>NC_134883.1:40538440-40550940 GCF_041734735.1 Babylonia areolata
AAAAAAAAAAAAAAAAAAAAAAAAAAAGAAGAAGAAAAAAAAGAAAAAGAAAAAATAAATTTGATTTGATCTAATCTGATACGATATATGGTTTGATTTGGACTTGGCGTTGGACTTTAATCTGAGGGTCTCCGGTTCGAATCTCGGTTACGGCGCCTGGTGGGTAAAGGGTGGAGATTTTTTTTTTCCCCCGATCTCCCAGGTCCACATAATCATGTGCAGATCTGCTAGTGCTTGAACCCCCTTGGTGTGTATACGTACGTTAAAGATCCTGTAATCCACTGATGTTCGGTGGGTTATGGAAACAAGAACATACCAAGCATGCACCCACCCACCCACCTCCCTGAAAACGGAGTATGGCTACGTACATGGCGGGGTAAATAAACAATACGGTCATACAAGTAAAATGTGACATGTTTGAAATGACTGTTTATCTGTACGAGCCCGGAATCTGTCTGAATAACACAGGAAACGAATGATGAGCGCCCAATGG
The DNA here is from genome assembly GCF_041734735.1 of Babylonia areolata. Classification (NCBI taxonomy): domain Eukaryota; kingdom Metazoa; phylum Mollusca; class Gastropoda; order Neogastropoda; family Buccinidae; genus Babylonia; species Babylonia areolata. The sequence goes on from NC_134883.1 coordinate 40,538,934, forward strand.
GCAGTCCGCCAGTCGGCTCTACCCAGGTAGGCAGCCTGTTGTGCATAATTATGACCCCGTGTTTGTAAAGCGCTTAGAGCTTGGTCTCTGACCGAGGATAGGCGCTATGTAAGTATCCATATTATTGATTTGATTTGACGGGCGCAATAGCCGAGTGGTTAAAGCGTTGGACTTTCAATCTGAGGGTCCCGGGTTCGAATCACGGTGACCGCACCTGGTGGGTAAAGGGTGGAGAATTTTCCGATCTCCCAGGTCAACATATGTGCAGACCTGCTAGTGCCTGAACCCCCTTCGTGTGTAAACGCATGCAGAAGATCAAATACGCACGTTAAAGATCCTGTAATCCATGCCAGCGTTCGGTGGGTTATGGAAACAAGAACACACCCAGCATGCACACCCCGAAAGCGGAGTATGGCTGCCTACATGGCGGGGTAAAAACGGTCATGCACGTAAAAGCCCACTCGTGTACATGCGAGTGAACGTGGAAGTTGCAGCCCACGAACGCAGAAGCAGAAGAAGAAGAAGAAGAATTGATTTGATTTGTAGACGCACCTCCTTCACCCACTGCAGCAGGGGCGACATGCCCTCAGAGTAGCGGTTCTTGTACTCAACCATGGACATGCCGCGAAGCTCCAGCATCTTGCCTATCACTGACAGGTAGATGGAGCGGCCTGTGGATCACATAGACATCGCTCAGATTTTTTTTTTTTTTTTTTTTTTTTTTTGTTGCGTACCGATACGAAAAATATCATACAAAGTTGTTAAGGAACACTTCATACAAGCAGGTATGATCATCACAGAGAGACATTGCTGAGAAATATTACACACAAAAAAAGAAAAGAAAAGATTTAAAAAAAAAAAATTTAAATGCGGTAACGATACACACAGTTGTTCAGGAACACTTCATAAAAGCAGGTATGATCATCACAGAGAGACATTGCTGAGAAATATTACACACAAAAAAAGAAAAGAAAAGATAAAAAAAAAATAAAAAAAATTAAATGCGGTAACGATACACACAGTTGTTCAGGAACACTTCCTAAAAGCAGGTATGATCACAGATAGACATTGCTGAGAAATATTACACACAAAAAAAGAAAAGAAAAGATTAAAAATTAAAAAAAAGCGGTAACGATACACAAAGTTGTTAAGGAACACTTCATACAAGCAGGTATGATCATCACAGAGAGACATTGCTGAGAAATATTACACACAAAAAAGAAAAGATAAAAAAAGAAGAAGAAAAAAAAGCGGTAACGATATACAAAGTTGTTCAGGAACACTTCATACAAGCAGGTATGATCACACATAGACATCGCTAAGAAATATTACACACAAAAAAAGAAAAGATAAAAAAAAAAAAATAATAAAAATAAAAAATCGGTAACGATACACAAAGTTGTTTAGGAACACTTCCTAAAAGCAGGTATGATCACACATAGACATCGCTGAGAAATATTACACACAAAAAAAGAAAAGAAAAGATTAAAAATTAAAAAAAAGCGGTAACGATATACAAAGTTGTTAAGGAACACTTCATACAAGCAGGTATGATCATCACAGAGAGACATTGCTGAGAAATATTACACACAAAAAAGAAAAGATAAAAAAAGAAGAAAAAAAAGCGGTAACGATACACACAGTTGTTCAGGAATACTTCATAAAAGCAGGTATGATCACAGATAGACATTGCTGAGAAATATTACACACAAAAAAAGAAAAGATATAAAAAAATAAAAAAAGCAAAAGAAAAAAAAGCGGTAACGATACACAAAGTTGTTCAGGAACACTTCATACAAGCAGGTATGATCATCACAGAGAGACATTGCTGAGAAATATTACACACAAAAAAAAGAAAAGAAAAGATAAAAAAAAAAAAAAAAAAATTTAAATGCGGTAACGATACACACAGTTGTTCAGGAACACTTCATAAAAGCTGGTAGTATGATCACAGATAGACATTGCTGAGAAATATTACACACAAAAAAAGAAAAGAAAAGATAAAAAAAAAAATAAAAAAAATTAAATGCGGTAACGATACACACAGTTGTTCAGGAACACTTCCTAAAAGCAGGTATGATCACAGATAGACATTGCTGAGAAATATTACACACAAAAAAAGAAAAGAAAAGATTAAAAATTAAAAAAAAGCGGTAACGATATACAAAGTTGTTAAGGAACACTTCATACAAGCAGGTATGATCATCACAGAGAGACATTGCTGAGAAATATTACACACAAAAAAGAAAAGATAAAAAAAGAAGAAAAAAAAGCGGTAACGATATACAAAGTTGTTCAGGAATACTTCATAAAAGCAGGTATGATCACACATAGACATTGCTGAGAAATATTACACACAAAAAAAGAAAAGATAAAAAAAAATAAAAAAAGCAAAAGAAAAAAAAGCGGTAACGATACACAAAGTTGTTCAGGAACACTTCATACAAGCAGGTATGATCATCACAGAGAGACATTGCTGAGAAATATTACACACAAAAAAAGAAAAGAAAAGATAAAAAAAAAAAAAAAAAATTTAAATGCGGTAACGATACACACAGTTGTTCAGGAACACTTCATAAAAGCTGGTAGTATGATCACAGATAGACATACCTGAGAAACATTCTTAATTATATCATATATTGAATGCCATAGAACGTATGACGTACGACGTTGTTACATTTAGGATTCCTGCACTATTACGCAATGGTTTACCCGTACCGTCGTTCGCAGTACTATTTCATCCAACGAGCTTTTTGTATAATACTCGTTAAGTCAACCCGGATGGGCGCCATGGAAATGACTTCATTTCTGCACTGGTCTTACTGCTGTTGTTGCCGAAATGTCCACAAGGGTCCAAAAACTGGGTCAAAGTATGCGTAACAAAGAATATGGAAGTTCAACGGAAAAAAAAATCTAACAAGTGAAGGATTGTTGTGGGAGGTTGACTGAGGCCAAATATGATACAGTACGTAGTTAACATGATAAGATAAAGTTGCTTTTTGCTCTTGTTAGCCTTTTACTTCCTGTTTTGATGTAAAACACACACACACACACACACACACAAAAATAAGAAGAAGAGAGACAGAGACTAGTAGACAGAAACAGGTACGTGGTAGGTAGGTTGGTAGGTAGTTTGGGGCAGGAGATAACAGAATACACGTGCATTATTTCTCTCTCTCTCTCTCTCTCTCTATATATATATATATATATATATATATATGTATATATATCTATATATATATATATGTATGTATGTATGTACACACACACACACACACACACACACACACACACACACACACACACACCTGTGTTGTCCGTGTTGTATTCAGAGATGGCTCCACAGCACACCACCCGACCCCTGACCTTCATGTGGTTCTGCAGCACAGCGAAGGAGAAGTCTCCTGCCACCTGTTACACAGCAGGCGGATGCCACCACCGTTGTTACACTCGTTACAGCGAGTCCATGTCGTTACACAGTGGTGTGGAAGCCGGTCACACACAATGTGCCGATGTCAGTTAATTTAAACAGCTTGCTCCTAACCGTTAACACAGTGTGTTTATGTAGTCACATTGTGCACTAATACCGTCACACAACGCTATGATGCATTCTCAGAGTGTGTTGAAGCGGTTACACAGTGTGTTGGAGCGGTTACACAGTGTGTTGAAGCGGTTACACAGTGTGTTGGAGCGGTTACACAGTGCGCTGAAGCCGTTGCACAGTATGCTGAAGCGGTTACAGTGTGTTGAAGCGGTTACACAGTGTGTTGAAGTGGTTACACAGTGTGTTAAAGCGGTTACACAGTGTGTTGAAGCGGTTACACAGTGTGTTGAAGCGGTTACACAGTGTGTTGAAGCGGTTACACAGTGTGCTGAAGCCGTTACACAGTGTGTTGAAATGGTTACACGGTGTGCTGAAGCTGTTACACAGTGTGTTGAAACGGTTACAGTGTTGAAGCTGTTACACAGTGTGTTGAAACGGTTACACAGTGTGTTGAAGCGGTTTCACAGTGTGTTGAAGCTGTTACACAGTGTGTTGAAGCTGTTACACAGAGTGTTTAAGCGGTTACACAGTGTGTTGAAGCCGTTACACAGTGTGCTGAAGCCGTTACAAAGTGCGCTGAAGCGGTTACACAGTGTGTTGAAATGGTTACACAGTGCGCTGAAGCCGTTACACAGTATGTTGAAGCGGTTACACAGTGTGTTGAAATGGTTACACAGTGCGCTGAAGCCGTTACACAGTGTGTTGAAGCCGTTACACAGTGTGTTGAAGCGGTTACACAGTGTGTTGAAGCGGTTACACAGTGTGTTGAAGCGGTTACAGTGTGCTGAAGCCGTTACACAGTGCGCTGAAGCGGTTACACAGTGTGTTGAAGCGGTTTCACAGTGTGCTGAAGCAGTTACACAGTGTGTTGAAGCGGTTACACAGTGTGCTGAAGCAGTTACACAGTGTGTTGAAGCGGTTACACAGTGTGTTGAAGCTGTTACACAGTGTGTTGAAGCGGTTACACAGTGTGTTTAAGCGGTTACACAGTGTGCTGAAGCCGTTACACAGTGCGCTGAAGCTGTTACACAGTTTGTTGAAGCTGTTACACAGTGTGCTGAAGCCGTTTCACAGTGTGCTGAAGCTGTTACACAGTGTGTTGAAGCCGTTACACAGTGTGTTGAAACGGTTACACAGTAAGCTGAAGCCGTTACACAGTGTGCAGAAGCAGGTAGTGTATGGATGCCACCGTTACAGTCGTTACAGTAAACTGATGCCGTTACACAGTAAGTTGAAGCCGTTACACAGTGTGTAGAAGCAGGTAGTGTGTGGATGCCACCGTTGCAGTCGTTACAGTAAGCTGATGTCGTTACTACACATTACCGTGGTGATGCTGTTGCACAATAGTGTTGATGCCGTGTGTTGATTCCATTGCGTTGATGCCGTTACACAGTGTGTTGATGCCGTTACAATGATTTGATGCCGTTACACAGTGTGTAGATGCCGTTACAGTGTGTTGATGCCGTTACATAGTGTGTTGATGCCGTTACAGTGTGTTGATGCCGTTACTAAACAGTGTGTTGATGCCGTTACAATGTGTTGATGCCGATACAATGTGTTGATGCCGTTACAATGTGTTGATGTGATGATGCCGTTACAATGTGTTGAAGCCGTTACAATGTGTTGATGCCGTTACATAGTGTGTTGATACCGTTACACAGTGTGGATGCCGTTACTAAACAGTGTGGCTGCCGTTACTAAACAGTGTGTTGATGCCGTTGCTAAACAGTGTGTTGATGCCGTTACTAAACAGTGTGTTAATGCCGTTACAATGTGTTGATGCCGTTACATAGTGTGTTGATGCCGTTACTAAACAGTGTGTTGATGCCGTTGCTAAACAGTGTGTTGATGCCGTTACTAAACAGCGTGTTAATGCCGCTACAATGTGTTGATGCCGTTATAATGTGTTGATGCCGTTACAACAGTGTGCTGAGGCCGTTACGCAGTGTGTCTGTTACAAGTGTTGACGCCATTCCACAGTGTTTTGATGCCGTTACATGTATTGGTTCCGTTACATGGTAGTGTTGATGGCGTTACAGTGTGTGTTGATGCTGTTTCATGGTGTGCTGTTGTCGTTACATAGTGTGTTGATGCCACAGTAGGCCCAGTGCAGATGCCGTTACAAACATGCGTTGATACTGTTATCGTGTGCGCACATGCCGTTTCGGGACAATTCTCACCTCTCGAAAGCACACACACACACACACACACACACACACACACACACACGATCCCTCTCCAGCATTCCAATGGAGTATCTCTGAATTAAACAATAATGAACAAACACACACGGAGTTCAACATCAGAGTATGTACAAGTTTACCTTATCAAAGTATGAACATACACAGTTCAACAGCAGTATCTGTACAAGTTTACCTTATCAAAGTATGAACGTACACAGTTCAACATCAGTGTCTGTACTTACGTTATCAAAGTATGAACATACACAGGTCAATATCATTGTCTGTACTTACGTTATCAAAAGTATGAACACACACAGTTCAAACTTACGTTATCAAAGTATGAACACACATACTTCAACATCAGTGTCTGTACTTACGTTATCAAAGTATGAACACACACAGTTCAACATCAGTGTCTGTACTTACGTTATCAAAAGTATGAACACACAGAGTTCAACATCAGTGTCTGTACTTACGTTATCAAAAGTATGAACACACACAGTTCAACATCAGTGTCTGTACTTACGTTATCAAAGTATGAACACACACAGTTCAACGTCAGTGTCTGTACTTACGTTATCAAAGTATGAACACACACAGTTCAAAATCAGTGTCTGCATGTACTTACGTTATCAAAGTATGAACACACACAGTTCAAAATCAGTGTCTGCATGTACTTACGTTATCAAAGTATGAAGACACATAGTTCAACATCAGTGTCTGTACTTCCGTTATCAAAGTATGAAGACACACAGTTCAACATCAGTGTCTGCATGTACTCACGTTATCAAAGTACAGGTCGATACCGCCAGGGGCGAACTGCTTCAAGGCTTCATCCACTGCGGTCTCTTTGTAGTTGAACACGTGATCAAAGCCCAGTTCTTTCAGCCAATCACATTTCTCCTTGGATCCAGCTGAACCAATCACAGTGCAGCCCTGGAAGTCCAACGATTACCTACTAAATTGTTATGCATGCAAAGATACAAAAATAATAAGACCTGGATATAAATAAAAGGAACTGGATTTTTTTTTTCATAACACGTTCTTTTAATGTGCAGTGTGTGTGTGTGTGTGTGTGTGTGTGTGTGTGTGTGTGTGTGTGTGTGCGTGTGTGTGTGTGAGAGAGAGAGAGAGAGAGAGAGAGAGAGAGAGAGAGAGGAAGAGAGAGAGAGAGAGAGAAGGGGGGGGGGGGGAGGGGGGGGGGGCATTTTCAATATTGTCGTGCTCTCTCTTCAACCTGATAGGACGGCCCCTGTACTCCTTTAATTACTGTTTTTGGTGGTGCTTACACAGACCAGGAAAGCTCGACCCACATAGTCACTGCACATTATAATCATCGTCATCATCATCATCATCATCACGGAAGACTATCGATCGTGAACGATGACGACGTCAGTGACTCCAGAGATAAGAACGCAGCCCAAACTACACAAACGCGGCTGAAATGTGGGCTTCGAAAAAATGTCCACCCTTTACCCACCAGGCGCCGTTACCGAGATTCGAACCCGGGACCCTCAGATTTAAAGTCCAACTCGGCATAGAATAAAATTCATTTATAGATTAAAAAAAAAAATTATTAACACCTCTCCTTTATTTTGCCATATTGTGTTCAGGACGTCGTCAGACGATACGCAATACCACACACAGACACACACAGTGGTCAGTCAGTACCTTGATCTTGGCGATCTGTCCCACCACACTGCCCACTGCCCCAGCGGCGGCACTGACCAACACCACGTCCCCTGCTTTGGCCTCACCCCTCTCCAGCAGTCCGAAATAGGCTGTTAACCTGAAAACACACACAAAAAAAACATATATGATAGTCACTCGTGTCCGACTGTGACCATCAGAAAACCAGAGGTTGCAACTGCTGCCCCAACTACCTGGGCTAGAATTTGATTCTACCCAAAGAGAAGGCTCCACCTCAGAATCGTGGTTTGTTTGCGAAGTGAAGTGGAGAGTGTCTTGCCCAGGTTACATCCCCACTGTCTTGGCCAAGAAGGTCCTAGTTTGTTTCCAAACTGGAGTGGAGAGTGTCTTGCCCAGGTTACATCCCCACTGTCTTGCCCAGGTTACATCCCCACTGTCTTGCCCAGGTTACATCCCCACTCTCTTGGCCAAGAAGGTCATAGTTTGTTTCCAAACTGGAGTGGAGAGTGTCTTGCCCAGGTTACATCCCCACTGTCTTGCCCAGGTTACATCCCCACTGTCTTGCCCAGGTTACATCCCCACTGTCTTGGCCAAGAAGGTCATAGTTTGTTTCCAAACTGGAGTGGAGAGTGTCTTGCCCAGGTTACATCCCCACTCTCTTGGCCAAGAAGGTCATAGTTTGTTTCCAAACTGGAGTGGAGAGTGTCTTGCCCAGGTTACATCCCCACTGTCTTGGCCAAGAAGGTCATAGTTTGTTTCCAAACTGGAGTAGAGAGTGTCTTGCCCAGGTTACCTCCCCACTGTCTTGGCCAAGAAGGTCATAGTTTGTTTCCAAACTGGAGTGGAGAGTGTCTTGCCGAAGTCACATCCTCACTCTCTCGGCAAAGAGGGTTTTAGGAGCGCCGGTGTTTGGGATGGTTCCCCAAAGGCCAGCTAGTCCCCAAGGCTGCAGCACTAAGACCCAGTGCAATCTTGCCTCCCTAGTTTTGAGAGTCATAGTCCTTCACAAAAGACTAAGCTGTAAATGACTTCCCCTTGCACTGGAGAAACCAATGATCATACAGCTCTCACTTTGCTGTTGGACCAACTGTAAGCTTATGTCAGTCTGTGATACAAACTGAGTGTTGATCCTGAAAATAATAATATATGGTACTTACTTGGCGCAAACACCCCACGGGCTCAAAGTGCCTCACGTGAAACTATCTATAATATATACAATAGTGCATAATGGCATATTACAGCACATGACGACATAAAACACACACATACACAACAACATGTATGTATGTGTATATCTATCTATCTATCTACCCATATATATATATATCTATCTATATATATATATAGAGAGAGAGAGAGAGAGAGAGAAGAAAACTTGCAGATCACACACACACACTTGAAAACGTCCAGCACACACACACACACACACACACACACACACACACACACACAACACACACACACACACACAACACACACACACACAGAGCAAATGTAGAACTCTAGTAAACGACAGAAGAGGTCCGAGCAGGGACCACCACCCCCTCCCCAAACCCCACACCCCACCACTCACCCTGGCATCCCCACACAGCCCAAGGCCAGGGAGGGAGGGAGGTCCCCAAAGTCCGGCAGCTTTCTGACCAGGGGGCCGAACACGGCAGGGGCCTCGGGGTTGGACAGCACCGTGAGGGTCCGCCAGCCCAGGAAGGACAGCACCAGGGTCCCTTCAGGGAAGTCTGCGTTGTTGCTCACCTTCACTCTGTCCGGGGGGTGGAAAGTTGGGGGGGGGGGATCATCTCAAGTGCCTTCTTTTTTCAGACTTCACAACAGATTTCTCGTCACTACACTGACAGAGCCACCTTTTTTTCTTTTTTTTAAAATAATTTTTATTATTTCTTTTTAAATAATTTTTTTTATTCGAGTTTAACATTTAATACATACAGACAGACATACAAAAATAATGTTTGTAATTAATAATATTTGTTATTGTGCATTACTTAAACTGTAAACCAGGAAAATAATAACACAACATTGTTTGTATACAGAGAAAAAAAACAGAAATAAAAAAAGTCATATGCACTGCATAAAAAAAAGCAAGTTTCAGTTTCAGTAGCTCAAGGAGGCGTCACTGCGTTCGGACAAATCCATATACGCTACACCACATCTGCCAAGCAGATGCCTGACCAGCAGCGTAACCCAGCGCGCTTAGTCAGGCCTTGAGAGAAGTAAATTAAATGAAAGGAAAAAAAATTTTTTTAAATAAATAAAAGAACAACCGTTACATTCGTGGTTGTCTTTCCTCTTCCTTGTTGCCTTCAATCATTTTAACGTATGGGTACCATTTTCTAGAAAATGCTATGAACATCATTCCCATCGAGTGTATATATTTTTCAGTTTTATATATGTTTCTTAGGTCTGTAAGGAAGTACTTTATACATGGTTTGATTTTATTTATTCTGCATTTATAAATGAAATGTTTCGCCACTAGAATGATACAGTCAAATATTTCATCTGTTTTTTGTAATATCATCATTTCCAAATAATACTAACTCTATATTCAACTTTACATTTGCACAATGTTCACATTTTTCCTTCAAGACATTCTCTACGTCCCCCCCAAAAGAGCGAAGTAAATGTACAGTGCCATAAGTAGTGTTGAATTGTGTCTATTTCATTTTTACAGAAACTGCACATGTCACAATTTGTTATACCCTTTTTTTTTTTATATAGTTTTTTGTTTGTTTGTAACCAATATGCCATGACATATTCTAATCTGGAACCATTTCAATCTTACTTCCTTTATGTTTTTCACTTGTTTCTTTTCATAGTGGTATCCCAATTTATTGCAATATCTAGTTTTTGCTCCTACTTGATAAAAGAATTTATATTGTATAGAAAATTGGTTTAAGTTATATACCATAATATATTTTAGATCCTTTCTTAACATTAGCTATTATATGCAGTGCTTTTCGTTCTTTATTGCAAGTTTTATCTGTGACTGCAATATTGTTTGTGCTTAAGTAACTTTTAATGAAACGTATAAATCCCATATACAGTAAATAATTAACTTTAACATCATATTTTTCTGTTAAATAGTTACGACTAAGGAAGCACCCATTTTCATCTACAATATCTCTAACCAGAAAAATACCTTTACTTGTCCAGTTTTTTAAAATAAACTGTCTTATTACCGACTTTAAATTTGTCGTTATGAAAAAGTGGTTCTACGTGTGCCTCTTGTGCTTCTATTAACCTAACATGTTTTGTAAAATTCTCATATGCCCAATATACATCTTTCTAGAATCTATTACATTCAACGTTTACAAATTTTCTTGGTCCATACAGATCCAGGGAGTTCATTTCTGGGGATCTGACTAAGAATATTTTTTTCCACATTGCTGTTCCTGTGTGTAGTTTCATAACCCATGATATTTTAGAGTCTCTATGTACTTTTGTATATTTGGAGTACCCAAACTTCCATTTCCAACATTATGTACTGTATATATTCCTTTAATCTTATCTGTTTTATCATCCCATATAAATTCATAGCACAGTTTCTGCAGCTGATTTATCTCTTGTGATGGCCTGGAGGTAACGCGTCCACCAAGGAAGCGAGAGAATCTGAGCGCGCTGGTTCGAATCACGGCTCAGCCGCCGATATTTTCTCCTCCTCCACTAGACCTTGAGTGGTGGTCTGGACGCTAGTCATTCGGATGAGACGATAAACCGAGGTCGGGTGTGCAGCATGCACTTAGCGCACGTAAAAGAACCCACGGCAACAAAAGGGTTGTTCCTGGCAAAATTCTGTAGAAAAATCCACTGCGATAGGAAAAACAAATAAAACTGCACGCAGGAAAAAATACCAAAAAATGGGTGGCGCTGTAGTGTAGCGACGCGCTCTCCCTGGGGACAGCAGCCCGAATTTCACACAGAGAAATCTGTTGTGATAAAAAGAAATACAAATACAAATATCTCTTTGTCCGGGGGATTGGGGAGAAGAATCCACAAGTAAATGAGTTTTGAAAGTATAAGTGATTTTAAAAATAGCAATTCTACCAAGGGGTGTACACATACGTTTTGACCAAATCTTGAAAAGCTTCTTAGCGTCTATCAATTTAACTCTAGTATTCACTTCAGTTATTTTTGATAGATATTCTGTGAACCAAATGCCTAAACGTTTATATTTTGGGGGGTTCCATTGTGTGTGTGTGTGTGTGTGTGTGTGTGTGTGTGTGTGTGTGTGTGTGTGTGTGAGTGAGAGAGAGAGAGAGAGAGAGAGAGTGTGTGTGTGTGTGACAGTTCTATTTGCTTTCCTGTCGAAGTGGATTTTTCTACATAATTTTGCCAGGGACAACACATTTGTTGCCGTGGGTTCTTTTACGTGAGCAAAGTGCATGCGGTGTGTGTGGAGGGGGGGTGCGGGGGGGTGGGGTGTGGAGTGTGTGTGTATGTGTGTGTGTGGGGGGGGGGGATGGAGTGTGTGTGTGTGTGTGTGTGTGTGTGTGTGTGTGTGTGTGTGTGTGTGCGTGCGTGCCTGTTCGTTCTTTGGGATAGTGTCTTTTCGCTACCAGTTTGGGATTTTTTAAAATACACTTTTCACTGTGCGTGCGTGCGTGCGTGCGAGTGTGTG
>NC_134883.1:40558440-40568440 GCF_041734735.1 Babylonia areolata
TTTACACACAGATGGGAAAAAAAGCAGTTCTGAATTTGTTAAAGTTTCAGGAAAGTTATTGAATAACTGATTCAGTTGGAAAAAACAACAACAACTCCTTGTATTAAAAGTATTGTTTTTTATTGATTTTTGGGTGTGTTTTTTCAAGCAATTGTTTTGGGACAGGTTACTACACGTTAGCAGGGTAGGTCGCAACAAGCTGTCTCGAGGTGCCACTACAATGTCTCGAACTGAACTGCCCCAACAATGTCTCGAGGCTTCTACCCCGGGCAGTATATTGTGTTGACCTGCAGCGAAATGTTTTATCAGTAATGATTAGTGTGCGCGTGCGACCGAGTATGTGTGTGTTGAGTGGGCGAGAGAGAGAGAGAGAGAGAGAGAGAGAGAGCTTGACATTATAGTGTCATTGGCCATGAGGTCCTTACGACGTGAATGAATGCATCAGTATATTTTCACTGCAAAACAGCACCCTTCATTAGCGGTATCCTTCATGAATGAGCAGAATCTTTTACAGCTAACATCCCTGTATAACAAAACATTATACTAAACGAGTAAATATAGTGAAATATTAGAACATAAAGAAAGTTCTTTCCTCGAAGTAAAATGGTAGCAACCAACAGGCCACAAAACACACCCTCTGTGTGTGTGTGTGTGTGTGTGTGTGTGTGTGTGTGTGTGTGTGTGTGTGTGTGTGTGTGTGTGTGTGTGTTCCTCTCTCTACCTCCGTTCATTCAGACATCAATGAAACATATTCCATCATTGGTTACATAGGAAATAAAGTCTAATCTATCTAACCGCACAGTTTGGAGCTGTGTGCAGTGATTTCATTGCCTCATCTTCAAAGCTTCTGATATAGATTTTGCCATCACATTTATCACCCTGTGATCTTCTGATGTCAACGCGTGCGAAAGAGATGCTAGAGAGACAGACAGAGACAGACAGAGACAGACAGACAGATAGAGAGGGGGAGATACAGACAGACACAGACACACGGAGAGACAGACAGACAGACAGACAGAGACAGACAGACCGACTGACAGATAGAGAGAGGGAGGGACAGACAGACTGAGACACATGGAGGGAGAGAGACAGACAGACAGAGAGACACAGAGACAGAGGGACAGACAGACAGGCAGACAAACCGAGACATAGAGAGAGACAGAGACAGACATACAGAGAGACAGAGAGGGACAGAGACAGACAGACTGTGACAGAGATAGGGAAAGACAGACAGAGACCTAGACAAACACACACAGAGAGAGAGAGAGAGAGAGAGAGTAAGAGGGACAGACAAATAGACAGAGACAGAGAAAGGGACAGACAGACAGAGACAGACAGACAGAGACAGAATTAATGTTGAGGTGCTCCGCATCAACTGTGTTGTCACACAGGGATACTACAGCACGCAACACAACAAGAACTGCGTGTTGACTTTCGTAATGGTGACCATAGAATAGTGTTCAATGCATATCTATTTACTCTATCCACTCCATATTTTACATTTATTTGCTTATATCTCATCTTGTATGTGTGTGTGTGTGTGTGTGTGTGTGTGTGTGTGTGTGTGTGTGTGTGTGTGTGTGTGTGTGTGTGTGTGTGTGTGCGCGTGCGCCTTGAGTAGACTTAATCAAAATTTTGCGCCTTTTAAATATTATCATTAGTAGTAGTAGTATTGTGTATTTATCTTTTTTTTTTAAATTTATCTATTTATTTTATTTTATTTCTTAATTCTTTTAAATTATTTTTTTAATTCAAAATTTTTTTATTAATTTTTTTTAATCTTATTTATTTTATTTTTATTTTTATTTCTTTTTAAAAATTATTCATTTATTTATTTTATTGTATTTTATTTTATTTCTCAAGGCCTGACTAAGCGCATTGGGTTACGCTGCTGGTCAGGCATCTGCTTGGCAGATGTGGTGTAGCGTACATGGATTTGACCGAACGCAATGACGCCTCCTTGAGCTACTGATACTGATACTGAAACTGTCCAGTACAGTGAGCGACTGCTGCGCGATACTTCAGAATGACATTGATGGAAAACACGTAAACGTAAACGGTGTCCTTGCTTACTTTTAATAATAATAATAATAATAATGGATACTTATATAGCACACAATCCAGAAATCTGCTCTAGCTGCTTTACAAAAACGCTTTTGTTAACATAAAACATTATATCTATGTTACATACACACACCAAAATGTGACTACACACACACACACACACACACACACACACACACACACACACACACACACACACACACACACGCTGCATACATACATTTTAACATACATGTGTATCTAACAGCTACCCTAACACATACGCAGACATAGACAGGCACAAACTTACATAAACACACGCACACACAATACACATTCATATACATGCATGTAGTTATGTACATATACATATGTATACACACATAGTCAAGCACAGCTAACGCAAAAGAAGTGGACCTGCCACAATTGAACTTATTGCTGAGGGAAAAGGTGAGTTTTGAGACGAGATTTAAAAGATGCGAGGGAATCAGAATGACGGAGGTTATCAGGGAGCTTGTTCCACGTCTTTGGCGATTGAAAAGAAAACGATCTGTGTCCATAGGTCTTACTTTTCTTTCATACTTCTTCTTCGTTCGTGGGCTGCAACTCCCACGTTCACTCATATGTACACGAGCGGGCTTTTACGTGTATGGCCGTTTTTACCCGGCCATGTAGGCAGCCATACTTCGTTTTCCTTTTAATTCTTTTCCTTTCAGCAATCGTTCTATTGCGAGCGATGGCATTTTCTCTGGGTCACAATGCCGTGTCGTTGCAAACAGCACGCATGTTATTATTGTTATTATTATTATTTTTTTTTTTTTAACGCATGTGGTCTGCTAAATGGTGAAAATCACAGTGAAACTCTTTTTAGAAAAAAAGCCTGCCATTTAGAAACTGTTATCGTTGTTGTTGTCATTAGTATTTTCACTCATAGTTTTCTCTTTAATAACTGAGTGGGGTTTTTTTGGGTTTTTTTTGTTTGCTTTTTTTTAGTTTTTTTTTTAGTTAACTGTTCGTTGTTAGATGCGTCAGATGTTCTTGGATTTGTCAATAATCATGGTTTTGTCTGCCTTCTTTTGGATAAATTTGAAAAGCTGTACGAGAACAAAAATTATGTATGATTATTTTATGTTTGTATGTTTGAGCAGTAGCCACACAACCACATATGAATTTTTCTTTTTAATGATCACAAGGGAGCGCTTGAAAAATGCATGTCAAAAATTAAAAAAACAACAACAACAACAACAAAAAACCTATCGTTGTTGCAGTTGTTTTTATGGCTCATAATTGCTGTATGATATAGGTTGACAGTTCTTTTATTTTTTTTAATACTTGTCTCGCCTGTTAGCTGTTCTTGGATATTACATTACCCACCCCCCTTCCCCCGAAAACTGAGTATGGCTGCCGACATGGCGGGGCAAAAAAACCGGTCATACACGAAAAAGCCCACTCGTGTACATGCGACTGAACGTGGGAGTTGCAGCCGACGAACGAAGAAGAAGAAGAAGGAGAAGAAGTTCTTGGATATTTGTGAGCAGTATACACATGGCAACATGCGAACGTTCTCTAAACTCACTCAGTACGGCCAGTCCTCTCTTCTCCTCTACACAGACCCCTCGGATGTCCAGTGGGTGTCTCAATGACCCAACCTTTAGCTTCCGTCGTCAGTATTGCGCTATTCTTTGTCAACATTCACCTCTTCAGTATAAGAGCCTTCCGCTTGCAATATTTTGATGATGGTAACTGGGGTGAAACGCTGTTAACTCTCTCCATACGAACGGCGAAACAGACGACGTTTACAGTGTTTCACCCCAATTACCATCATCAAAATATTGCAAGCGGAAGGCTCTTATACTGAAGAGGTGAATGTTGACAAAGAATACCACAGTTCTGACGACGGAAGCTAAAGGTTGGGTCATTCAGACACCCACTGGACATCCGAGGGGTCTGTGTAGAGGAGAAGAGAGGACTGGCCGTACTGAGTGAGTTAACGTCGTCTCTTTCGCCGTTCGTATGGAGAGAGTTAAAAGTTGACTTGGTGGGTGCGGTAGCCATCAAAAGCTTACGCCCCATCAATATATGACAGGATCGAGCACTGTGCGGAGCTGATAATTATGCCCCCCTGACATTGATATGTCCAGCAGTTGTGAGCGGTGATGAGGGGACTAGCCCCAGCGAGGTCATCAAAAATTCATGATGACCCCCCCCCCCCCCCAAGTTCATAACCTGTCAGGACCCATTGAAGGTCACACACCAAGAGTACGCATGTACACGCGCTGGCTTGGTGGGAGTCTGAGGCCAGGGGGTGTGGGGGCGCGGGGGGATGGGGAGGTATGGAATGGGGGCTGGGGGGCCGTGGGCATGGGCGTTCGGGCATGCCTAAGTTCCTCCAGGTCTGTTCCCCCCCCCGAATTTTACCGCCAGCCAGGTCTGAGTTTTCTCTGATCTGTTGATCTGTTTTCTTCAAATTTACGTTATGTGGGTATTTGTCCCCCCCCCTCCACCCCCCCTCACCGCACCCCCCCTCCCCTCCCCCGCCCACCCCTCTCTCTCTCTCTCTCTCTCTCTCGCTCTCGATACAAACAGCTCTTTCGTTGTACCGATATGATACGTAAATATAATAAAAAGACTAATCAAGTAAGTAAGTAAGTAAATAACCAGTCTACCAGCTAACTAACCAACTAATCAACTAACTAACAAAATAACGAACTGCATACTAATCAAGTAAGTAAGTAAGTAAGTAAATAACCAATCTGCCAACTAACTAACCAGCTAATCAACTAACAAACTAACTAACTGCATAAATGAATTAAACAAGCAAATGAATGAATATATAAATAGATAGACAACTAAATAGATAAAAGAATAAATGAATAAATAAATGAAGAAATGAATAAATAAACAAACCATTCTCCAGTTAACAGGGAACAAAAATTCATAACATTAAAAAAAATATTTTAAAAAGCCATTCTATCCATTTATTCGCCCCCGATAACAGACAGAACCTCCCCCACCCCACCCCCACTCCGCTCGCCTCCCGAACTCCCCTTCCCTTCCCCCCAAACCCCCCTTGCCCCCCCCCTCCCCCCCCCTCCCCCCCCCCCCCCCCCTCCCCCACACACACACATCCCATGTAAAAGTTTCAAGCAACAGTCAAGCATCGAAACGGATAATGGTCTTGCATTTTTAACCTTGGTAAAGGACGCCCCACTGGCGGCACCATTATATTGATTGAAGCGCCAGTGGTCTGATCTGTCAGTTCTGTGTTCTGTGATCCGCAAGTCAGTGTTGCCAGTGTGCTCTGGGCTGGCCAGCCGTCCGGTCAGAAAGAAAAAAAGATTCGGAATGAAACCTGTTTGTGTGTCGTCACTGCGTGTCTGCTTTTGCCTGTTGTCTGTCTTCACCATGTTTTTATCGTGCCAAACGACAGAGTCCGTAACCACTGCAGGGACAGGAAGTGATGTCATCCAAGGGAGCAGTGACGTGGATAGACGCCGTCTGACAGCCACCGCCCGTCTTCATGACGACATCCGTCGGCATCCTGTCGTCAAACAGAGAGTGGCCCCTGTGACAACATTAGCGTCTGGTGACGTCAAAGTGGATGTCAACGTGTCGATTCATGTGGGGTCTGTTCTGTACCTGAACGACGCGGAGCAGACCATGACGTGTTCAACGTACATCGTTGTGAAATGGCAGGACATCTCTTTGGTGTGGAATCCCGAAGATTACGGCAATGTTTCCAAGACCGAGATGTCGCCAGATTCTGTCTGGAAGCCTACGTTGATACTGATCAATTCACAGGATCCGGTCAACATCATGAGCCACACCAACATCTTGTTTATCCACAGCAACGGGACAGTGGAAGCCCAGATATACTACAAAACCGTCACACTGTGCACCATGGACCATTCCGAGTTCCCCTACGACACCCAGCAGTGCGGCTTCATTCTGGAGTCACCGTCTGGCAGCTGCAACGTCATCCTGAACTTTGTCATCATGGATCAGTCTGACGCAGCCAATCTGATACTGAAGTCTGACTGGCTGCTGGTGTCCGTGGAACACGTGGAGATCTACTCCACCACAGAGATGACCTACTTCCCTTCCATGCAGCTGCAGCTTCAGCGTCGGACAGTGTACTTCACGGTGTGCCTGGTGCTGCCCATGGTGGTCACCTCCTACATGAACTCCCTCGTCTTCCTCCTCCCTGTGCAGTGCGGGGAGAAGGTCTCCTTCCTCGTCAGCCTCTTCGTCTCCACCTCCATCTTCATCAGCTTCTTCCAGGAGATGATGCCCCGAGGTCTGAGCACCGTGCCCACCACCATGAAGCTTCTGCTGGGCGTGCTGGCCGAGAGTCTGCTCGTGCTGCTCGCCACGCTGCTGGTCCTGGGGCGACACCACGCCCAAGATGAGGCGGCCGACACACCCCTCCCCTCCACACCCCTCACCACTACCTCCACCTCTCCCCACCACCATCATGGCGGCCCCCGGCCTTTTTCCCGGCAGGCCTCTGTGCTGGAGGTGATGGGCAGGGGATGTAAGCCTCAAGTCTCCGGCAACGCTGAGCTGTCCGCTAGAGCAGAGTCTGAGTGTCAGCACCAACTGTGCTGGGATAACCAGAGACTGGACCGACTGTTTTTCCTGGTGGCTTTTGTCACCAACACGGTGTACCTTGCCATCCTGTTCTTTGAGTGACCAGTACAGGAGGTATCTGTGCTTTGTTGTTAACGCCTTCAGCATTCCTTTCTCATCGGATTTGTCTTTTTTGTCTTTTGGCTGGACAGTTTATTTAAGTGTGTGTTTTCGAACGATACAAAAGGTGTTGTATGCACAGTGTGCAGTGTGACGCGTTCCGGCCATAGAGTTCCACAGGTTTCACACACACACACACACACACACACACACACACACACACCAAAACACACACACACACACACACACACACACACACACCAACACACACACATACACACACACACACACACACCCAAAACACACACCAAAACACACACACACACACACACACACACACACACACACACACACACACACTACACACACACACAACACACACACACACACACACACACACACACACACACAGCGCGTGCGCCCGAGGTAGGTTTTGTGTATTATCAGTAGTTGTAGCAGTAGCTGTAGCAACAGCAGTAGTTTTAAAACAGATGTGACGTGATGTCGCACATATATGGATCACTACGCACACGTTGACACCTCCTTGAAATCGAAACTGAATCTGTAATGGTTAATTTTCGTGACTAAACTGACATTTCTTGAAGGCCTCTAAACGAAATGCGGTCGGTAACAGTTATTTCTAACCTAAATATTTTTTTGCAAATTGTTTGATGTTTTCTGGCATGGTATCAGATATACTTCATTCAAGATATACTGCATGAATTAAAATGCAAAAGCAAAATTATAGATTGGAGTTTTGCGTTTTCTTGTTATCCAATATGTGGGTAGTTTTTTTGTTGTTTTTTTATTGTTTTTTTTAGGGTTTTATTTTGGGGGGGAAGGTGAGGGGGGTATTCACTTGTTGCCATTATTAGCGAATATTTTGCATACTTCGTTTTACACACACACACACACACACACACACACACACACACACACACACACACACACACACACACTCACCATTGTGTTTATTCCGTCTACTCCCCTTTTAATATATGGAATAAGAGTAAACATAAGGAACAGCATGACGAAATAAATAATATAATAGCAATAATAGTATGTTTAGATAAAGCTTCCTAAGATCTTAGAGCGCTTAACTAACAATAACAAAACACTCTCACGTGTCACTCAGACACAAAACACACACGAACCCCCACTCCCACACACCACACTCACACATACACACGCGCTCGCTTTTCACGCACACACGAACGCTGAATAACATTGTTCCCAGTGAACTACCAAATCAATCGAAACACTCTCTTTGTAAATGACCATACAGTAAATGACCAGACTGCAAATAGAACAGCTAATAAACTGTGTTCGTAAACAACAAGGTAAATAAAACAACCAATAAACGATCCCAGTAAAAAAAACAAATAAGCAAACAAAAAACAACAAACAATCAAACAGAAACCATACAAGACATAACAAATAACCATTGCCTCCCTTCCCTGCCTCTTCCTTGTCTTCAGTTTCTCCAGTTTTAGAGCTATGCATGCGTGTGAATGACCGGTGCGAAAGCGCTTTGATTTGTCTCTGCACAAGATTCAGCGCTATATAAATACCATTATTGTTATGATTATAATTATACCTCAAAGTAACCAACCAACCAATAAACCGTGCTAATAAACAACTTGGTAAATAACTAGACTGTTTCTTTCTTTAATCTGACGTCTTTTCACTCTCGAGTGATATTAAACTAGATCGCAAAATGACTTCATCAACCAACAATCTTCTTTCAGATCAGACCACACTCCGCAAAATCAACTTGCTCTCGAGAGCTCCTAAAGGGGGTCAAGGTCAAGGCCTTGACCTGAAGTCAAATACATTTTGCACGTATTATCGCCACAAAGGCTTGAAACCCATAATCATTCCTTGATAACCTGACAAACACAAAGACAATAGAGTGAAAACAACGAGAGATAAAGTCACAGTCGTGAGATAGGGCAGTGTGCAGCCCACTTTCATGGTGGAATTTTCGTCGCTCGCAGTGCGAGAAGTAGGTCATATGACGACACGAGCAGCAAACACCCGTAACTGGCTTCTCTGAGATTGCACTGCTTTTGTTCAGGACAACTTTTATAAATGGATCAGTTCGAATACGTCATGGCAGATATTTGACAAGAAACACGCTCAAAATAAACATTGAAGACTAAAGCAAATAATGGGTGTAATTATAAAACTAAATATACATTGTAGACTTAAAAAAAAAAAAAAAAAAAAAAAGGCACCGAAAATGTTCAAGTATCCTTTCGTCAAAGCAATTTCCACGACGAAATTTTAGCCTTTCGCTAAAAAGCCGACGAAAATCCGACGAAAGTGGGACTGCACACCCACAGTCTTCACTGTAGCAGAGTGGTGGCTATGTGGCGACGCGGTCAGCTAGGCGGTGAGTGATCACTGGTTCCAGTCCTTCTTTTCTGCGTTCCCCGTGATCATGGTCTCAGACTTGCAGTCCTATGCTGGAAATGAAGGTGGTGGTCTTGATGAGGTCTTCTTTGGTGCCCCAGAGCTTTTCTGCCAGTGTGGCTCCATAGGGCCACTGCTGCGTCCGTGCATCTTGATACAGGGGGCAGGACTGCAGGATGTGCTCCGGGGTTTGTGGGCCTGTCTTACACGGGCAGTCAGGAGTGTGTGACAGCTTCATTCGGTACATGTGGTCTCGCAGGCGGCAGTGCCCCGTGCGTAGTCGGAATATGATTGTCAGTGGTTCCAGTCCCACATACGGACCAGCAGCAGCTGCAGGACAGATCTGGACGAAGGCGTGACAACATTTCTACCTGTGCACGACCGTGTAGCTGCTGACTACTGATGGTGATGATGATGACGATGATAACGACGACAGTGACAACAACAACTAACAAGAGAGGCAAGGCCTTCAAGACTCACTTGTGATAAATTAAGTCCCCTAGCATTAATTACAGAGTAATTTCCCTTTTTTACTATCTGCACCAAAACGTTTGCAAAATAAATAAAACTTCCATGCTTAGCAAAAGAAGTTCCTGTTTGAACAAAAAATGATAATAATGACTCCTCTTGTTGTTGTGTCAGAATAAGAGGTCAAAGTGCCAAGTTTAGAGAATACAAAAAATATAAATATAACAGTAAATGCAATTTGCATATAATTAGGCTTCATTTTTTTTTTTTTTTTGTGCCCATCCCAAGGTGCAATATTGTTTTAAACAAGATGACTGGAAAGAACTGAATTTTTCCTATTTTTATGCCAAATTTGGCGTCAACTGACAAAGTAGTTGCAGAGAAA
>NC_134883.1:40578440-40610940 GCF_041734735.1 Babylonia areolata
ATAATGATTATTATCATTGTTGTTGTTGTTGTAGTCGTCGTCGTCATTATTATTATTATTATCATCTTCATCATCATCATCATTTATATTGTTATTACTATTACTATTATTATCAGGATCATTATCATCATTATTATTATTATTGCTTCTGTTCTTATTCCTATTCTTATATATCACCTTCATCTTGCTGTCAAGTCGCACGTGCAGGTAGGCAGGTAGGAAGTAGGCTATATACACACTGTACTGATGGAGTGACATACAGTGCACACACGTACCTTATGTTGCAGAGGTAGTGACGGAGGCCCTCTACCTGACAGTGGATCCCTACATGAGGCACGTATATCGTTTCTGTGTACCTCCCCCCACCCCCTCCCACCCCTTTGCCTGTCACAGAGAGAGAGAGAGAGGAAGAGAGAGATCTGTATCAGTATCAGTAGTTCAAGGAGTCGTCACTGCGTTCGGTCAAATCCTTATACGCTACACCACATCTGCCAAGCAGATGCCTGACCAGCAGCGTAACCCAACGCGCTTAGTCAGGCCTCGAGAGAAAAAAAAAAAAATAAATAAATAAATAAAATGAAAAATATATAATAAAATGAAATAAAATAATAAAAAATAATAGATAAATACATAAAAATATTACTACTACTACTACTACTACTACTACTACTATTTATAAGGCGCAAAATCTTGATGAAGTCAACTCTAAGCAAGCAAGCGCGTGCACACACACACACACACACACACACACACACACACACACACACACACACACACAAAGAGAGAGAGAGAGAGAGAACAAGAACAAGAACAAAAACTATAATCTCCAGGCCTCCGGCCCCTATATGGTGATCAGGAAGCGACAACAAAATGTAAAATACATACTAACTTAAAACCTGTAGAACAAAAGTGCTGCTTCTTGTGCATAGTAAATCAATTCTGAATTTCTTCATTTGCTGTCAAAGAATTCCTGTCGTATCTTCGGGGAATTCAACATATAAACGCAGAGCTTACGAATACTGTAAACAGAACCATTCTTCAGCGAGAGAGAGAGAGAGAGAGAGAGAGAGAGAGACAGAGAGACAGAGAGAGACAGAGAGAGAGAACGAACGAACGAACGAAATTGTTTTAATGAACTTTGGCCATGGACCACAATTCAAAACCAGGGGACTGGGGGTGGGAGAGAGAGAGACAGAGAGAGAGAGAGAGAGAGAGAGAGAGAGAGAGAGAGAGAGAGAATATACGAGAAGTTCAGTAGTATTACAGAACAATTAAGACCCATTCAACAACAACCAAAAACAACGACAGTTATAGTTTCTAAACGGCATGTCATAGAGTGGCCTTTGCCTGTCACAAAGACAGAAGAAAGAGAGAGAGAGAGAGAGAGAGAGAGAGAGAGAACATTAAACACTGAACGAGAGAGAGAGAGAGAGAGAGAGAGAGAGAGAGAACGCTGAACACTGAACGAGAAAGAGAGAGAGAGAGAGAGAGAGAGAGAGAGAGAGAGAGAGAGAGAGAGAGAGAGAGAGAGAGAGAGAACACTGAACACTGAATGAGAGAGAGAGAACACTGAACACTGAACGAGAGAGAGAGAGAAAGAGCGAGCGAGCGAGCGAGAGAGAGAGAGAGAGAGAGAGAGAGAGAGAGAGCAGTTAAACAGTATCAGAGAACAATTCAGAACCATTCAACAACAACAACATCAGTTATAGTTTCTAAATGACATTCCACGGCATAGCCTTTACTTGTCACATTGATGACTGATCTGTCAGTCTGCCTGTCAGTCTGTCTGTCTGTCAATCTGTCTGTCAGTCTGTCTGTCTGTCTGTTTGTCTGCAGGGGTATGCCGTTCAACATCGGAGACACCATGTTTGGCGAGCAAGTTGCCAGGTACTGCAACCTATCATCTGCTGCATCATCAGCCACTACCATCATCACCATCATCATCATCATCATCACCACCACCACCATCATCATCATCATCATCGTTAAAATCATCACCACCTTCATCATCACCATCATTATCATCTCCATCACCATCATCATCATCTCCATCATCACCATCATTATCATCATCATTACAATCATCACTACCTTCATCATCATCATCATTATCATCTCCATCATCATCATGGTCATTGCCAGGTACTGTAACCCATAATCTGCTGCATCATCAGCCACTACCATCATCACCATCCTCATCATCATCACCATCATCATCACCACCACCACCACCATCATTATCATCATCATTACAATCATCACCACCTTCATCATCACCATCGTTATCATCTCCATCATCATCATCTCCATCATCACCATCATCATGGTCATTATCATCAGCATCATCTCCATCATCATAACCATCATCTTCACCACCACCACCACCACCATCATCATCATTATCATCACCATCACCATCATCACCGCTATCATCATCATTATCATCATCACCATCACTACCATCACCACCACCACCACCACCATCATTATCATCATCACCATTACCATCATCGCCATCATCATCATCACACTCCTCCACCACCACCACCCTCACCCTGTCATCATCAGTGTCACCATTGGACCATTGGTCGTCGTCAAGGCGAGCGAGCGAGCGAGCGAGAGAGAGAGAGAGAGAGAGAGAGAGAGAGAACGCGCAAACGAACATTTTTATTCAGTATAGGCCGTGATCCCTCATGAAGGGGATGCAGTGAACACTTAATTGTCACTTTTCAGCACAATGTGGAAGAGAAAACATTTAAAGATAAATCTATCGATGCACATGCACACACGAATAGCACAATTAATTACATATTATTATTATTATTATTCTATAGCGCTGAATATTGTGCAGAGACAAATCAAAGCGCTTTTGCACCAGTCATTCACACGCATGCATAATAACTCTGAAACTGGAAAAACTGAAGACAAGGAAGAGGCAGGGAAGGGAGGCTATTTTGGAAAGAGGTGGGTTTTAAGACCGGACTTGAAAGAGCTGAGTGCAGGGACCTGACGAAGAGAAAGAGGAAGTTCATTCCAATCATATCAAACTGAGGATTTTGAAGAGAGAGAGAGAGAGATACATGTTGACTGACTGACAGACAGACAGACCGATAGATAGATAGATAGATAGATAGATAGAGACAAAAAGCTGGTGAAAAACACACACCACATCGCATCACATGCCAACACATAGGAGGAATTTTGTTTATGTCCCGTCACACATATCGGTGATTGAAGACACAAGTAGGTCACCGCATAATTATGTTGACCTTGGAGATAAGAAAAATCTCCACCCTTTGCCGACCAGGCGCCATTACGGAGATTCCAACCCTGGCCCCTCAGATTGAAAGTCCAATGCTATAACCACTCGGCTGTTGCGCCCATCAATGAACAGTATACTACAATAGGTCGTTAATTCACTCACTCAGCATAGCCAGTTTTCTCATTCCCCCCCCCCCCCACCCCACGCCCCCCCAACCCCCGGGCCCCCCACCACACCCTCTCACCCACCCATCCACACACCCCATCTTATGTAGACTAGGTGTCTGAATGGCCCAGCCTGTAGCTTTCATCATGGGAAATGCGGCGTTCATTGTCTTTCCCCACCTATGATATCAACGGTAATAATGAACTATTGTGAAGTACCCCCTTCCCGTTTGTAACGTTTCAGTGATGTAGTAAAAACGCTGTCGTCGTTGTCGTCGCCTTTCGTGTCATTCGTACAGAGAGAGAGAGAGAGAGGCAGAGAGAGGCACAGAGAGAGAGAGACAGAGACAGAGACACAGCGAGAGAGGGCGGAGAGAGTGAGAGAGACAGAGAGAGACAGACAGACAGACACAGACAGAGAGAGGGTGAAAGATAGAGAGACGGACAGACAGACAGACAGACAGACACAAAGAGAAAGGGAGAGCGAGAGACAGAGACAGACAGACAGAGACGCAGAGAGAGGGGGAGAGAGAGACAGACAGAGACATACAGAAGCACAGACAGAGAGAGACAGGAGAGAGAGAGGGAGACAGAGACACAGTGAGAGAGGGCGGAGAGAGTGAGAGAGACAGACAGACACAGACACATGGAGAAAGGAAGAGCGAGAGAGCGAGAGACAGAGATAGACAGACAGACAGACAGACAGAGACACAGAGAGAGGGAGGCAGAGAGAGCGAGAGAGAGCGAGCGAGCGAGAGAGAGACAGACAGACAGAGACAGAGAGAGGGGGAGAGAGAGAGACAGAGACAGAGACATACAGAGGCACAGACAGACAGAGAGGGAGAGACAGAGAGATCCGGCGAGGGAGATATGGTGAGAGAGAGAGAGAGAGAGCGTTTCTCCCGTGGAAACACAGAGTTGTGACGAGAGCGTGTAAGTCCGTGTAACAGCGAGCCCAATACACACACACACACAAATAGTGGGCCCCCCAACACACACAAGCCGCCGCCACACTTAAAAACTGTACTCGATTTGATCTTCATTTGATTTGATTCGATTTGATCTGACTGGGCACTGTGTGGCAGGGTGAAAGTAAGCAACAACCCGGACTTCCCTGAGGGCTGTCTGGTCGTGGCGCCCGTGGGGTGGAGGACCCTCACCCTGGTCTCCAACCCTCAGAAGCCCAGCATCTTCGGGCCCTTGCTGCGGAGGATTCCTGACATGGGCGACCTCTCGCCCTCCCTGGCCCTTGGATGTTTGGGAATGCCCGGGTGAGCGGTGACAACGATGATGATGATGATGATGATGAAGATGATGATGATACTTATACAGCGCCTGTCCTCGGTCGGAGACCAAGCTCTAAGCGCTCCACAAGCACGGAGTCATTTGCACAACAGGCTGCCTACCTGGGTAGAGCTGACTGACGGCTGCCACTGGGCGTTCATCATTCGTTTCCTGTGTCATTCAATCAGGTTTGAGGCACGCACACCTACACACTGAGAGAGACATGTAACTTTTTTTTTAATGTGTATGACCGTTTTGTCCATTTACCCAGCCATGTAGGCAGCCATACTACGTTTTCAACGACCTAACCCTCGCCGCCCCCCAACACCCAGCTCCCCCTCCGCCCCCAAGCCCCCTCACCCCACACACCCTTCCACAGTACAATGCTGGTGGAATGAAGTGCGCCATGCAATGTAATGCAACACACACACACACACACACACACACACACACACACACACATATATCTCTCTCTCTCTCTCTCTCTCTATATATATATATATATATATATCCAGTCGTGTCCGACTGTCATCATCAGAACAGCAGATGAGGTAACTGCTGTCCCGACTATCTGGGCAAGAATTTGATTACAGCGAAGATTGTCTTGCCCAAGTGACATCCTCACTCTCTCGACCAAGAGGGTTTTAGGACAGTCGGCTTTGGGTTGGTTCCCAAAGGCCAAGTAGCCCTTCAAGGCTTCGGCACAAAGAGCCAGTGCAAGTTTGCCTCCTAGTTTGAGAGTCACTGCCCTTTCACAGTAGACTAATACAGCTCTCGTTTTTCTGTTGGCCCAAGCGACGGGTGCAATAGCCGAATGGTTAAAGCGTTGGACTTTCAATCTGAAAGTCCCGGGTTCGAATCTCGGTGACGGCGCCTGGTGGGTAAAGGGTGGAGATTTTTCCGATTTCCCTGGTCAACATATTTGCAGACCTGCTAGTGCTTGAACCCCCTTCGTGTGTATACGCACGCAGAAGATCAAATACGCACGTTAAAGATCCTGTAATCCATGTCAGCGTTGGGTGGGTTATGGAAACAAGAACATACCCAGCATGCACACCACTGAACACGGAGTATGGCTGCCTAAATGGCGGGGTGAATAAACAAAACGGTCATACACGTGTCTGTTTGAGTGTGTATGTGTGCGTGCCTGAAATCTGATTGAATGACACAGGAAACGAATGATTGAGTACCCAATGGCAGCCGTCAGTCGGCTCTACCCAGGTAAGTCAGCCTGTTGTGCAAATGACCTCATGTTTGTAAAGCGCTTAGAGCTTGGCCTCCGACCGAGGATAGGCGCTATATAAGTATCCATATCAATCAATCAAAGTGTAAACATGTCAATGAGTGTTGTTGGACCAATGCAATGCAATTCCATTCAATATTCCTTGTGCTGCAGAACTGTCTTGATCTCCCCCTGGTTCGTTCTCACAGTTGTCTTTTCCTTTCCTCCCTTCTCCCACCACCACCACCACCACCATCATCATCATCCTTCTGTCTCCTTCTGTCTTGTGATCATAAGCGTTTTGTGTGTGTGTGTGTGTGTGTGTGTGTGTGTGTGTGTGTGTGTGTGTGTGTGTGTGTGTGTGTTTGTGTGTGCTTGTCTCTGTGTGTGTTTGTGTGTGTGTGTGTGAGTGTGTGTGTGTGTGTGTGTGTGTGTGTGCTTGTGTGCGTGCGTGCGTGCGTGCGTTTGTGTGTGCTTGTGTGCGTACGTGTGTGTGTGTGTGTGCGTGTGTGTGTGCGCGCGCGTGTGTGTCTGTGCGTGCGTGCGTGCGTGCGTGTGTGTGTGTGTGTGCAGGTTAACGGCCTATTTCGGACTGCTGGACAGAGGTCAGCCCAAAGCAGGAGAGGTGGTGTTGGTCAGTGCCGCCGCTGGGGCAGTGGGCAGTGTGGTGGGACAGATCGCCAAGATCAAGGTACTGACTGACCACTGGTCAGTGCTGTCTTATCTGCATAATTCTTCTCACACTGGCGGCTGCTGGTAATTATGTTCTTAATGGTTTCGTTCACTTGTATATTTTAGTGCTGCAGCCTTGGGGGGGCTAGTTAGTCTTTGGGAACCATCCCAACACCGACTGCCCTGAAACCCTGGCGAGAGAGTGGGGATGTAACTTGGGCAAGACGCTTTCCACTATAATCAAATTCGAGCCCAGATAGTCGGGACAGCAGTTACCTCCTCTGCTGTTCTGATGGTCATAGTCGAACACGACTGACTGTCATACATATTTGGGGAAGAGGCTGCTATGGTGGCGTTGTTTAATTAAGAGCAACGGAGTAAAGGCAGGACGGAGTACCCCCATAGGAATTTCGTTACTGTCCTTTGCTGGAAAACAAATCCTCGCCAGAATTATTCATTCATCAGGAATTCCTTCAGTGTTCCTGAAAACTTTTTTTGGATGATGCACATTTTTTTTTTGTTGTTGTTGTTTTGCTACTATCGTAACACCTTTCACATGGTGATTACAGTGCACCAAGTTCATTAGAAATGTGTTCAACAGAACTTGGACAGCGTTCTTCGATCTTGTGAAAGCTTTTGACATTATAATCAGAGAAGCTTTTTTTTAATTATTATCATACTTTGACTCCGAAAAAGCGGCACATTTATACGTCTCTCTCATAACACGATGACTGGGCAAGTCATCTTCAACTGTGACCACTTGGACTCCTTTACAATTTTAAATGGAATGAAGCAGGGTTGTGTGCTTGCACCAGTCGTGTTCAAAACTGTTCTTTTCCCAAGCCATCAAATACATAGATCTTGAAGTCTGCTTCAGGTACTGTTTTGATGGCTCCTTCTTCGAACTCCGTCACCACTCCGCACCGACTAAGACATCCGAGCTCAATTAAGGGATACTTGAGAGGAGAGCCTCCTGCAAATAAGTGTACACAGACACACACACACACACACACATGCACATATATATCCTTTTTTTTTTATAAATCACCTCACCTCTCCTCACCTCACCTCATCCCATCTTATCTTATGATGCAAACAAAGATATGCAGGCACACACTGACTTATGCAGCGCACACGCGCACAAACACCCACCCACACATACGTACACACATACCACACAAAAATCACATGAGGACGCAAACTCTCTCTCTCTCTCTCTCTCTCTCTCTCTCTCTCACACACACACACACACACACACACACACACACACACACAAACACTCACACTAACACTAACACACGCACTAACACATATACACGCGCATAAACGCGTGTATATACACAGGCAAAAACACATTCGCGGCGCATATGTGCGCAAACGCTCACATGTGTGTGTTTGTGTTGTATGAGGGGATGTGTTTGTGTGAAATGGAACGGGTATGGTTTTTTGAACATTTGTGTTTATATATTATTATGTGTGTGAAACTGAAATTCAAATTGGTATTTCATTATTACACGAATCTTGTGTGTACGTATTTATAAACATGTATTATTTCTTTTTTTGTTGTTGTTTTGTTTCCGGATTAATTTTCCCTTCTTTTTTATCAGATGGCCTGAAAAAAAAAAAGTTGTTGCTTATTCAAATACCATCGTGAAATAAGACTTTTACTTTGAATTTGACTCCCGAAAAATCTAAGTGTCACCAACTGCAACAACAAAACTTTTATCCATTCTAACCAATGTCTGACTATTTTCCATCATCTCCGCACCCGTAGGCCAACTTCACGTGGTAACATTTTTGTCTTCGTTCGTTTATTTATTTATAGTCTGTTCATCTAAGACGATGATATTAGACTGAAAATAAATGATATTGTTATTATCATTTGGATTATTATCATTTCTATCATAATGATGATTGTTATTATTAATTAGAAATCGACATTTCTGTATATTCGAATGAAAAGGGGGGGGGGTTGAGGTGGAGGGGAGGGGTGGGGTGGGGGTGGGGGCAAGGGGGAGGGGACTAAGAAAGGAAGAGAGAGAGAGACAGTCAGAGAGAGAGAGAACAGAATGTGGAAAAGATAGAGTACAAAATCTAAAATGGAGAGGGTGAGTGTCAGTGATTGGAGAAAGAAAAAACATAATATTGGAAGGGTGTGTGTGAAAGGCGGGACGGGGGAAGCGGGATTAGGACAACAACAACAACAACAACAACAACAACAACAAATCACTAATCAAATAATTATTGTATGCACTTCTTCTGTAGATTATTATTTGAAAAGAGGTTCATGTGGGGACCTACAATAAACAAAAACCAACTGGACTATTTAACACATAGCTAGCTAACTGTAATAAAAAAATAAAATAAATTAAAACAGTTAGAAATATATCACTTTTTCCAAAAAAAAAGTTAACATTTGAAACTGGTAACACGTGTTCCGTAATTTCTGGAGGCAAAAAAGGTTTCATTACTAAACAGCGGGTTAAAACGTGCTCTACCGTTAAACGTCCCTTGCAAATGCATTCAATATTTTGATCTTTCAGGGCTGTACTGTGATTGGATCAGCGGGGACCAAAGAGAAATGTGATTGGGTGAAATCACTGGGCTTTGACCACGTGTTCAACTACAAAGAAACCTCCGTGGACGAGGCACTGAAAGAATTCGCCCCCAACGGGATAGATCTGCACTTTGATAACGTAAGTAAAAGAAACTGTTAACATGATAGAAATTAAAATTAAAAAAAAAAGTTTTCTTCTTGTTGGTCACAATAAATTTCAGTATTTGCATTCAGACTTCACGAAAAAGAAAAAAGAAAAGAAAAAAAAGAAAGAGAAAAGCAGGTATGTTTTTCGTAACTTTACCTAATCTCACCTTACCTCATCTCACCTCACCACACCTCATCTCACCTTACCTCATCACATCTACCTCATATTACCTCACCACACCTCATCTCACCTCATCTTACCTCACCGCACCTCATCTTACCTCATATTACCTCACCACACATCATCTCACACCACCTTACTTCACCACACCTCATCTCACCTTACCTCATCACATCTACCTCATATTACCTCACCACACCTCATCTCACATCACCTTACTTCACCGCACCTCATCTTACCTCACCACACATCATATCTTACATCATCACATCTTACTTCACCACACCTCATTTCACCTCATCTGACCTCACCACACCTCATCTTACCTCACCACATCTCACCTCACCTCACCTCATCTTACCTCACCACACCTAATCTTACCTCAACACACCTCATTTCACCTCACAACACCTCATTTCACCTCACAGCACCTCATTCCACACCTCATTTCACCTCACCGCACCTCATTTCACTTCACTACACCTCATCTCACCATACCTCACCTCACCTCACCTCACCACACCTCATCTCATCTTACCTCACCTCATTCCATCTTTAGCTTAACTTAGCTTGTCTTGCAGCTTGTCTTGTCTTGTCTTGTCTCTCACATCCCATCCCATCTTAGCCTTGCTCATCATGTCTTGTCTTGTCTTGCCTCTCACATCCCATCCCATCTTAGCCTTGCTCATCATGTCTTGTCTTGTCTTGTCTTGTCTGGTCTCTCACATCCCATCCCATCTTAGCCTTGCTCATCATGTCTTGTCTTGTCTTGTCTTGCCTCTCACATCCCATCCCATCTTAGCCTTGCTCATCATGTCTTGTCTTGTCTTGTCTTGTCTTGCCTCTCACATCCCATCCCATCTTAGCCTTGCTCATCATGTCTTGTCTTGTCTTGTCTTGTCTTGTCTTGTCTTGTCTCTCACATCCCATCCCATCTTAGCCTTGCTCATCATGTCTTGTCTTGTCTTGTCTTGTCTTGTCTTGCCTCTCACATCCCATCCCATCTTAGCCTTGCTCATCATGTCTTGTCTTGTCTTGTCTTGTCTTGCCTCTCACATCCCATCCCATCTTAGCCTTGCTCATCATGTCTTGTCTTGTCTTGTCTTGCCTCTCACATCCCATTCCATCTTAGCCTTGCTCATCATGTCTTGTCTTGTCTTGTCTTGCCTCTCACATCCCATCCCATCTTAGCCTTGCTCATCATGTCTTGTCTTGTCTTGTCTTGCCTCTCAGATCCCATCCCATCTTAGCCTTGCTCATCATGTCTTGTCTTGTCTTGTCTTGTCTTGCCTCTCACATCCCATCCCATCTTAGCCTTGCTCATCATGTCTTGTCTTGTCTTGTCTTGTCTCTCAGATCCCATCCCATCTTAGCCTTGCTCATCATGTCTTGTCTTGTCTTGTCTTGTCTTGTCTTGCGTCTCACATCCCATCCCATCTTAGCCTTGCTCATCATGTCTTGTCTTGTCTTGTCTTGCCTCTCACATCCCATCCCATCTTAGCCTTGCTCATCATGTCTTGTCTTGTCTTGTCTTGCCTCTCACATCCCATCCCATCTTAGCCTTGCTCATCATGTCTTGTCTTGTCTTGTCCTGCCTCTCACATCCCATCCCATCTTAGCCTTGCTCATCATGTCTTGTCTTGTCTTGTCTTGTCTGGCCTCTCACATCCCATCCCATCTTAGCCTTGCTCATCATGTCTTGTCTTGTCTTGCCTCTCACATCCCATCCCATCTTAGCCTTGCTCATCATGTCTTGTCTTATCTTGTCTTGTCTTGTCTGGCCTCTCACATCCCATCCCATCTTAGCCTTGCTCATCATGTCTTGTCTTGTCTTGTCTTGCCTCTCACATCCCATCCCATCTTAGCCTTGCTCATCATGTCTTGTCTTATCTTGTCTTGTCTTGTCTTGTCTTGTCTTGTCTTGTCTGGCCTCTCACATCCCATCCCATCTTAGCCTTGCTCATCATGTCTTGTCTTGTCTTGTCTTGTCTTGCCTCTCACATCCCATCCCATCTTAGCCTTGCTCATCATGTCTTGTCTTGTCTTGTCTTGTCTTGCCTTGCCTTTCAGGTGGGGGGAGACTTCTCCTACGCAGTCCTCCAGAACCACCTGAAAACCTGTGGCCGTGTGGTCATGTGCGGGGCCATCTCAATGTATAACAGCACTGATAAACTGGGTGAGTTCTCTCTCTCTCTCTCTCTCCCTCTCTGTTTCTTTCCCACTCTCTCTCTCATTCTCTCTCTGTCTCGCCCCCTTGCACCCCTCCCCTCACCCCCCCCTCTCTCTCCTCTCTCTTGCTGTCTGTCTGTCTGTCTCTCTTACTGACGTAAGGGTTGAATGACTGCTGAACCTTGTTCACACCCCTTCAGTAGGGGCTATGACCTCTCTGAAGTCTGAAGTATCTCTCTCTCCCTCTCTCTCTCTCAATCTGGCGCAAGAGATTCAGCCACCTGCAGTAAGACTGAACGACAACAACAGTAACACTGAACGACAACAACAGTAACAGTAACACTGAACGACAGTAACAGTAACACTGAACGACAACAACAGTAACAGTAACACCGAACGACAACAACAGTAACACTGAACGACAACAACATTGACACTGAACGACAACAACAACAGTAACACTGAATGACAACAACGACAGTAACACTGAATGACAACAACATTGACACTGAACGACAACAACATTGACACTGAACGACAACAACAACATTGACACTGAATGACAACAACAACAGTAACACTGAATGACAACAACAACAGTAACACTGAACGACAACAACAACAGTAACACTGAACGACAACAACATTGACACTGAACGACAACAACATTGACACTGAACGACAACAACAACAGTAACACTGAATGACAACAACAGTAACACTGAATGACAACAACATTGACACTGAACGACAACAACAGTAACAGTAACATCGAACGACAACAACAGTAACACCGAACGACAACAACAGTAACACCGAACGACAACAACAACAGTAACACTGAACGACAACAACAACAGTAACACTGAACGACAACAACATTGACACTGAACGACAACAACAACAGTAACACTGAACGTCAACAACATTGACACTGAACGACAACAACAACAGTAACACTGAACGACAACAACAGTAAGACTGAACGACAACAACAGTAACACTGAACGACAACAACAACAGTAACACTGAACGACAACAACATTGACACTGAACGACAACAACAGTAAGACTGAACGACAACAACATTGACACTGAACGACAACAACAACAGTAACACTGAACGACAACAACATTGACACTGAACGACAACAACAGTAACACTGAACGACAACAACAGTAACACTGAACGACAACAACAACAGTAACACTGAACGACAACAACAACAGTAACACTGAACGACAACAACATTGACACTGAACGACAACAACAACAGTAACACTGAACGACAACAACATTGACACTGAACGACAACAACAACAGTAACACTGAACGTCAACAACATTGACACTGAACGACAACAACAACAGTAACACTGAACGACAACAACAACAGTAACACTGAACGACAACAACAGTAACACTGAACGACAACAACAGTAAGACTGAACGACAACAACAACAGTAACACTGAACGACAACAACATTGACACTGAACGACAACAACAGTAACACTGAACGACAACAACATTGACACTGAACGACAACAACAACAGTAACACTGAACGACAACAACATTGACACTGAACAACAACAACAACAGTAACACTGAACGACAACAACAGTAACACTGAACGACAACAACATTGACACTGAACGACAACAACAACAGTAAGACTGAACGACAACAACAGAACACTGAACGACAACAACAGTAAGACTGAACGACAACAACAGTAACACTGAACGACAACAACAGAACACTGAACGACAACAACAGTAACACTCAACGACAACAACAGTAAGACTGAACGACGACAACAACAGTAAGACTGAACGACAACAACAACAGTAAGACTGAACGACAACAACAGAACACTGAACGACAACAACAGTAAGACTGAACGACAACAACAGTAAGACTGAACGACAACAACAGTAACACTGAACGACAACAACAGAACACTGAACGACAACAACAGTAACACTGAACGACAACAACAGTAAGACTGAACGACAACAACAACAGTAACACTGAACGACAACAACATTGACACTGAACGACAACAACAACAGTAACACTGAACGACAACAACAGTGACACTGAACGACAACAACAACAGTAACACTGAACGACAACAACAGTAAGACTGAACGACAACAACAACAGTAACACTGAACGACAACAACAGTAGCCATGAACGACAACAACAACGACTGTTGACAAAGATGGGAGGGGTTTCCACACGTTTATTGGCTGAAAATTCCTACGTTAACTCATCAGTAACTGCGGGTGGTGGGCTTTTGCATGTGTAGGCAGCCATTGTCCGTTTTCGGGGCTGTGCATGCTGACATGAGTTATTGCTTGAAGTCGTGTGTGTGTCTGTGTGTGTGTGTGTGTGTGTGTGTGTGGAGGGCGGGGAGGGGTTGGGGGGGGGGGGAGGAAAGTAATGTCAGACACATGGGCAGGTCTGCACATGAATTATTTTGACATTGGAGATCGGATAAATCTATATCCTTAACCCATCAGGCAAAAGGCTTGATTAATTAACTGATTAACGGTGGTAGTGCTACACTAGTTTATAACTTATGGAGTGTTTTGTTATTTTATTTTATTTTATTATTTTATTGTATTTTTATTTTATTTTATTTATTTATTTTCTTTTTCTTTTTTTTTCTCAAGGCCTCACTAAGCGCATTGGGTTACGCTGCTGGTCAGGCATCTGCTTGGCGGATGTGGTGTAGCGTATATGGATTTGTCCGAACGCAGTGACGCCTCCTTGAGCTACTGATACTAATACTGATATTTGTGGAGTGGGAATGAATTTTGATTTGCGCTCCGGCGATTGGAGTGTCACTCATTTTGCTTGAGTTTGCCCGCTGTGACGTCTGTGGTGCCGTTAACCTCGAACATTGAAGTTATCCTCGAAAAAACGTCGAACTGCGCGAATCACATGTCACATGTCACTAATTAATGAGGAATCAATGTATAACTGACCGGCAGGTCTTTTTTGTTATCAAAATTAATATAAACGCCACGAAAAAGAGCGAAATAATTACAAATTTAAAAAAAATGAAACATCAGTCGAGACTTCCAACAGAAAATGAGCACTCCCCAGCTGCCACCGAGTGCCCATGTAACTATTATTATTCATTCATTTATTTCATTTAATCATTTATATTATCATTATTGCTTTTGACAGAATCATTCATATATAATTATTTTATCTGCACTTTATTCCATTTCATTCGTTTATCTATTATCATTATATTTTTGTTTTTATCTATCATTTTCATTAATTAATCAATTAATTTACTTATGTATGTATTTATTTATGTATCTTATATATTTTACTTCATTTCATATTATTGTATTTTTCCCTCAGGGCCTGAACTGATCTGAACTTTCAATGCCTTGAGTACAGAACGCCTAAATGCACTGTACACTGATCTTCTCTTGAATAGATCTCGTCACTCAGTGTAACGGATAAGAATCTGAACTGTCTCTTCCATGAAATGTTTTAGAACGAGTGCTGACGACAAAGACTATTTGCATCGGCACTTTACGTCACTCGGCTGAGGGTTGAGCGGGGAATCCATTATCATTTCTGTCTGCAAGTTAAGATAACAGCAGTTCAAGGATATAATTATGACGGCAGATGGGTTGATGATCTATAAGGGATTACCCCTGTAAGGGAACAGCGGTAATCCTGCAGTTTAGAATACTAAACTCAGGGGGCCGTTCAAATGAAAAAATAGAGGTTGTTTTAGACTGACCTTGATGCGCTGAGTCGAATGCAACCCTCAGCTAAGCTCTACGGCCACTCCTTGTCAATGAAACAGAGACATAATAAATAGTAAACTCAGTCGGTCACTTCCCGAGCAACTATCGGCGAGCCATTTTGATTGCTGGTGACGCGGTGTTTACGTCAAAATGGCGTGCAGGTCGGGAAGGAGTACTACTTACCGTGCATTTGATCCAGTTTCGTGGCAAAAGGAGTGGTCTTAGAGCTTAGCTGAGGGTTGCATTCGACTCAGCGCATCGAAGTCAGTCTAAAACACCTACTTTTTCATTTTAACGGCCCCTGAGTTTAGTATTCTAAACTGCAGGATTACCGATTACCCCTGTAAGGGAACAGCTATTGCTGTGCTGATTGTCGTTAATCCCCATCTGTTCGTGTCCACCCTGATTCCGGTGTCTGGTTTTTTGTGTGGGGGCTTCGTTGTCCAGTGAATGATGTTGTGTTGTGTTGTGTTGTTATGTGCTGTGCTGTGCTGTGCTGTGCTGTGGTTTGGTGTGCTGTGTTGTGCTCTGGTGTGTTTTGTCTTATCATGATCGTGTCGTGCTGTGTTGTGTTGTACTGTGTTATCTCAAATTATGTTGTGTGGTGTGGTGTAGTGTTGTTCTGTGCTGTGTTGTGTCTTGCTGTGCTGTGCTGTGCTGTGTCGTGTCGTGTCGTGCTGTGTCGTGTTACATTACTATTTTGTCTATGGGTGTGCAAAAGCTTGTGCTATCGGTGGTGTATGTGCGTGCGTGTGTGTGTGTGTGTGTGTGTGTGCGCGCGCGCCAGTGCGTGCGTGTGTGTGTGTGTGTGTGTGTGTGTTTTACGTTTACAGAACGCAGTGCCTATAGGTTCATCATCTACAAACAGCTGGACATTTTGGGAGTCATTGTGTCCCAGTACAAAGACCGCTTCTCTGAGGGCTTGGAGCAGCTGCTGCAATGGGTTAAAGAGGTCGTCTCTGTGTGTGTGTGTGTGTGTGTGTGTGTGTAGTGTGTGTGTGTAGTGTGTAGAGTCATTGTGGCCCAGTACAAAGACAGCTTCTCTGAGGGCTTGGAGCAGCTGCTGCAATGGGTTAAAGAGGTCGTCTGTGTGTGTGTGTGTGTGTGTGTGTGTGTGTGTAGTGTGTGTGTGTAGTGTGTAGAGTCATTGTGGCCCAGTACAAAGACAGCTTCTCTGAGGGCTTGGAGCAGCTGCTGCAATGGGTTAAAGAGGTCGTCTGTGTGTGTGTGTGTGTGTGTAGTGTGTAGAGTCATTGTGGCCCAGTACAAAGACAGCTTCTCTGAGGGCTTGGAGCAGCTGCTGCAATGGGTTAAAGAGGTCGTCTGTGTGTGTGTGTGTGTGTGTGTGTGTAGTGAGTGTGTGGTGTGTGTGTGTGTGTGTGTTTAGTGTGTAGTGAGAGAAAGGGAGTGTGTGTGTGTGTGTGTGTGTGGTGTAGTGACGAGTGTGTGTTTGTGTGTAGTGTGTAGTGCGTCTGTGTGCGTGAGTGTTTTTTTTTAAAATTTATATTTAATTTATTTTGTGTGTGTTTGTGTGTGTGCATGTGCGCGCGCATTTGTGTGTGTGTTTGTGTGTGTGTGTGTGTGTGTGTTGAATGGTTGTCTGTCTGTTAGCCAGTCTGTCAAATATCCTCTCTACGCCACTCCAGGCGGAAATGCTCGATAAATGGCATTCTACAAACCTCTCGGTTATAAATCTTTGATGACTTTGCACGAGCGTTTAATATCAGTAAACTATTCTCTATTCATGAGCGTGTAATTACTCTGACTGTCCACAAATACTGTTGACCTAATTACAACATTCTTGTCAGGTAGACAAGTGGTTTGTGTTAATGTATGTAAATCTCAGTGATTTCAATACAGTATGATATGGTGTACACCAAGGATCTATCATTTGTCACTTACTGTTCTTATAAGTTATATTAATGACCTGCTTCTTCGTGTGAATGCTAGCGGCTTGTGGTTATTAATTTGTATAACATTTGCATACATTAATTTTGTGAAAATCTAATGCGCGGGATAGCATCAACACATTAATCTGGTTGACAGAAATGATGGAAGACGAAAACACACGTATTACTACTTAGGTCACCACTCCACCAGGCAAACGCAAAGTTGGCAGACCCAGGCAGACTTGGAGAAGAAGTACGGACACTGAAGTGAAGGCAGCCGGAATGACGTGGGCCCAGATAAAGAGGATCGCCCCAAACCGTGTCCGTTGGAGGAGTGCTGTTGCGGCCCTTTGTTCCCGAGCGGAGCTATAGGCATAAGTCAAGTCAAAGTCACAACTCCACCGCTCTTGGCTGTGAAAGGATTCTTCTTCTTCTTCTTTTTCTTTGTTCGTGGGCTGCAACTCGCGTGTTCACTCGTGTGTACACGAGTGGGCTTTTACGTGTAGGACTGTTTTTACCCCGCCATGTAGGCAGCCATACTCCGTTTTAGGGGGTTGTCAAAGGACTAAAATTAATGTGTATACAATTTTTCCTTCTTTTCTTCTTCTTCTTTCAGGGCAAGATCAAATACAGGGAGACGGTGACGGAGGGGTTTGAACGCATGCCCGAGGCCTTCATCTCTCTCTTCCAGGGTGCCAACATCGGGAAAGCCGTGGTCAAGGCCTGATGTCACTGACATCCTCCCTCCCGCTTCTCCTCCACCCTTTCTCATAATCGTACCCTAACGTTAGACTGCCACAACCACCCACCACCACCACCGCCCCTCTCCAGGCTACCGACCACCTCCCCTCCCACCCCCAACAAACACTTACATCTTGTCAGGCTGACCTTTCCTGTTTTGACCCACTGGTCTAAATTTAGATGGACAGCTCATTGGCCAGGAAAGCTGAAGCCAACTGGATACTCGTATCGGGCTGTCAGTCCGTTGAGAAGTCGTCTGCAAACTGGTGGTAGTTTCTGAACTGTAACCGTGTATTTTCGATGAAATCGCGTTATGCTTGCACCCACGACATGCCAAATGTTGTGTGTTGATTGATATCTGCCAATGGTTTGTTTACAAAAGTTATTACAGGAAAACAGTGCAGTGACACGTAGCGCAAACTTGCTGTGGAGGCACACACAGGAATGTCAGCTTAACTTACGCCACGAGCAAGTGAAAGCTTGCCGTGAAGCAGTCATCGTAGCCAGCTGAGCGCTCGGCTACATACATGAAGTTACCGCTTCGCGCTATTTTGACACGAGTAGCAAAATGGCAAAGAAGACATGCGCTATCCACCTATTTTAAGACCAGTGGTTTTGACCCCGTCAAGCACGGACTGACTGATACCAGGGCTGCTGTGCTTGAGCGGTCTTAAGCAGCGCTAAGGTTTGCTCAGTGTCTTGATTAAATTAAGTCTACTGGAATAAGCGGGAATTTTGGAGGCGAAAAAAGTCTTAGCGCCCTGCAAACTAAGCATTGCTAAGATATCGCTCATACAGTTCTACCTATAGTTGAACACATAACGCTAGGGTGAAGCTAAAACAAACCCTTCACGAAAAAAGTATCAAACTTGTGGAATATTTTTATTCGGTCCATAATCAGCCGTGAATATATCAATAATTGTTACCAGCTGCTTTCACTTGTGCTATGAATTTGTCTCTTGCTTCAGAAATAAACGCTGCTGCTGTGATGAGTATCAAAACTTGCGTGAGGATGGTGCGTTTGTGTGTGTGTGTGTGTGTGTGTGTGTGTGTGTGTGTGTGTTGGTTCTTTTCATTATAAGTGATATTAGACGAGGGTTGGGAAAAAAAAATAGAGGGAGGGAAAAGTAATTAGTGTGTACGCATGCGAGTATGTGAATGCGTGTGTGTGTCTGTGCGTGTGTGCGCGCGCGCGTGCGTGTGTTTGTTTATGTGTGTGTGTTACATATAGAAAATGAAGTTTCGTTTAAAAAAAAAAAATGTGTGTGTGTGTGTGTGTGTGTGTGTGTGTGCAGAAAGGGGTAGGTCCTGGCTGCTGACTTCTTTGTTCGAGGGCTGCAACTCCCACGTTCACTCGTATATACACGAGTGGGCTTTTACGTGTATGACCGTTTTTACCCCGCCATGTAGGCAGCCATACTCTGTGTTCGGGGGTGTGCATGCATGCTGGGTATATTCTTGTTTCCGTAACCCATCGAACGCTGACATGGATAAATATCATATGTTTCAGGCACGCACACAAACACACAGATCAGATATGCAACATTTTACGTGTATGAGCGTTTTGTTTATTTACCCCGCCATGCAGGTAGTCATACTCCGTTTTCGGGGGTGTGCATGCTGGGTATGTTCAGTTGTTTCCATAACCCACCGAACGCTGACATGGATTACAGGATCTTTAACGTGCGCATTCGATCTTCTGCCTGCGTATATACACGAAGAGGGTTCAGGCACAAGGAGGGTCTGTACACTGATAATCTATTTTGACATAAGGGATGGGGAAAAATCTCCACCCTTCACCCACCAGGCGCCGTTACTGAGATTGGAACCTGGGACCCTCAGATTGAAAGTCCAACGCTTTAATAATAATAATAATAATAATGATGATGATGATAATAATAATGGTACTTATATAGCGCTGAATCTTGTGCAGAGACAAATCAAAGCGCTTTCGCACCAGTCATAATAACTCTAAAAACTGGAGAAACTGAAGACAAGGATGGAAGAGGCAGGGAAGGGAGGCTGTTGCGCCCGTCGTCGGCTGCTGACTGACCATGCAACTCATATAGTTGACTAGCCGTTCACCCTGTGGTGCGGGGCAGAAGGGGAAGGGTGTCCAGGCCCCGAGGTGGTCGTGTTGGGGGTGACGGAGGAGCGGTTCAGCAGAAAGACGGCCGCTGCCAGTCCTCCAATGTTGCAGCCGCAGCGGCGAAGCAGTGACCAGCGCTTCTGTGTTCTCAGTGCCTGCACACACACACACACACAAAGTTTATATATATATATATACACACACACACACACACACACACACACACACACAGTTCACACACACACACAGAGTTTACACACACACACAGGGTTTACACACGACACACAGTTTATATATATATATATACACACACACACACAGTTTATACACACACACACAGTTCACACACACACACAGAGTTTACACACACACAGAGTTTACACACACACACCACACAGGGTTTACACACGACACACAGTTTATATATATATATACACACACACACAGTTTATACACACACACACACACACACACACACACACACAGTTCACACACACACACAGAGTTTACACACACACAGAGTTTACACACACACACACACACAGGGTTTACACACGACACACACACACACACACAGAGTTTACACACACACACACACACACAGAGTTTACACACGACACACACACACACAGTTTACACGCATACGACACACACACAAATGTACGCACGCAAACGAACACACACACAAACACACACATGCGTGCACGCACACGGACACAAAAACACAATCATACACACACATACACACACCATTTGCACACAGACACGGACATGCTTGCACACACACACACACACACACTGTGATCACTGACTACCATTTGGTCTATCTTATCAAACGCATCATTATGTTTATTCACTGTTAGATTTGCACAACAATACGGATTTTAACAAATCGTTATTCAGAAAATATGTTACACATGTACACATAAACAGCAGAGTAAAACAAGCCAACAGCTTACATTATGCTCAAGAATGTGATAATTTAATATTCAATATTCACACATTCGTCTGTCCTTTCAAATGCATGGAGTGATGGCCTAGAGGTAACGCGTCCGCCTAGGAAGCGAGAGAATCTGAGGGCACTGGTTCGAATCACGGCTCAGCTGCCGATATTTTCTCCCCCTCCATTAGA
Organism: Babylonia areolata; assembly: GCF_041734735.1. NCBI lineage: Eukaryota > Metazoa > Mollusca > Gastropoda > Neogastropoda > Buccinidae > Babylonia > Babylonia areolata. The sequence goes on from NC_134883.1 coordinate 40,599,734, forward strand.
CCTTGAGTGGTGGTCTGGACGCTAGTCATTCGGATGAGACGATAAACCGAGGTCCCGTGTGCAGCATGCACTTAGCGCACGTAAAAGAACCCACGGCAACAAAAGGGTTGTTCCTGGCAAAATTCTGTAGAAAAATCCACTTCGACAGGAAAAACAAATAAAACTGCACGCAGGAAAAAAAAAAAAAAAAAAAAAATGGGTGGCGCTGTAGTGTAGCGACGCGCTCTCCCTGGGAGAGCAGCCCGAATTTCACACAGAGAAATCTGTTGTGATAAAAAGGAATACAAATACAAATACAAATCTTGAAAGCTAGCGGCTGACCCTTTTTACAGAGGAAACAATTTAGTTTGATGACTGGAACTTGTCTGCTACATAAGAGTAATCTCCCTTACAATACAGATCCACTGCATGACCCGAGTTTGTGCACTAAACAGATATTTGTATTTGTATATCTTTTTATCACAACAGATTTTTCTGTGTGAAATTCGGGCTGCTCTCCCCAGGGAGAGCGCGTCGCTACACTACAGCGCCACCTATTTTTTTGTATTTTTCCTGCGCGCAGTTTTATTTGTTTTTCACTATCAAAGTGGATTTTTTCTACAGAATTTTGCCAGGAACAACCCTTTTGCTGCCGTGGGTTCTTTTACGTGCGGTAAGTGCATCCGAATGACTAGCGTACAGACCACCACTCAAGGTCTAGTGGAGGGGGAGAAAATATCGGCGGCTGAAGCGTGATTCGAACGAGCGTGCTCAGATTCTCTCGCTTCCTTGGCCGCGGACGCGTTACCTCTAGGCCATCACTCCATATGAATAATGCTGTGCAAAATCTTCGGTATCTTTGATTTCTATTTATCTATAAAAAAAAAAAAAAAAAAAAAAAAAAAAAAAAAAAAAAAAAACAAGCAATTTTTCAAAAAATATAACACCGACACACCCTTTCTTCTAATCATTCTCTTCTTGACTCAAAATTTTATCACCCGTTCTGCCACCTTCAACCTGAAAACTACTGGGATAGACGTCCAATGCCTAATGAATTCTCTGCTAGGACGCTTCCACATTCTTATCAGTTTTTTTTTTTTTTTTTTTTTTTTTTTTTTTTAAGGTGTCACCTTCATCATGTTTTTCACGTCAGCGGTGAGCAGCGCTGCACGTGCGGAGGGTCGGCTGCAGCGTGACATCTCCTTCAGCACCTGGCCGTACAGGGTCAGGTTCTGGCTCCGTCGCCCCACCCTGTCCACCACACCTCACGCTTTTGTCATTGCCCCTCATCGTGAAAACCGATGTGGAGGGAAACCTTCCTTCCACGCTTGTAAAAACACAAAATTAAAAACAACAACAACAACAACAAAATTCATGCTTTGCCATGTCCTCGTGAAAATGATGATGTGGAAACTTTCCTTGCATACACTAAAAACACAAAATTAAAAAAAAACAGCAACAACAACAAAAAGACAAGCAAACAAACAAAAAAACATGCCCCCCCCCCCCCCCCCCCCTTCTTCTTCTAACACCCCCCTTCCCCTCCAACACAAACATACACACAGCACACTTGCTAGCACTCACACACACACACACACACACACACACACACATGTACTTGTAAATCTTCTGCTCCGCCCCCGTACTTGTAAATCTCTCTGCCACGGTTTGAATGAAACATTGACCGCTTTATTCATGTAGATTCTGTCAGAAAACGCACTAAAAAAATTTTTTTTTTTTTTAAACCCCACTAAAATGTACACCGAACAAGACACGACACGCGCATGCACGGCACTCGTGGACTCTCAAACGTGTTACTTCATGTGGAGAGACAGAGAGAGAGAGACACAGAGAGAAGAGAGACACAGCAAGAGAGAGAAGAGAAAGAGAGAGAGAGTGAGAGAGAGAGAGAGAGAGAGTGGGGGAGAGACAGAAAGAGAGAGAGAGAGAGAGAGAGAGAGAGAGAGAGAAGAGACACAGCAAGAGAGAGAAGAGAGAGAGAGTGAGAGAGAGAGTGGGGGAGAGACAGAAAGAGAGAGAGAGAGAGAGTGGGGGAGAGACAGAAAGAGAGAGAGAGAGAGAGAGAGAGAGTGGGGGAGAGACAGAAAGAGAGAGAGAGAGAGAGAGAGAGAAAGAGACACAGCAAGAGAGAGAAGAGAAAGAGAGAGAGAGTGAGAGAGAGAGAGAGAGTGGGGGAGAGACAGAAAGAGAGAGAGAGAGAGAGAGAGAGTGGGAGTGGGAGAAAGCGAACAAGCGCTCACAACCAGCACATTTGAAACTTCCCCTGATGGTAATGTTCCCAACTAGGCAGAGATTGTGCCTGGATTCCAGTCCTATAATCATACAGACCAGGATATTTATCCCCCCCCCTGCTCCTCACCTCCACTAGACCTTGAGCGGTGGTCTGGGTGCTAGTGTTTTTCGGATGGAAACATGAACTGAGATCCTGAGACTACTTGTGCTCCTCCCCTCCACCCCCCCCCCCCCCCAACCCCCCACCCCCCCTATTTTCCTTTCTTTCTTCACCCCTTCTCCTCTTCCTTTCTCAAGTGCAGTGAAAAAAAAAAAAAAAAAAAAAAAAAAGCAAAACAACTCACCGTTTCCCGAAGGGCTGAAACAGAGACAGGGGGTGATCAAACTATTACATTTTGTGCAGTCACTTTTAGGAAAGATAAGATAAGACTGACTGATTGATTGATGTGGATACTTATACAGCGCCTATCCTTGGTCAGAGACCAAGCTCTAAGCGCTTTACATACACGGGGACATTTGCACAACAGGCTGCCTTCCTGAGTAGAGCCGACTGACGGCTGCCACTGGGCGCTCATCATTCGTTTCCTGTGTCATTCAATCAGATTTCAGACGCACACACATACACACTCAGACATGTAACATTTTACGTGTATGACCGTTTATTTATTTTTTTTTTATTTACCCCGGCATGTAGGCAGCCATACTCCGTTTTCGGGGGTGTGCATGCTGGGTATAGTCCTGTTTCCATAACCCACCGAACGCTGACATGGATTACAGGATCTTTAACGTGCGTATTTGATCTTCTGCGTGCGTATACACACGAAGGGGGTTCAGGCACTAGCAGGTCTGCACATATGTTGACCTGGGAGATCGGAAAAATCTCCACCCTTTACCCACCAGGTGCACCGAGATTCGAACCCAGGACCCTCAGAATGAAAGTCCAGCGCTTTAACCATTCGGCTATTGCACCCGTCAGAAGATAAGAAGATAAGATAAGATAAGGATAACTTTATTATCTCCAATTAGAGAAATTTGGTCAGGTGCATTATCACAACATAGACAAGTAAACAACTTGGAGACCATCTCTGTAAAGACAACAACAACAACAACAGTTATTAGGATTATAACGAAGACACAGATGTAAAAATATCACATACATTGTTTCGTACTTTCATTCCACACATTGCAGGTAATATTGAAAAATAAATGAAATATAAATAAATAAATAAATAAACAAACAATCAGAATAAAATAAAATAAATTAACATTATCTTGAATATGACTGTGAGCATGACATACTTTTTTGCACACTGTTTATGATTAAGTTAAGAATAACTTAATTATCTCACAAGATAAATTGCATCAGGTGCGGCAAAACACAAGCAGACAATCAGTACACACACATGGATTCTACATTAAACATTACTTGATTAAACAGGAGTAATAAACATATGTTTTCAAAAGGAAGACACAACACACACACACACACAACACACACACACACACACACACACACACACACACACACAAAAAACAAACAAACAAACAAAAAAACAAAAAACAAACAAAAAAACGAAAGAAAACAAGAACAGCAACAACCATTAATCCTTTGACTACCAAGAAAAAAAAAACACACAAAAAAAACAAACAAAAAAAAACAATAACAGAAAGTGGTGTTTCAAGTCATATGAATCAATATCCGGAACAATCAAGCTAAAAAGTGAGAAAAAAAAAAAGTCTGGAGATAAACCACTCCAAATCAATTGTGTGAAGTTTCAGTCTTCCACAGTTAGTCCCCTTTCTTATGATGTCATCAGTGATGTCACCATGACCCTGAACTCTAAACGGTCACAGCAGCCAAGGAGTCATATATAGACAGGTTTTCTTCCCGTCATTATAATGGCATTCACACCTGGGAAGCATGCATATGTATTTGTTGTATTTGTATTTCATTTTATCACAACAGATTTCTCTGTGGGAAATTCGGGATGCTCCCCCCAGGGAGAGCGCGTCGCTACACTACAGGGCCACCCATTTTTTGGTATTTTTTCCTGCGTGCAGTTTGATTTGTTTTTCCTATGGAAGTGGATTTTTTCTACCAACCCTTTTGTTGTTGTGAGTTCCTTTACGTGCACTAAGTTTCTTCTCACAAAGAGAGGAGCAGTGGCCTAGCGGTGTTGCGCCTGACTAAGAAGCAAGCGCCCATAGGTTCGAATCCCCATTGGAGTAGGATTTATTTGAAGTCCCCGTTCCAATAGCAAGGGGTCTGTGTGCTAGTCTTTCAGATGAGATGATCAAACCGATGTCCCGTTTGCAGCATGCACAGTGCATGAAAAGAAAAGAAAAGAAAAAACAAAAAAACAAACCAAAAAAAAAAACCACACACACACACAAAAAACAGACAAAAAAAAACAGCCATAAAAGGGACTGTCCCTGGCAAAATTATGAAGAAAAATACACTAAGATGGTAAAATAAAGTACGCTTGCAGACTGGAAAAAAACAAAAAAAACAAGGGTGGTGCTTCACTGCAGGTGGTGACATCTTCTCCATGGGGAGAGCAACCCTGGATTTCATGCAGAAAAATCTGTTGTGACAAAAAAGAAAAGAAAAAAACAACAACAATACTATACAAAACAGAGCATTTCTGACATTTGTAATGTACTGTATTGTATTACTCTTTTCATCACAACACATTTCTCTGTGTGAAGTTCAGGCTGCTGTTCCCAGGGAGAGCGCATCGCTACACTGACAGCGCCACCCATTTTTTGAATCATTTTTTTTTTCTGCCTGCACTTTTATTTGTTTTCCTATCAAAGTGGATTTTTCTACACAATGTTGCCAGGGGCAACACCTCTGTCGCTGTGAGTTCTTTTACATGTGCACTTAAGTGCATGCTGCACACGGGACCTGGGTTTATGCATCTCATCTGAATAACTAGCGTCCAGACCACCATGCAAGGCCTAGATGAGGGGAAGAAAATACTGGCGACTGTGGGATTGGAACCAGTGCGCTCAGATTCTCTCGCTTCCAAGGCGGACGAGTTACCTCTAGACCAGTACCCAACATGTGTGAACACACTCACCAGATCGGTGACAAAGGCGTCGACAACTCCATCTCGCAGAGGAAGACGACATGCATTCCACTGCAGTGCGTCCATCATCAACCCACCTCTGAAACATGCGCACGCACAATGTATATATGTATGTATATGATAGTCAGTCTTGTCCGACTATGACCATCACAACAGCAGAGGATCGAGGTAACTGCTGTCCTGACTCTCTGGGTTAGAATTTGATTATAGTGGAGAGTGTCTTGCCCCATGTTACATCTCCAATCTCTCAGCCAAGAAAGTTTTCAGACAGTCGGTGCTGGGATGGTTCCCAAAGGCCAAAATAGCCGCCCCCCCCCCCCCCCCCCCCACCCCCCCTCCCAAATTAAGGCTGCAGCACTAAGAGCCAGTGCAATTTTGCCTCCACTAAGAGCCAGTGCAGTTTTGCCTCCTAGTTTGAGAGTCACAGTCCTTCACAAAAGACTAAGCTGTAAATGACTTCCCCTTGCAATGGAGAAACCATTGATCATACAGCTCTCACTTTGCTGTTGGCCCAACTATAAGCAACACACAGACACACAGACACACACACACACACACACACACAGCTGGTGACATGCTGGCACAAGTTTTTAAAATTTCAGTTTCAGTTTGCAGGAGGTGTCGAAGTGTGCGTAATGATCCATTTTTGCTTCACCTTAACTGCTTCAGGGAAAAAAAAAGAAGAAAAAAAAAGGTGCAGAAGCCTCACTTATTCATAAACCTGACAAATTGATCAGGCCTTGAGCTTATCCTAGGTAAAACATTAGAAAAAAAAAATAATGATAATAAAAGAAGAAAGAAATGAAATCATCACTAAGTAAATACACTGAAATAATATAACAAAATGAAAGATACACAGGCAGCTTGAACTGTTTGCAAACATGTATCTACAGAAATTCACTGTTCGACATGTGCAAAAATAAAATACAATTTAAACTAAAACAGAGAAATAAAGAAAGGATATACGTTAAATTAATATATACAATTGATACGTTTTTGGTGAAACGGCTGCTTTCTGTTACATTTGATGACTTATTCAAATAACTCACTTATTCATTCATTCGCAGTAGTAGTTATCCTCAGAATACCATAGATGTATACATGTCATAACATATTTTTTCTTCTTTTTTTTTGTTTGTTTGTTAATATTTATATCATATACAAAATTCTATATTTTTCATGTTTTATATATTTTGTTCCCTTTTCCTTTCTTACGCATGTACATACTAACTACGCAAACTGTCTATCTATTATCAAAAATGGAAGGAGACCAAAAAACAAAACAATAAAAAAATTAAAAAAAAGAAACGAAAAAAAGTTATTCATACCTGCCCTGTGCTGTGTGCGTTTCGTTGAGGGCCTGCATATTGCGACAGGTTTTCTCCATGGCTACTTTATGCAAGTCACCGCTCATCTGTAAAGCAGGGAACCTCAATGCTCCCTGTGGACACAGTTTATTCCGTATGACGTATATACGATAGTCAGTCGTGTCCGACTATGACCATCAGAACAGCAGAGGAGGCAACTGCTGTTCCGACTATTTGGGCTAGAATTTGATTATGGTGGATAGTGTCTTGCCCAAGTTACATCCCCACTCTCTCGGCCAAGAGGGTTTTAGGACAGTCGGCGTTGGGATGGTTCCCAAAGGCCAACTAGCCCCCAAGGCTGCAGCACTAAGAGCCAGTGCAACTTTGCCTCCTAGTTTGAGAGTCATAGTCCTTCACAAAAGACTAAGCTGTAAATGATTTCCCATTGACCGGAGAAACCATTGATAATACAGCTCTCACTTTGCTGTTAGCCCAAATGTAAACTTATGCCAATCTGTGATATAAGCCGAGTGTTGGGCTTACCTGTATGACGTATAAAGCATACACATTAGCCTGCATGTTAAAAAAACAACCCTAAAAAAACACCAACAAACAAACACGGAAGTAGATGCCTGACCTACCTGAAGACCCAATGCACTGGTCACGCCTTAAAATGCCAACCACAGGTGTATACCTACATATATGAAACAATGAGCCCAAATGAAATAAAATAACAAAACATATATGTAAATGTAGAAAACGGAACAGGGAATGAGGTGTGAATTCATTCATACTGGTAAAAGATATGGAGAAAGCAAGCGTTAATTAAAGGGACAATCATAACTATTATTATTATCATTATGAGCATTTATGCCTAATCTTGAAAAGAAGCCCTAGGCGGTTACAAGTAGAGCACATGTGTAAATATCCAAAAGGAAAAATTGAACACAAGATACCAAACATCACTGAAAAGTATATACTCCCCCCACCGACCCCCTGCGCCCCCCCCCCCCCCCCCCCCCCGCCCTCCCCCCTCTTGCCTGCATTAGTTCATTTGTGTAAAAACATAAATAAAAAATGTTTATCACTTTACGAAGTAAAAGAGTTTCCAACTTGCCTGTATGGCAATGGAACTGGTCCCACAAAGAGGGTCACACACAATGTGTCCTGGCTCTATGTTCACCATTCTGGAAATGACAACACATCAAACATCTTGCACCAACCACTAAAAGGGAGGTCTCTGGCAAAACAGTGTAGAATAATCCACTTTCATAGCCAAACAAAACAAACAAAAACACAACAAAAACAAACCACTTGTAGGTGGAAAAAAATGAAAGAAAAACAGGGAGGCTCCGCATTGTTGTGAAGCGCTGTCTCTGAGGAGAGTGGTCTAAATACCACACAGGGAAATCTGTTGTGACAAAAAGTTATACCATACAATACAATACAATACATATACAACACAATTTAATGCAATACAACACTTCAAATACAGAGGATTCACATTGTTGTGAAACGCTATCTCCGAGGAAAGTGAGCCTAAATACCACACAAAGAAATCTGTTGTGACAAAAAAATTATAATAATACAATACAATACAATACAATACAATACAGCACAATACAACACCTCGAATAGGGAGGCTTCACATGTTGTGAAGTGTTCTCTCCGAGAGAGAGTAGCCTAAATACCACACAAAGAAATCTGTTGTGACAAAAAGTTATATAATATAATACAATACAATACAATTCAACACAATACAACACCTCAAATAGGGAGGCTTCGCATGTTGTGAAGTGCTCTCTCCGAGAGAGAGTAACTTAAATACCACACAGAGAAATCTGTTGTGACAAAAAGTTATACAATACAATACAATACAATACAATTCAACACAATACAACACCTCGAATAGGGAGGCTTCATAGCATGTTGTGAAGTGCTCTCTCCGAGAGAGAGTAGCCTAAATACCACACAGAGAAATCTGTTGTGACAAAAAGTTATACAATACAATACAATACAATGCTATGTGGTACAATACAATACAATGCAATGAAATTCAACACAACACAACACAACACCTCAGCATGTTGTAGGCGATGGTGGGGCGGAGAGTGGTGACCCCAAAGGCCACCAGGTCGCGCCGGTGCAGACTGTCTGGCGTCAGAGCGATACTCAGGGACACCTCGTCCCCGTCGATGAGCAGAACCACCTCCACGTCAAACCGCTTCAAGTCCACCTGCCAGCCGAAGGCGGCCTGAACCGCTCGGCCAAAACTGGCCGCTGCCGACATGGAATCGAAGCAGTGGTTGTTCCCTGAGCGATGGCAGGTCACTCTGAACTTTGTCTCAGCTGTTGCTGGGTTTTGAGGGCTTCCTTGCTGATTTACAAGTTTGATTTCCTGTTTGTCATTGAGCTCTGCGGCTGTCTGTCTGTTCGGTTCTGACAGTGTGTGGACAGAATCCGCAGAGCTCTTCTGTACCTGCAAGAAGGGCTCACTGGTGCAGAATTTTGGGGGTAGTACTGTGTTCGAATCTTGAAATGTCACACCTGTGTGATCCGCATCGGACATCGTCAAACAATTGTCCAGCAGTGCTCCTGTCCTTCTGTTGCAATTTTCTTGACTGACATGCAGTTCTGAGCAGGTATTATTTGACAGTTCAGTGTCATGTGTATCAAACTTTTCTCTATCGTGATCTGACTGGTAAGCAGTCTTTGAGTGATTGATCGAAGAAAGTTCACCTGTTTGTTCAAAGCTTCCACGACTCATGTTAGAGCCATACGGTGGCGGGTCAGGCATGTGCGCTGAGTAACAGACGCTGATGGGGTCCTGATGGTCCGGCGGGGAGTCTGGCAGCAGGCCTGCCAAGTCTGGCATCTTGAGGGAGTGGAACTGACGCCACACGTCCAGTCCCTGTTTCCACTGTCCATCTCTCACCAGCTGCTGCAGGCCCGACAGACAGTGCTCCTGAATGAAAAAAACAACAACAAAAAAAACCCCAATGGCGTTATTCTTTAAGTGTCTTTGAGGAGCACATGACGTGTGTGTGTGTGTGTGTGTGTGTGTTTTCATGCTTAAGTGTGAATATTCTCGTGTGTATTATCTTTTTTTTTTCTCAAGGCCTGACTAAGTGCGCTGGGTGTAGCGTATATGGATTTGACCGAACGCAGTGACGCCTCCTTGAGCTACTGATACTGATACTCGTGTGTAAGAGCACACAAGTTTGCTGAATGTAGCCCCCCACCCCCTTTTGTTTTTTCCATTACCTTATTTCAATCATTTGCCTGCTATGTATCTTTCATTTCATTATATTTTAATGTGTTCACTTTAAACAAACCTGGGGTTGGCTCTCAAGGCTTGACTGGCATGTTGGATGTGTGCATGGGTCAGCCATCTGCTTTTGTTTTTTTCTTTAGTGGATTTAGTGTAACATGTATCTAGGACAACTGCAGTGACAGCATCACTGAGGCCCGTACAGAAAGGAAAGCAGCAGTAGAGGCACCCAAACCTCCAGGCCAGTTTCCCTGTCCCCACTGCAGACATCTTTGCCATTCCCGCCTTGGATGCAACAGTCACCTGCGAGTCCAGCCTACCCGTACATAGGTATCATCGTCAAACCCAGCTGACCACCACCATGTATCTAGATCTGTGCCCATTAAAAAAAAAAATCTGATGCCTTCACCAAGAAATATAGGTGAATCAAGAAAATCTAGAATTAAAAAATGTGTTAAAATCTCAGATTTGCTGACTTGCTTTTCTTTTCAATGTATGCAAGATTCATTGCAAGTAACTTTTTTTGAGTGTGATGGTGGTGGGGGAAGGGGGGTGTGGGGGGTGGCATGTTACTTTATTCCATCACACATCACAGGCACAGTCCTGTTTCTTTTAGTTATATTCTGTTTTAATTTTATTTATGGAGTTGAGATGTGAGTATTCTGGGAGTAAAGAAATTCAAAATATTTCTATTACAGAAAATGGAAGAGGTGTTGCCAGCATGAGAGGAATGCCCTGAATGTGGCAAGTTAGGAAGGTAATGACCGATAAAGATGGTTCTATCCTTAACGGATCAGAATGCATCTGGTGCGCTATGGCAGGCATGCAGTTCTGGAACAATATACAGGCACATGAAAAGAATACATTTTTTATACTAGCATATGATATATAGTGCATAGTCATTGCACTATTCAATTAGTGATGATGACTCACTGCATCAGAGGTGAAAAACAATACATAGGCATATGAAAAGAATCCATTTTTGATACTAACATATACAGACACAGATACAGATTAAGATACAGAATACTTCATTATCTCAAGAAGAGAAATTCACGCGTGGTGTACGCTTCAGAAACAATGCACGGTATGAACACACAAAGGGAACAGAATGCTCAGATGCCAAGTTAATGTAGGGACCTCACAATCATAAACACCCACTGATCACAGTCATTCAATATCAGCGTAAATGCATACATGTATAAAAGAAAATATGCTTAAGTGATAAGTTAATATAAGAATCACATAAAATAATCACAGTCACACACATGCATAAATAAACATCATACAAAACGAAAACATAGA
>NC_134883.1:40615940-40620940 GCF_041734735.1 Babylonia areolata
GGCTACGGTAAAAGCTTTCGACTCATCCATTGTGGGAGCACAGCTGGAGGGAAGCTGTTTGGGTGACAGTGACACCACAGGTAGCTGAACAACTTCAAAGAAGGTGATTATTACTACCCTCAACCCCCCCCCCCCCCATGCCCCCCAACCCCGACCCCCACTTTTGATTGAACAACAGGGTGTAATTTATCATCATTGTTACACTTACACATGGATGGGCACACAGTATTCCGTTCTCCCTGTTTTGTTTCATGGACACAAGGGTGTAATTATTTGTGTGATATATCATTTTTATAGAGCGGTTGGTTCACAGAAAAACTATAGTCTATAGATGTATAGACAGATCAAAAGATAGATAGATAGATAGATTAGCAAATCAGAAAGTGGGTGAGGCGAGAATGTTTGGTTTGGAAATTATATATGATAGTGGAATGTGGTCCACGCTCACAAGGAAGACAGTTTGTCCAGGAAGATGTGTGAGGAAGTTGAGAAGCATCAGTTTTATACTTAGTTCTTGTAGTAAGTTGTTGTGTAATTATAGGTGCGATGCTTTATATGTATAAAATTATATATATATATATATATATATATATATATATATATATATAATGGATCACCCTCATCTCTCTCTCTCTCTCTCTCTCTCTGTCTCCTCATTCATTTCCTGTCATTCTCTCGACCAATGGATTCAGTGTCAAGTGCAACTGCATTAGGTCTGAACAATTTGAAACTGTGTGTGTGGTGTGTGTTTGTGTGTGTGTGTGTGTGTGTGTGTGTGTGTGTGTGTGTGTGTGTGTGTGTGTTTGTGTGTGTGTGTGTGTGTGTGTGTGAGTCAGGATTTTGTAAATGATTGCAGCAACCCAGCCTTTTTTCAATTTTTAATTTTTTAATTTGTTTGTTTTGCTTTGTTTTGTTTAATATCTTTGACATTTTGTTAGCTCAGCCATAATTTCCTGAATCTTCCCTGGGGCCAGAATATTATTTCACATTTTTGCCCCCACCCCCACCCCATCCACCTCACCATCCCTTTCCCCTCTTCCTCCATATTTCTCTGAATCAAAACACCAGAAAATAAACGATTGTAAATGATGATTATATATTTTTTTGTATGTGTGTGTGTGTGTGTGTGTGTTTTGTTTTTTTAGAACAAGAAATGGCCGATCATGATGATGATAAAACGACCCATGGGGTTTCGTTTTGAAGAAATCAATGCCGAAGGCTGATGAGGATGAGCTCTGATGACGTGTAATGATGTATTTGTTTTGAAGAGCTTTGGAATTGCGCTGCTGTTTGCGTTATTGTGCATTTAATGAGAGAGACAGGCAGATAGAGCAGTGTGCTTCATGAGAGAGAGAGAGAGAGAGTGTGTGTGTGTGTGTGTGAGAGAGAGAGAGAGAGAGAGAGAGAGAGAGAGATCGGGGCTCAGGCCCAGGTGCAGGCTCAGTCAGATGTTTCCGTGTGCTTCGGCCATAGACTTACATAATACACAAGGGGGTAGGGGAGTGGGGGACGGGGGGGCGGGGGGGTGGGGGGGGTGTCGAAATACATGTAATTTAACACTACTTTAAATGATAGAGGGATGTGGAGAGAGAGGGGGTGGGGGGTTGTGCAGGTGGGAGCAGTGGGTGGCAGGCGTTGAAGAACGAGAAAGAGCAACAGGAACGGAACAGGTGCGCGCCGTCGAGAGGATGGAATTAAGAACGCGTGGTGAGATCAGAGGGTGTACGTCGTTTTTCGGTTAGTTTCCATAGGAGCAGGGGACAGGTGTGTGTGTGTGTGCCCAGGGGAGAAGGGTTACGCTAGGTTCCGATGGTTTTCGGAACCTTGCATATATTTGGTTTCAGTCTGGAGAACAAACTACATCGGGTCTTTTGTTAAAATGTGATGAGAAACTGACTAGGGACAGCTGGACAGTACAAGGTCTTCAGATAATAGAGTATACATACATGTGTAATTTACGGGGCCTTCTTTTTCTGTTTTCATTTCATGGAAATTCCGAGTTGGTGGTGTCTAGCCCTTTGAACCCACCCCAACCCCCCAATTCCTCCCTCTTTTGCACGTATCCTCTTCATCTTCTTGCGCGAATTAAAGCACTCAAATTCTTTCTCGTATGAGCTGCACGTATCTTCATGTTATTTAATGATCATAAGTAAAAAAACCAAAAAAACTTCGTTTACTATATAGGGAGGGAGAAAGGTTGAAGGGGGAGGGGTGCGGGAGGGGGTACCGGGGGTGGGGGGTGGGGGGGGGGGGGGGATGAAAGCATGCAATGTAATCGCCCTTGGAGACGGGGAGTTTGCAGTGGGAGGGGGTGGGGAATGTGACTGTGAAAGCGCACGGGCAGGCATTAAAGTTGGCGCGAAGCAGGTTGTAAAATTCCTCCCGCTCCCTTTCTCCACTGGGGATGTTTTGGAGAGTGTGCTTGAGGAAGTGTGATGTGGAACGTCGGTCCTAAAGTGGCCGTGAACTGAAGCCTGAACTCGTTCAAAACCTTAACTATGATATTTCCTTCCTTCCTTTCTCCTTTCTTTCTTTCTTTCTTTCTTTCATTCCATCCACTGAGTAATTCAATCCTATCGTCCATTCTGTAGAACTAAAATTCACTTACTGGTATTTTTCCTCTTCCATATGCAAGCGTCGGGACTTTCAACGAAGTTATCTCCATCAGCCCATCCGAATTCCCAGATTTGGCTGACAGTATTATGGCGAACAGACTTTTTTTTAATTTTTATTTTATCAGTCTTGATTCAATCAGAATATATATATCTATCCCCTATAGGCCTACATCGTAATATTATGGCTGAGGTCGCTATTCAGACAACTCCATGGTATTTTCTGTAAACTTAAACTAGTTAAAGTGTTTAGTCATTTTACATTATTGGCTTATTGGAGCAATATTTGCATCGTCTTCGTGAAAATCGTTTTTTTTTTTCCCCTCCTTTGTTTTGTTACACTGTCTCCGGTTTAGCTGGCAACAAATGACTGCATGACACTGTTTCGAGAACAACAACAAAACAACAGCAAAAAAGCTTAACCATATACATTGTTTCTTCGGTGTGGAAAAAGACAATCTGATCTGCGTATTTGAGTAAACATGTGATTCAAACGTTTATATGCTCTAATGTGTTAAAGGTCTGGACTGTGTTGATATATATATATATATATATATATATATATATATTATTTTTATTTTTTTTTATTATTAAAAAAAAAATTAACTGGTTAGGAACCATGTCATGTTGGACAAACTCTGTGCTCCGTAAATAACAGAAAGCCGCTGTATTCATGAGCTTACGTTTCTCGAACAAACTATCTCGCCAAGTATTGCTGCAGTCGCGCTTCTCTCTCTCTCTCTCTCTCTCTCTCTCTCTCTCAGTGGATATTGTGAGCTGTTGGTCAAATTGTGGTAAAGGTCTTCACCCGATCGAGGTCGTCACGAGAAAGATGGCATTTTTCATAACAACACTTCTTGCATAAACTGAAAAGGCCATGCAGCAATGACTCATTCATTCACTGAAACTCCTGAATTGAAGAGAGAGAGAGAGAGAGAGAGGGGGGGGGGGACAGAGAGAGAGAGAGGGACAACTCCCAAGGTGAATTCCACCGTATTCAGCATGCGTGGCAAAGCAGCTTCCTCATGGCCAACCACATGCATAATTTATAATAAGATAGATGGTGGTGAATGAGAAGTTGAACATTAACGACCTATTAATTATACATCATTCGCCCTTTTAAAAGGTCACCTTGCTCTCTGCACTCTGCGGTCAAAGAGCTTCGTACAGGTACGTACTTATACCTGTCATCCCTTGAGGGATATGGGCCACCAACAGATATCTCGATAGTCCCCTATCCAGCACCATTGCATTTATTTTTTCTCTTGGTTAGGTCCATCTTCCTGGTGTGGTGTCTACTTGAGGTTCTCTTCTCCAGGTGTTTCACACTCAGTCTCTCTCTCTCTTTTCGTTCTCTTGGGGCCTCCACGTCAGGGTTTGTCTGTGGTGAGACTTGGCGCTGGTTTTCCGTGTGCAACTCCCACGTTCACTCGTGTACGAAATATAGTGGGCTTAGATTACGTACATGACTATTTCTGTGGGGGTGAATGCTGAGTCGTGTTATTTTCTTCTCTTTTTTTGGACATGGATTAAGGTGATGTTTAACGTGCGTATTTAGTCTTGTAGGCAAGGTCATATATGCACACAAAATGGGGTTCCGGAACGAGTAGGTCTGCACATCCATTGATCTTTAATAATTAACCCACCAGGTGCCGTGAACAGGGAGTCGAACCCAGGACCTCGAGATGGTTTTAACTAATCGGCTGTTTATTTGTGCCTTTTATATACCGCGCTGTGCCACGCTATTGTATCATTCATTTATTTATTTATGTATTTTCACTGCCTTTTGTTTACTGTGGTGGTGTGTCGTAGCTCTTCACTGTCTTCGGGCAGCACTTCCAAAAGCTTGACTCGCGTAACTGAGCGAGGTTTCAGCTGCTTTTCAAACGACGGACAGTTGCCTTGCATCTATGAACTTGCTCAGTTGAATTCAGCACCACACACACACAGCTCTCTGTAATCGCATAGAAAGTCTGTCGCTTTCTTCTTCAGATCCTCGAAGCGGATCCGATGCAGGGGGTAGATAACAGAATTGAACTTATACTTGATCCTATTGCCTGCAGGCAGAAACGCCTCCTCGCCCCAACCCTCCACCCCCCGCCCCCCTCTCACACACACACAATTTTGAAGCAACACCCCTTGCGTCCCATTTTTCATTCCCATCCTCCACAGCTCTCGTCGTTCGTCATTGACGTTTGGCTCGTGGGGGACTTTTAAATTTATTGAGGTTGAAATTTGTTCCAAACTTGTTCTGTGTCATCAAGTTGATTTTCTCTTTCTTCTTCTTGTTCTTCTTCTTCTTGTGGTGGGTGGGTTGGATCTGGGTGGAGGTGGGCCGAAGTATTAAAAAAAAAAGAAAAAAAAAAGCTTTCGTCTTGTTTTTTTTGT
>NC_134883.1:40623440-40628440 GCF_041734735.1 Babylonia areolata
ACTTTTTAACGAAAACACGTACAGTCTGTATCACTATCCTTGCCACATCCCCCCTTGTTACTTTTGTCACTATCACGGCGAGGAGGGACGCTTGTCGCTGGGATATCTGCCGGTATGGCACGTGAGTTCATGCCGTTTCCCCGACGACGGGAGTCAGGCAAGGAGTGGTGATGGTGATGTTGTGTCGAAAGTGAGGCGATAACGTTCATTGACGTCAGCGCCGATCAATGGTAGTTGATGTTACGACTACTGCACTACGTGGGTAGAGAGGAATTATTCTGCTTGCTGAGTTGTTCCCGCAAGCTTTTATTGCAAAGCACTCGTGCTTATGTAAGGGAAAACTGAACCAGTAATCAATAATAAGAAAACAAATGAAAACAAAACAAAGCAAAACAAAACAAAAAATCCTTTCGCGAGATTCATTTTCTGTTTGCACCCACTGCTTTTTATTTCATCCTCTTACTTTTTCTTCTATTCTTTTTTCATTTTTCCTTTGTGTATTTGTTGTTGTTTTTTTTCTTCCCTTCTTTTTCTGTTCACTTCCTGTACATTTTCAGTTTTTTTGTGCAAAACAACAGTTGGAGAATCCAAACTAGTTTTCAACATTGAAATTCTTCACAGTCTGTAACCAGCATGTTTTTTTTCTTTCTCCCCCAGAGTTACTGTGTAATTCCCTTCAAACCCAACCCTGTCTTCTCATCATGCTGCCTGACTTCTTCCGAGTCACTGGCACGAAAGGAGAGCGGGGTGGTGTGGTAGGGAGGGAGGGTTGGGGGAACTGATCACCGTCACTGCCATGTTCACCCCTTGTCATTATTGTCACTATCAGGGCGAGGAAGGAAGCATGTCGCTGGGATCTCTGCTGGTATGGCATTTGAGTTCATATCGTTTCCCCAACGACGGAGTCAGGCAAGGAGTGGTGATGGTGATGTTGTGTCGAAAGTGAGGCGATAACGTTCATTGACGTCAGGGCCGATCAATAGTAGTTGATGTTACAGCTGTGCCGCTACGTACGTGGGTAGAGAAATATTATTTTGCTTGCTGAGTTCCTGGTATCAGTGTTGTTCTGCAAGCTTTTATCGCAATGTACAGGTGCTTATATAAGGGAAAACCGAACCAGTAATCAATAGTAAGAAAACAAATGAAAACAGAACAAAGCAAAACTAAACAAAAAACTCTTTCATGAAATACAATTTCTGTTTGCACCCACTCCTTTCCATTTCATTCTTTCTTCCTCTCTTTCTTTTTCTTCTATCCTTTTTTTTCACTTTTCTTTCTTTCTTTGTGTATTTGTTTCTTTCTTCCCTGCTTTCTCTGTTTAATGCATTGACTTCCTGTACAGTTCCAGTTATTTTTGTGCAAAACAAACACTTACGATGGAGAATCCAAACAAGTTGTCAAATCAATACTGAAATTTTGAAATTCTTCACAGTCTGCAACCATCTTTCTTTTTTTTTTCTTTCTCCCTCAGCGTTACTGTGTAATTCCCTTTATACCCAACCCTGTGTCATTACCATGCTGCCTGACTTCTTCCAAGTCACTGGCACGAAAGGAGAGCGGGGTGGTGTGTGTGGGAGTGGAGGGATGGGTTGGGGGAAACTTTTTAGTGATAACACGCACGGGCTGTTGTATCACCATCACTGCCGTGTTCACCCCTTGTCACTATTGTCACTATCAGGACGAGGACGGAAGCATGTCGCTGGGATCTCTGCTGGTATGGCACGTGAGTTCGTGCCGTTTCCTCGAAGACGGAGTCGGGCAAGGAGTGGTGATGTTGTGTCGAAAGTGAGGCGATAATACATTCATTGACGTCAACCCCGATCGATGGTAGTTGATGTTACAACTTCGCCACTGCGTACATGGGTAGAAAGGTATTATTCTGCTTGCCGAGTTCCTGGTGTCAGTGTTGTTGTGCAAGCTTTTATTGCAATGTGCACGTGCTTATATAAGGGAAAACTGAACCAGTAATCAATAGTAAGAAAACAAATGAAAACAGAACAAAGCAAAACTAAACAAAAAAAACTCTTTTGTGAAATACATTTTCTGTTTGCACCCACTCCTTTCCATTTCATTCTTTCTTCCTCTCTTTCTTTTTCTTCTATCCTTTTTTTTCACTTTTCTTTCTTTGTGTATTTGTTCTTTCTTCTCTTCTTTCTCTGTTGAATTCATTTACTTCCTGCCTGTACATTTCCAGTTTTTTGTGTGCAAAACAAACGCTTTAGTTGGAGATTCCAAATTAGTTGTCAGTATTGAAATTTTCAAATTCTCCACAGTCTGCAACCATTTTTGTTTCTTTCTCCTCTAGCATTACCATGTAATTCCCTTCATACCGAACCCTGTCTCCTCACCATGCTGCCTGACTTCTTCCAAGTCACTGGCACGAAAGGAGAGCAGGGTGATGTGTGTGGGAGGGAGGGTTGGGGGAACTGTTTAACAATAACACGCATGGGCTTTTGAATCACCATCACTGCCGTGTTCACCCCTTGTCACTATTGTCACTATCAGGACGAGGACGGAAGCATGTCCCTGGGATCTCTGCTGGTATGGCACGTGAGTTCGTGCCGTTTCCTCGAAGACGGAGTCAGGCAAGAAGTGGTGATGCTGTGTCGAAAGTGAGGCGATAATACATTCATTGACGTCAACCCCGATCAATGGTAGTTGATGTTACAACTTCACCACTGTGTACGTGGGTAGAAAGGTATTATTCTGCTTGCTGAGTTCCTGGTATCAGTGTTGTTCCGCAAGTTTTTATTGTGGTGTACATGTGCTTATGTAAGGGAAAACTGAACCGGTAATCAATAGTAAGAAAACAAATGAAAACAGAGCAAAGCAAAACTAAACAAAAAAACCCCTTCTGTGAAAAACATATTCCGTTTGCACCCACTCCTATTAATTTCATTCTTTCTTCCTCTCTTTTTCTTCTATCCTTTTTTTTTTTTTTCATTTTTCTTTCTTTCTATGTGTATTTGTTCTTTCTTTTCTTCTTTCTCTGTTGAATTCATTTACTTCCTGTACATTTCCAGATTTTTTGTGCAAAACAAATGACTTAGTTGGAGAATCCAAACTAGTTATCAGTATTGAAATTTTGAAATTCTTCACAGTCTGCAACCATTTTTGTTTCTTTTCCCCTTAGCATTACCGTGTAATTCCCTTCATACCCAACCCTTTCTCCTCACCACGCTGCCTGACTTCTTCCAAGTCACTTGCATGAAAGGAGAGCAGGGTGGTGTGTGTGTGGGAGGGAGGGTTGGGGGAACTGTTTAACGATGACACGCATGGGCTGTTGTATCACCATCACTGCCATGTTCACCCCTTGTCACTATTGTCACCATCAGGCCGAGGAAGGAAGCTTGTCGCTGAGATCTCTGTTGGTAGGGCACGTGAGTTCGTGCCGTTTTCCCGACGACGGGAGTCAGGCAAGGAGTGGTGATGTGTTGAAAGTGAGGCGATAACGCTCATTGACGTCAGCGCCGATCAATGGTGGTTGATGTTACAACTTCGCCGCTACGTACGTGGGTAGAGGATATAGAGAGGTGTTATTCTGCTTGCTGAGTTCCTGGTATCAGTGCTGTTCTGCACGCTTTCATTGCTAAGTGCACGTGCTTATGTAAGGGGACACTCATTCCCTTAAAAAATAAAATAATTTAAAAAAAAAAAAGAGAAAAGGATAGAGTTTCTGTTTTTTTTTTGTTTTTTTTTTTCAAACTACGTGCTAGCATTCACCAGATAAATGTCCATTTGCAGCCCCCTCCCCCCGTTTCTTTCCGTTTGCATCCCCTCCATTTCTTTCTTTCTTTTTTTTTCTTGGTTAAGACGCTCATCTGCCAATGAAGAGAGTCTGTGAGGGTCTGGGTTCGAATCCCACTCTCGCCCTTTCTCCCAAGTTTGACTGGAAAGTCAAACTGAGCGTCTGGTCATTCGGATGAGTGGATAAACAGAGGTCCCGTGTGCAGCACGCCCTTGGTGCACTGAAAAAGAACCCACGGCAACAAGTGTTACCCTCCGGGAAAATTCTGTAAAAGAAATCCACTCTGATTGGTACACAGATGTATGTGCATGCGCTCAAGGCCTGACTTAGTGCGTTGGGTTATACTGCTGGTCGGTCAGCTTCCTAGCAGATGTGGTGTAGCGTATAATAGGTTTGTCCGAACGCAGTGATGCCTCCTTGAGAATCTGAAACTGAAACTTACTTTATTTCATTTTTTCTTCTTCCGTTCTTTTTTTTTTCTTCTTTTCTTTCTGTCTTTCACTTCCCTGACATTTTCCTGCTCTGGGTGCAGAATAAATGAATTGGTTGCGGGAATCCAAACCCTGGCTATCAAGAGTGATATTCTGGAATACTTCTTTACAGTCTGCATTCTCTGGACGCGTTATAATGCAGTCGTCTTTTTTTCTTCTTTTATCCTTCCTTCCTTTTGCATTCACTTGAATTATAAAAAACAGGTCTCTTGTTGCCTTAAGTTTAACTGTGCGCTGAAGACAGAGTGTGTTCAGTATAAATTTTCTCGGTCCCACGATCCACATACTTCAATAAATACGGGATCTTAATTTCTTGTCCTTAAATAAACGCTGTGCGTGGTAGGACTTAAAGCCCACGAAAACAACGGCACGACACCACACCTAGAAGAGCAGCCAGACTCATAGATGATGATGATGATGATTATCATCATCATCATCATCATCATCACTGTTGTTGTTATTTTCATTAATTTTATTCTTATCATCATCACCTTCATCATCGTCATCATCATTACGATTATTATTGATTGAAGTCACTGGCACTTGAGGAGTTCAATGGTTCAGATAATGTTACTGATGTGTTGTTTTGCAGAACTTTTATTCATATGTGACAAAGTTTTGTGTTTAACGCTGTTGATGTTATTTATCTATTCATTGATTTATTCATACATTTATTTATTTAATTATTTATTTACTTATTTGGTCTTTTATTTATTTAGTTAGTTAGCTTGGTTGGACAGTCCTCATAATTCTTGATCCTG
>NC_134883.1:40638440-40643440 GCF_041734735.1 Babylonia areolata
GTATGCAGCCGACACCACACTGGAAAATATCCCAAACAAAGTTCAACAGTTCACTCTGTAGCTTAAACGTTGACATTTTGGTTATTGTTTAAAACTTCTTTCATTCCTTCCTTTCTTCTTCTTGTCCTGCTCCTGCTCCTCCTCCTCATTCTTCTTCTTCATGTATTACAGTTACTATTTTTATGCAAATTCCCGTATTACGGATATTCTCATCTCCGGGGAGATGCTGGAGATTGATTAAAAAAATAAAAAAACAAACAAAAACAACAACAACAACAACAACAACAACACCCAGAAAGTATGTAAAAGTTATACAGTGCTTCTGCCTTCTGAAAATGCTGCGCTAGAAATAACCCGTGCTGACACTGTTGTTGTTGTTGTTGTTGTCATGGTTTCTGTCTCTCTCGTGCCTGTTTTCCATTCACACATTTCCCCTACGCATTTTTCTTCCTCCCATCCCTGGCCCCTTCCTCCATCCAACCCCGCCGCACCCCTCCCCCCCCCCCCACACACACACACTTCACACCAGGCCTCTCCACTTTGCCTGATTGTAATCTATGATATGTTTGCGTCTGAAGCAAGTGTGTCATTGCACATGAATATGTTATAATATTATGTTGTTTGCGCGCGCTCGTGTGTGCTCTGTGTGTGTGTGTGTGTGTGTGTGTGTGTGTGTGTGTGTGTATTGGTTGTTCACTTGTTCTTTTTTTCTGTCTGTCTGTCTGTCGTGGTTTTCATTTTCTCGGTGGGGGGTTGTTTGTTTGCTTGTTCGTTGTTTTTTTGTTTTTTTGTTTGTTTGTTTGTTTTCGTTGTTGTTGTTTTGGTCCCGTAGGCTGGATTATCAACAACAAAAAACTGGCGAAGAGAGAGAGACAGAGACAGACAGACGGAGACAGAGAGAATTCGAGGAGAGAGAGAAAACAAAATCGAGAAATCTAGGCAAACAGCAGAAAAGAAAAAAAAAATTATTGAAGACTGACATTTTTTTTTGGTGAACAGGTTAAAAAAGGGATGTAATTTTTCGGCCAGTACGGCGCAGAACTCTGAGGAAGTTTTAAATGAAACAGCAGCAGCAGCAACAACAAAACGAAACATGAAACAACAAAACAAACACGAACGATGTGTGTGTGTGTGTGTGTGTGTGTGTGTGTGTGTGTGTGTGTGTGTGTGTGTGTGTGTGTGTGTGTGTGTGTGTGTGTGTGTGTGTGTGTGTGTGTGTGTGTGTGTGTGTGTGTGTGTGTGTGTGTGTCTTTAAAGTTCTGGACTGACATTTGTGAAATTATAATACAGGCAACATAAAAAAAACAAGCAAACAAAGAAGAAGAAAAAAGTATTGAAATGTGAAACAAATGACCTTGTGTCGGGTCATTTCAACAAATAAAGCCAGAGTTTCATCAAAACTAGTTATAAATGCCAAATGGTCAAGCGATAGCGATGTCCGCAAAGGGAAAAACTTTTTCGAAGGTCATCCAACCTACTATTTCCCCTCCCCACCCCCCCACCCCCACTTTTTTACGTTTAAACTATCTTTCTTTCTTTCTCTCTTTCTTTTCTTTCTTTTCCCTTTCTTTCTTTTTTTCTTCTTTCTTCTTCTTCCTTTCTTTCTTTCTTCTTTCTTTCTTTCTTTCCTTCCTACTTCCTTTCTTTCTTTCTTTTCCTTCCTACTTCCTTTCTTTCTTTCTTTCTTTTCCTTCCTACTTCCTTTCTTTCTTTCTTTTCCTTCCTACTTTCTTTCTTTCTTTCTTTTCCTTCCTACTTCCTTTCTTTCTTTCTTTCTTTTCCTTCCTACTTCCTTTCTTTCTTTCTTTCTTTTCCTTCCTGCTTCCTTTCTTTCGTTCTTTCTTTTCCTTCCTACTTCCTTTCTTTCTTTCTTTCTTTTCCTTCCTACTTCCTTTCTTTCGTTCTTTCTTTTCCTTCCTACTTCCTTTCTTTCGTTCTTTCTTTTCCTTCCTACTTCCTTTCTTTCTTTCTTTTCCTTCCTACTTCCTTTCTTTCGTTCTTTCTTTTCCTTCCTACTTCCTTTCCTTTCTTTCTTTCTTTGTTTTCTGTCTTCCTTTCTTTCCCTTCCTTTCTTTCTGTTCTTTTTCTTTCCGTCTTCCTTTCTTTCTTTCCTTCCTTTCTTTCTTTCTTCCTTTATTTTCTTTCTTTCTTTCTGTCTTTCTTCTTCTTCCTTTCCTTCTTTTTTCTTTCAACGGGCCCTGTAGTCTCGTGTTTTTGAAAGACCCCGATTGCCTTTTTACGGGCCATTGGAGCAGTGAAATCATATCCACCTGGCTCGGTTAGGAAGGCGGGGTGGGGGGTGGGTGGGGGAGGGGGGGGGGGGACAGTCCCCCTCTTTTCCGCCGTTTTTTTTAACCCTCCCTCAGCCGAAAGCAGGTACCCATTCACACAGGTGTGGATGGAGTATGGAGAATTCGGATTAAAGTACCTTTGCCAGGGACTCAACGTCATGCCGAAACGGGGCTTCGAACCCTGATCACTGGTGAAAATTGGATGAGTCCAACGCCTAACCGGTTTTGACATGGCGCCTCCCTGTGGAATAAGAAACAAGATGGATTTATTTATTTATTTTTTTTTTAAAGATGTACGAAGAAGATGAGAAGAGTGAGGCACAGGCTTTCAAGATATAAAGTGTTTCTTGCGAATGTTATTATTATTACTATTATTATTTAAAATAAACTAAGCTGTATAAGAAAACAGTAAACAAAAAAAATCATATAAATAGAAAGCAGTTTTGGATCAAATCAAATCAACTTACCCCATTGGAAACTCCGACACACACACACACACACACACACACACACACACACACACACACACACACATTCGTACATACAAACGCGCGCGTACGCACACCCCCACGCTCGCACACATTTTTATTATTGGCCTATACTATATTCATCTCTTCAGCTGTTTATGATTATTCGAAGATTCTGATAACACTGGTATCGGAAATTGTTTCGAAGAAGTGCACACGGGTAAAAGACGAACAAAATATTGGCGTTTAAACCAGCCGCCGTGGCGAAGTGGTTAGCGTCGCGGACTGACGCGGGTTCGAATCCCAGCGGAGGCGGGTTTTTCGGCCCGTGGCCGGCTCCTGCCCAGAGTTGAGTGTGCTGTGGGCTTAAATGACTTGGACCACACAGTCACGCAGTCCCAAACTGAAATGGACCTCCATAGCAACATCATCATCATCATGGTCATCCTCCTCCTCCTTCATCGTCATCAATATAAACAAAATAGTCTCAAAGTCTGTTTGCCTTTCATGCCCTGCTCTCATGGTGACCTCAGTTTCGATGCCCCTCCACTTCCGTGCTTGGGGTGAGTCCTGTCAATGTCGTCAGTGTCGGCAGATTCATGGGGGGCTGTTGTTTGAGGGACGTGGTGGCGGTCTCCACTCTGGGAGGGACGCTTACTCAGTCTGGCTCCGCGACTAAGCCATTATTGTCGTTAGTATGGGGCTTAGTAGGTGGTGTCCTAAGTACGTTAGAACAGGCACCACTGAACACCACCGAAGTGACTCAGCAGCAGTGCAGGGTCTCCTCTGGTGTGTGGCCTGCCGGCGACCTAACATCGATGGTTCCCTGTGGACTGCCGACGTTGGAACTGCGGCGGACGAACCCGGGTGTGGCCGTGTATGGGGGAATCAAAATGAGCGGCGTGGGAGTAATGCCACGGAAACGGTGCAGATGATGGAGCAGAAAAAAAAGTGCGTTTACAAATTGTAAACGAAAAGAAGCTTTTAGTTTTAATCAAACGAAACCAACTGATCCATTGGTAAATCCAGAGTCGTCGTTTTTCAATAACAAAATCAATTTAGACCGCGCACATACATCATTCCCAAATCCCGCCACATATCCCACTCACACAGCACACAAACACACAACACAACACACACACGTAACACAACACACACACACACACACACACACACACACACACACGCACACGCACACACACACAAGCGCGCGCACGCATTGATAATTTCGCCCATACTATTTTTATCTCTGAAGCCGAACATTCTGAAAACGCTGATCTCGAAATCTTTTTCGAAGAATTGCACGTGGTTTGAAGAGGTAACAACTTATTTGCGTCGATAAATTGTTAATGAAAAGCAAGTTTTAATGAAACAGCAACAATCTAATCCACTGGAAAATTCGGCAGAGTCGCTGCTTTTCAATAACAAAATCAATTTAGGAAGTACGCACACACACATATAACCGCCCATTCAACCCATCAACCGCACACACACACACACACACACACACACACACACACACACACACACACACACACACACACACACACACACACACACACACACACACACACACGTACGTACGTGCGTACGTTTCATTATAGGCCTCTGCTCAATCATTCATTCATTTCTTGTTCCGTTTATCGTTTCTCGAACATTCTGAGAAAGCTATTCTTGGAGTCTGCTTCGTGTAATTGCAGAGGAGCTGAAAAGGGGCGAAACTCTTTTCTGTCCAGGATGGTGGTGGGGGGGGGGGGGGGGGGCGGGAGCAGGAGGGGTGACAGTATGATTATTTTGGGCGTGATGGGGTTAGCGTGTGGTTAGGTGGGTGGTACTGGTCACAGATCATTCTTCAGGCTGATAAACTTCACTATAATGTAATACAATACAATACGATATACAATATACTAGACTATTCTATAATATAATTTACTATAATATATCATATATAATATAATGTTATGATATAATGTGATGTGGTACAAGATGTACTATGTTATGATATAATAATACAGCATATATTATAATTATTATGATATACTATGATATAATAATGTAAATGTAATGTCATGTGGTATGATATGATTTGATAATGCTATAAATATAATCATATTTATAGAGAGAGTGAGTGAGTGAGAGAGACAGACAGACAGACAGACATACACACACACACACACACACACGCACACACACACACACACACAACAGCGATGGCAAACGTAACAATGGATGGTGCTCTTCT
>NC_134883.1:40648440-40655940 GCF_041734735.1 Babylonia areolata
GTGAGGAAGATAGAGGGTGGTAAATGGCAGTCTGACCCTGATGTGTCTGCAAGCCACTAACAGGTTGGCCGAGCCGTAGATGATGAAGAAATCCATGATTAGGCGCGCGCGCGCGCGTACGCACACACACACACACACACACACACACACACACACACACACACACACACACACACACACATATATATATATATATATATGAATAAATAATTATATGATGATATGTAAACATAATATTACAGTTATAATCATATATATATATATATATATATATATATATATATAAACACGCACACTCACACGCACACGCACACACACACACACACACACACACACATATATATATATATATATATATATACAGACATATATATATATATACATATGTGTGTGTGTAATTATATATAAATCATATATATATATGTGTGTGTGTGTGTGTGTGTGTGTGTGTGCGTGAGAGAGAGAGAGAGAGAGAGAGAGAGAGAGAGAGAGAGAGAGAGGTTTGTTTGTTTGTTTTCTCCGTTGTTGATATTCGTTCTTTTTTTTCTGGTGCGCATCCAGATTATTCTCTTTTTTTGCGTTTATCGTTTCTTTGTACCATTCATTTTTTCATTCATTCTTATCATCGACTCTCCACACATTTGTAACTGTCTTTCTGCTCGCTTTTCATTCGTTCTCTGTACGCCTTCCACAATTCTATTCTTTGTTTCTGTTATTTCATTCTGTCTTTCTTACTCCTTGTACCCGTTTGTTTGTTTGTTTCTTTCTTTCTTTCTTTTCTCCTCAGTGATAAATTGCATGGACCCTTTCTTTCCTCCTTTCTTTTCAGTGACTTGCATGGACTCTTTTTTTCGTTCTGACCTGTTAATTATTGCTCCCTAGTTTTTTTTTGTTCCCCCCCTTTTCCTTCTTTCATTTCTTTCCTTTTACTTTTCCCTTTCTTCGAAAGCGATTGTGACAAGGTTTTGTTTGTTGTATCAGTGGTCGAACATTGTGTGAAGTCATTTTCTGTACGCTGGACAGAACAGAAAGGGACAAAATACACAAAGTTAGAAATCGACCCCCCACGCCCCCGTCCCCCCCCCCCCCGACCGCGCCCCCCCCCTCCCACAGACACCTCACCTTCCTTAGCACCCCCCACCCCCTCCGTCCACCCATGTGACGCTTAGACAGCAGGAACGAAAAAGAGTGGAGTTTGAAAGAGTGGAAGGTGTCCAAGTGTGTGATTAAGATGGAGGGGGGTGAATGGTAGTCTGACCCTGATGTGTCTGCAAGCCCCACAGTCTGGCCCAGTTGTAGATGATGGAAGGATACACACACACAGACACACACACACAGACACACACACACACACACACACACACACACACACACACACACACACACACTCACACACACACACAGACACACACACACACACATATCTTTTTTTTCGCTTTTCGTTGGTAATATTCCTCTCTTATTGTGTGTGTGTGTGTGTGTGTGTGTGTGTGTGTGTGTTTTGTCTCTTTAGTATCTCTTCTTCAAACAAACAGCAACAAAAAACATTTTTTTGCCTTTCACTGTTGATATTGCTTTATTTATTTTTATTTTTTTTTACAGATATCTTTTCAGATATATCATTTTTGATTAAAAAAAAAAAAATGTATGTATGGCATTTTTCATAAAGAATAACAATACTTGTTCATTGTTTGATATTCCTGTTCTCTTTGCATCACCCATTTTGACTCCCAATGATTTTGAAATATACCGAGGTTTTGATGCTATTTGTTTCGCCCGTCTGTATATCTATCTATCTATCTGTCTGTCTGTCTGTCTGTCTGTCTCCCTCTCTCTCTCTCTCTCTCTCTCTCTCTCTCTCTCTCTCTCTATATATATATATATAATTATGTGTATATGTATGAATGTACACACACACACACACACACACACACACACACACACACACACACACACACACACACACACACACACCATATGTGTGTGTGTGTGTTACATACTCCAGGCAAAAGGGCCTTGACCAGTCTTGAAGAAATGCTGTTCTTTGTGAAATGTTAAACACATTTATTCTTCCGTTGTTGCTGTGTGTTAGTGTCAAGTGAAAAGTATTTGATTATAAATAGACTAAGAGCTTCCATTTCATGGGGAGTCACTAGGTTTGTTTTGTTTTTCTTTATATGGTATCTTATCGTATCGTATCGTATCGTATCGTATTATTTGTTTCAACAACAGACAGCGCACGTAAAAGAACCCACGGCAACAAAAGGGTTGTTCCTGGCAAAATCCTGTTGAAAAATCCACTTCGATAGGAAAACACAATAAAACTGCACGCAGGAAAAAATACAAATAAATGGGTGGCGCTGTAGTGTAGCGACGCGAACTCCCTGGGGAGAGCAGCCCGAATTTCACACAGAGAAATCTGTTGGGATAAAAAAAGAAACACAAATACAAATACAAATGGTATTATGTAGCTTTTATCATTATTTTTGTTTTGCTTGCTAAGTGTGTGTGGGGGTGTGATATTTAGAGGACCTTTTTTGTCTCTGAAATGCTAATAAGCAGATTGTGTTGTGTTGTTTGTTTTTTTACTTATGGGGATATATAAGATTTAACCCTCATCACCCCTTTGTCAGTAGACCCATAAGGTGATAAAGTTAATGACAATGAAATGTCAAAGCGTCAAAGCATCTCTCTCTCTCTCACATATATATATATATATATATATATATATATATATATATATATATATATATATATATATATATATATATATATATATATATATATATAACAGTAAGTAATCCATTTATTCATTTTTTTCATTTTCGGCTTGCTTCTCTCGTACTTCCTGTGCTTGATATGTGTTTTCATCCTTTACCCGTTTTTTTCTTTTCTTTTTTCTTTTTCGAGTTATGCAATCTATTGTCTAATGTGATTGGACACAGCTGTTTTTGCACTCAGCGATGGAGCATTGTACAAGTACTTTTTAATTTATCTTATTTTATGAAACCCCCCCAAAAAAACAACAACAACAACAACAACAAAACCTTGAAGGACTTAGTTGGGGTAGAAGGGGGAAAACGCAACAAAAACAACAACAGTAACAATAACAACACAGCATCAGTAGTAACAACGCGACAGCGACAACAACACAACAAAAGCAACAACAATGATGGCACAACAATAAACAGTAACAAAAACAGCATCAACAGCTTTATCAATAACTACTGGGTTTTTTTTAAAGTGTTTATATATATATATATATATATATATATATATATAGAGAGAGAGAGAGAGAGAGAGAGAGAGAGAGAGAGAGAGAGATCGAATCTTTTCCCATGCTAGAGGGAATAAAAAAAAGTTTGGCCGAGCCGTTGATGGCAAAGAAGTGTTTTTACTTTTATTTATTTATTTATTTTTCAATATTCTTTCTTTTCTTTGATTGCACACACACACACACACACACACACACACACACACACACACACACACACACACACACACACACACACAGATATATATATATATATATATATATAGAGAGAGAGAGAGAGAGAGAGAGAGAGAATCTGTCGTTCTTTTCTCCCCTCTTTTTTTTCCTTTTCCCTCTATAAATTTATTCTTATCATCTGTCCTTTCTCACCCTTTTTCTTTCTTTCTTTCTGTCTTTCTTTCTCTCTCTCTCTTTCTTTCCGTTTTCTTTCACTCCGTTTCATTATTTCAGGCATTCTTCCTCTCCATTGACTTTTCCGTCTTTTGTTCTCTTTCGTTTCTTTTCTTTTCCTTTTCTTTTTCCCTGGTGATTAGAATCCTTCCTGTATTCTTTCTTCTTTTTTCTTTTCTTTTTTCCTTGTTTACTTCCTGTGCTCCTTTCTCTCTTTCTCCATGCTTTGTCATTTGTGCTCAGTAAAAAAAAAAAAAAAAAAAAAAGACAAAAAGCGCTTTCTCGAAAGCGATAATGACAATTAAGGTTTTACTCCTCGAAAGTGATTATGACAATCAAGGTTTTCCATGGAGTGTGATTATGACATTGAAGGTTTTATCCCTCGGAAGTGATTATGACAGTTACGATTTTATCCCTCGAAAGTGATTATGACAGTTAGGCCTCAGGATTTTACCCCTCGAAAGTGATTTTGGCAATTTGACTAAGATTAATTTTTATCCCTCGAAAGTGTGTGTGTTTTGTGCCTCGAAAGTGAGTATGTCAGTTAAGGCATTCATCACTCGAAAGTGATTTTGACTGACAAGGTCATGTCCCTTGAAAGTGATTTTGACAAGGTCATTTCTTCTAAAGTGATGATGGCAACTCTTTTATCTCCCCCACGCCCCCCCCCCCCTCCCCCACGTCAATTGTTTGTGCTTGGTGTGAAGTCTGTCAACGAAAGTGCTAGCGACAACGTGGCGTTATTAGAGGTGGGTTTGTACGTGAAGTCATGTTCCAATTTAGGACAGGGCAGAAGAGGGATAAATGTTTCAGACATTTGTATGGAGATATGTTTTCCCTTGCATGCTGAGACGAAAAACACAATTTTAACAGGAAGCTTGGAAATGTGGAGAGCGGAGAGTGTCCTCTTCTTCTTCTTCGTTCGTGGGCTGCAAATCCCACGTTCACTCGAATACACGTACACGTGTGGGCTTTTACGTGTATGACCGTTTTTACCCCGCCATGTAGGCAGTCATACTCCGTTTTCGGGGGTGTGCATGCTGGGTATGAACTTATTTCCCATAACCCACCGAGTCCTGACATGGATTACACTCATGATCTTTAACGTGCGTGTTTGATCTTCTGCGTGCGTATACACACAATGGGGTTTTCAGGCACAAGCAGGTCTGCAAATGATTATGTTGACCTGGAAGATCGGGGGGGAAAAAAAATCTCCACCCTTTACCAGCTAGGCGCCGTTGCCGAGATTCGAACCCGGGACCCTCAGGTTGAAAGTCTAACGTTTTCACTACTCGGCTGTTGCGCCCGTCCAGAGAGTGTCCAGATGTGTGATTTGGATGGAGGGAGACGTGGAGAGAAATCCATGGGTGACGAAGGGAAATCTGACCCTGGTTTCTCTGCACGCCACATTTTGGCCAAGGGGGCAGATGGTGAAGAAATCCATGTCTTTATTGTATTTGTATGTTTTGTATTTCTCTTTTTATCACAACAGATTTCTCTGTGTGAAATTCAGGCTGTTCTCCCCCAGGGAGAGCGCGTCGCTACACTACAGTACCACCCATTTTTTTGTTATTTTTTTTCCTGCGTGCAGTTTTATTTGGGTTTTTTTTTTCCCTATGAAAGTGGATTTTTCTACAGAATTTTGCCAGGAAACCCTTTTGTTGCCGTGGGTTCTTTTATGTACGCTAAGTGCATGCTGCATACACACAGGACCTCAGGTTTAACGTCTCATCCGAATGACTAGCGTCCAGACCACCACTCAAGGACTAGTGGAGGGGGAGAAAATATCGGCGGCTGAGCTGTGATTCGAACCAGCGCGCTCAGGTTCTCTCGCTTTCTAGGCGGACGCGTTACCTCTAGGCCATCACCCCACATAGGCCATCACTCCACATCTTTGCGTGTTCTTTTCCTTTTCATATTACTTGATTGTTGATATTCTTTCATTTCTCGATTTACTCTAGATCCTGTTGTTTTTTTTTTCTTTTCTTTTCTTTCGTCCTAGATCTGTTTTTCTTTCGTCGTCTCCGAGTATTTCTGATGTGGATCCATATAAACTTTGCAGCCTATGCCGACTGACCGAAAATGAAGAACACTTGATTTTGTGCTTCTCCGTTGTCCCCCCCCCCCCCCCCCCCCCCCCCGCACCCCTTCCCCTCCCCAAATCAGAGATAAATGCTTAAACTGCGGAAATATTATATATATATATATATATATATATATATATATATATATATATATATATATATGTATGTATATGTATATGTATATATATATATATATATATGTGTGTGTGTGTGTGTGTGTGTGTGTGTGTGTGTGTGTGTGTGTGTGTGTGTGTATACAACCCCCAAGCACGACTGACAAAAATATGACAACATCTATGAAGCAAACTTGGGAATTTTTTCTCTTCTGTGCCCCGAAAATACGAACCAGCCAATTTCTTAGATTGTGTAGGAACGGTAATGTCTTCTGTCAATACAAAGCTGAAAAACCAAACCAAAAACAACGACTGAAGATCTGTATCATTTGGAAATGTTACGTTCTGATCTGGGCCATGTGTGGTTGTTCATGCTTTTTGTTTTCTTTCATATTCAGTTTGTAGATGTCTTCTTTTTGCTGTTGTTGTTGTTGTTTCTGGAGTTGGAGGCATATGGATTTTTTGTTTTTGTTTTCATGCTGCCATGTCCTATATCTGAAGTATCTGCAAGCCATGGTTTCACTAAAAGATACGGATGATGAAGAGATCCAGTAGTTTGTTTTCTTGTCATTGTTGATCTTTGTGTCTTTTCCTGATTTTTTTTTTTTTTATAGTCTTTTGGTGTGTGTGTTTTGGTTTAGGTCCCCCCCCCCCCCCCGCCCCCCATCCATTTCCCGATTGTTTGTTTCATTCAGATGCGCATCTTTTCTTCTCATCGCTTTAAAAAAAAATTTTTAAATTTATTTTAACCTTGATTGAATTTAATCTTTCTCCTCCCCTTCCCCACTCCGCTGTCTCCTCTAGGTCAGTATCTTTGTCTCTGTCTCTCTCAATCTCTCTGTGTCTCTCTCTCTGTGTGTCTCTCTCTGTGTCTGCCTCTCTCTGTCTCTCAGTCTCTGTCTCTCTCAGTCTCTCTCTCTCTGTCTTTCTGTCTGTCTCTGTCTCTCTGTCTCTCTCTCAGTCTCTCTGTCTCTGTCTCTTTCTGTCTGTCTCTGTCTCTCTCAGTCTCTCTCTGTCTCTCTGTCTGTCTCTGTCTCTCTCTCTGTCTCTCTCTTTCTCTCACTCCGCCCCTATCTCTGCTGTCTTGTTTTTCTTCTTCTTCTTCTTTTTTTTTTTTTGGTTTTGCTTCATTCCTGTCTTTTCTATCTTCCTTTCTGCAATTTTCTTTTTAGTTTCTTTTTCTTTTTTCTTTTTTAATTCATTTTATTTTAGAATGCCAAATTCTTTGTTTTTTTCTTTCTATTCCATTTGCAGAATTGATTTTTTTTTTCTTTCTCCCCTATTCCCTTTTCTTCTTTTCCCCCTTTCTCTCTCTCTCTCTTTCTTTCATTATTTCTGTGTTTCTATTTTCTTCCTTTTCATTTATGCTGTCAGTTTCTTTTTCTTTTCTTTTTATTCTTTTTTTTTTTTTTTTTTTTTTTTTCGTTTATGCAGCCAATCTCCCTTCCTTTCTTTGTTTCTTTGTTTATTTCTGTCTTTCTTGCTTTGTTTGTTTGCTTGCTTGCTTGCTTGCTTGCATGTTTGCTTGCTTTGTGTCTGTTTGCTGGTCGGGTGTTTTTCGTTTCTCTCTTCTTTTTTTTTTTCTTCTTCGTTCCTTTCTTTTTTTCTTTCCACCCCCTTTCTGTCTTTTCTGTTTACC
>NC_134883.1:40660940-40663440 GCF_041734735.1 Babylonia areolata
CCTTCCCCAAAGTGACCCCTTGCTCCGTCGTGTTAAAATTTCATTATCGGTAGCTTGTAACAAAGCAATTAAATTGATGAAACTTGCTGCACAGTTATAACATTCCTGTTACTGGTATCGATGGCCTCTATCGTTCCTATTATTCAAGTTTCTAGAATACCAGTGTATGAGAACCGTTTCTTTTGGAATCCACATTGATAAACTGGTAAAAGGAAATTGGTGATTGAGAGAGAGAGAGAGAGAGAGAGAGAGAGAGACGGGGCGTACTTCATAACACGCTTGCAGCGAACGAGAGAAGGTAGAGAAATAGGTAGGAAGCTGTGCATATTTTTATTAAATTTTGCTTTTTCATTTGCGCTCATTTCTTAATAGATAATAAATGCAGCTGTTGCAGTCCCCCCCCCCCCCCCCCCTCTTTCTCTTTTATGTGAAGAGCCGGGGGTTTAATTAAGTAAGATACAGACAGACACCGTTGATTTTCAGACAGTAGTTTCTTCTTACCCAGGGTTTTTCGTGGTTGCACGTGCAAGAAGGCGAAAAGTTGTGCACAGCGACGAGTGAATGATGCGAAGCGTGACTGATGGATGACGTTGTTGCTGCAAGAGTGGGACCATCTGTTTGTAGTGTAGGGGGGGGCGGCGGTTGAGGGATGGAGGGGGCGTATAGGTGGATGGGTGGGTGGACGTGCGCATGTGTGTGTGTGTGTGTGTGTGTGTGTGTGTGTGTTTGCGTAGGTGGGTGAGTGTGTGTGTGTGTGTGTGTGTGTGTGTGTGTGTGTATTTCTGTACCCACGAAGTGCAGGAAGTAAAAAAACAAAACAAAAACGACTGTAGTGCTGCAGTCGTGCGTGCGTTATTTTTCCCCTGCCCACGAAACACATTAAGGAATGTAAAATGTGTGTGCGTGTGTGTGCGTGTGTGTGTGTGTGTGTGTGTGTGTGTGTGTGTGTGCGCGCGCGAGCTTATCACAAGGGCAGTGCATCTTTCACACTTAGGGGTGAGGGGGGAGGGGGGCCGGGGGGGGGGGGGGGCTGGTTACACCAACGCAAGTGAGCCATTTTTGTCTCTTTATTCAGCACGCACACACGCACACACACACACACACACACACACACACACACACACACACACACACACACACACACACGTAGAAGAAACGGCTGCGGATCAAGAGAATGCATATTTATGATGGAATTGAGTTCCACAGTCATGTAAAGTAAACTGAAGTCTGTTTGAAGAGGAATGTTCTTAGATTGTTTGTTGTTGTTTTTTTTTTTTTTTTTTTAAAGGGTGTGATTGTGAATGAGGGACTGTGCATTGACGGACTGAAAGGGGCAGTGAATTCCAGGTTTGTACAGCTGATGACGCTCAGCTTGTATCACAGATTGACCGAAGCTTACAGTTGGGCCAACAGTATCAGTATCAGTATCAGTAGCTCAAGGAGGCGCCACTGCGTTCGGTCAAATCCATATACGCTACACCACATCTGCCAAGCAGATGCCTGACCAGCAGCGTAACCCAACGCGCTTAGTCAGGCCTTGAGAAAAAAAAGAAGAGATAAATACATAGAAATACTACTACTATTTAAAAAGCGCAAAATCTTGATGAAGTCAACTCCATGCGAAAAAAAAAAGAAAAAGAAAAAAAAAAAGTGAGAGCTGTATCACCAAAGTATTTTTTCCACTGCAATAGGAAATCATTCACAGCTTACTCTTTTGTGAAGGACTACGACTCTCAAACAAGGAGATAACATTGCACTGGCTATTAGTGCTGCAGCCTTGAAGGGCTAGATGGCCTTTGGGAACCATCCCAACGCCGGCTGTCCTAAAAGCCGCTTGGCCGAGAGAGTGGGGATGTAACTTGGGGCAAGACACTCTCCACTGTTTTAAAATCCAAATTCTAGCCCCAGATAGTCGGGATAGCAGTTGCCACCTCTGGTCATTGTCGAACACGACTGACTGTCACACACACACACACACACACACACACACACACACACACATACATACATACATACAGCCGAAGAACTAAATGCTTAGCTCTGTGTTCCACTGGGGGGGAGGGGGTGGCGGGGGTTGAGGGGATGGGAGTGGGTGGGGGGGGGGGGGGGGGGGGAGGAGGGGAGAGAGAGAGAGAGTGAAAGAGGAAGCTTTCTTTTTTGAGTGACGCCGGAAATTCCACTGTGTTGACAGAAGCTGTCACATTAAGCTGACAGTTGAAATATCGGCACTCGGATACGTGTAGAGGTGCGTCGTGCGTGACAGATTGAAAGAGAAAGAGAGAGGGGGTGAGGGGGGGGGGGGTGAGGGGGTGAGGTTGGGTAGAGAGAAAAGTGTGTAATTGTGTGTGTGTGTGTGTGTGTGTGTTGTGTTGGGGGTGGGGACTGGGGGGCGGTAGTCGTGTGCTCATGAGCCAATGTCATTGTCATCATTATTTTAAAACTAAGCGTATGTGTGTACTAAGAGTTTTGAGAGATAATTGCATACATATATGGAGAGAGA
>NC_134883.1:40673440-40675940 GCF_041734735.1 Babylonia areolata
CTGGTAGTAGTCTTTTTCCACCATCCTCAGCAAAACCGACCTCCCCGGCGGGGAATTAAACCCCGGTCTCCCACGTGACAGGCGATGGATACTGACCACTATACTACCGAGGAGGAAGGTGGCAGAATGGTTAAGACGCTCATCTGCCAAAACAAGAGAGTCCGTGAGGGTCTGAGTTCCAACCTGCTCTCGCCCTTTCTCCCCAAGTTTGACTGAAAAATCGAATCTGAGCGTTTAGTCATTCGGATGAGACGATAAACCGAGGTCTCGTGTGCAGCACGCACTTGGCGCACTGAAAAAGAACCCATGGCAACGAGTGTTGTCCTCTGGCAAAAGTATGCAGGAGAAATCCACTCGGATGGGCACACAAATATACATGTGCATGCTTTCAAAGCCTTGCTAAGCGCGTTGGGTTATGCTGCTGGTCAGGCATCTGCCCAGCAGATGTGGTATAGCGTATTTATATATATGGATTTGTCCGAACGCAGTGACGCCCCATTGGGAAATTGAAACTGAAACTGAAACCTCGGCAAACCTGATACAGGAAAGTCTTCGGTTGGACAGTCTGTGACTTAAAACTAAGTTCAGAGCTGCATTAAAGTTGCCTGGCCATAGGCGCCCGACCTTGTAGCAATTCTGCTCAGGAAGATGGCGCGATAATATTATATACCTAAGTTTAAACTTAGGAGTAAAGGAAACTTTCTGTACCATAATTATGTATCCGAAATAAGAAAATCTCATCCAACGAATGATTCATATACTTTCCTATCGTCTGTGTGCACACTTGGGAAGTGAAAGATATGGACAGAAGTTGAAGTGTGGCTTGAACGAAGGAAGATGGTTTTGTTACTGATGATGTTATCATGCAACTATGAATGTAAATATGAATTTGATAATAAAATTGATGTGGCGTGAACGAAGGAAGATGGTTTTATTACTAATATTGCTAACAATCGCACCAATATTTAAAAAAGAAAAAAAATCATATTGCACTGAATCTTGTGTAGAGACAAATCAAAATGCATAAACGCCAGTGCATCACGTTCAGTCACAACTCTGATTAATCAGAAAGATGGAGAAAACAAACAACCCCCCCCCCCCCCCCCCCCCAAAAAAAAAGAAAAAAAAAAGAAAAGAAAAAAAGACTAAGTACCTGTAGTAAAGAGTGGTGACTCTTTCCATTCACAGGGCACTCAACTTCAAGTCAGTGCTACTTATGCTACCGATTCAGCTAGCACACAGGTAAATAAAAGGTACATTGGAACGAACAAACCCTGACACTTCCTCAAAGAAAGGAAGCGCCGGGCTTCTCCGGAAACCCGATCACTTGACATGCGCACTCAGCAGCAATGACAGAAGAAATATACAAAACATAAATTAGCTTTTTATTCAAGACTGGCATAACCTCTTTAATCCTGAGTAAGCCACACACAATACACGGCCAGTACAGAAACAAACACATGGTTGCCTCGGTGTTTTTTTTCAACTTGAAGCAGCATTGACTTGAAGTTGTGTGCCTTGTGAATGGAGGGAGTTACCACTCTTTTCAGTCTTTACTGTTTGTTAATCAACTATAAGTACCTGCAACTAGAAAAAAACAAAACAAAACAAGAACCAAAATAGCCAACCATCAGAAGTGAAATGAATCGTTTTTAGTGCACGTGAAATAACCCACGGCAACAAAAGGGTTGTGTGCGGCAAAATTCTGTAGAAAAAAACAACAAAAACAACAACAACAACAAAAAAGAAAAACAACAACAACAACAACAAAAAACAACAACACACACACAGAAAAAACAGGTCATCGTTGGTAGTTAAACAAATGATGGAGTCTCCCGTCGGACTGACGGATGAGTTAGCAGGCAGGCTTATCTGTCGGTGTGTGTCCTCATATGGGAGAAGAGGCCGATTCTGGATGCGCAGCACTTCCCACAGGTGTTGCAAGGGAAAACGTCTCCAGAAGTTGAGCCCTGCTTCCTTCGCTCACGCTTTTCCTTAATGGCCAGCGTTCTCTTGTTTTCAAACGTCTTTATGCCACTAGAGCACAGCATCCTCCAGCGAGAGCGGTCAAGAGCATCAGTTTCCCAGGAAGCGATGTCTATGTCACAGACTTTGAGGTTTGTCTTCAAGGTGTCCTTGAAGCGCTTGCAGGGTCTTCCAAGTTTGCGGTGGCCTTCCTTCAGCTGGCCATACAAGAGCATCTTCGGGAACCTGCTGTCTGTCATGCGGACAACGTGTCCTACCCAGCGTAGCTGGCACTGGATCAGGCTTTCGTTAAACAAATACACTTATAGAAAAAACAAGAGAAAATATATAGGCCTACAGGTGGTCCTGCACTGAGGTAACGCACTCTCCCTGGGTAGAGCAGCGCAAAGAAAATATTTGAATTTCCTGTGACAAAAATTAAGATTGCAACACATTGCACCGCAGCACAGTATCTAGCTCAGCACAACAGTCTGAAGGCAGGCATCTTGGATTCCAGAATCATTGAGGTCTGTCT
>NC_134883.1:40680940-40685940 GCF_041734735.1 Babylonia areolata
TTGTTGCTTTTCTCGCCAGTAACCACACACTGTGACCGTCATTGAAAACAGAATTAGATTCTCTCCTCCAGAATTCAGAAGCATGTGTAGAGAATGTTATTTCTTTAATTTTTTTTAACTTAATATAACTTTTAATTACCTTTGGTTTTACATAAAATGTGCTTGCATCACAGTGTATCTTTCTTTCTCTCTTTTTTATTAGTCAATCAATCAGCCTATCAATCAATCAATCAATTAGTTAATCTATCTATCTATCTATCTATCTATCACGTGGAGTGATGGCCTAGAGGTGACGCGTCCACCTAGGAGGCAAGAGAATCTGTGTGCAGTGGGTCAAATCACGGCTCAGCTGCCGATATTTTCTCCCCCTCCACTAGACCTTGAGTGGTGGTCTGGACGCTAGCCATTCGGATGAGACGATAAACAGAGGTCCCGTGTGCAGCATGCACTTAGCGCACGTAAAAAAGAACCCACGGCAACAAAAGGGTTGTTCCTGGTAAAATTTTGTAGAAAAATCCACTTCGATAGGAAAAACAAATAAAACTGCACGCAGGAAAAAATACCCCCAAAATGGGTGATGCTGTAGTGTAGCGACACGCTCTCCCTGGGGAGAGGAGCCCGAATTTCACACAGAGAAATCTGTTGTGATAAAAAGAAATACAAATACAAAATACAAACAAATCTATCTGTTTATGCCTGTCTACCTGTCTGTCGGTCTATCACTGGGTTTACCATCGACTGGACGATTTCTTATCAGCACATTCTTTTTCGATTTTTTTTCTTTATTCTTTTTTTTTTTTTTTTTAAAAGACTTGTCGGTCGCGTGATTATGCTTCCCTTATCCTACAAGCTGTGCACATTGATTACAGCAGTTCACCGTCCTTTTCAAGACCGTTTCGAGTGTTGCTCTTGTCAGTACATTTTTAGCTTCTTATTATTTCCGGTCCAGACTGTCGTAACTTCCCCCTGAGCCCCCAACATCCACTCCCTTCCACCAGGGGGAGCCCTGTCTGACTATGCCGACGTGTTCAGCTGTAACTCTTCCTCTCTTTGTGAGACTTAATGGCAACGAGAGAGAGAGAGAGAGAGAGAGAGACTCCCCAACAGACGGCAAATTATGTTCAGAAGCGCCATTGCTCGCCGCAATAAAATTCCCGTGTCAGTCAGGTCAGAACGGTTTAGTGTGTGTGTGTGTGTGTGTGTGTGTGTGTGTGTGTGTGTGTGTTCTTATTGGAGGGCAGTGGAAAAACAAATGTTCAATAAAACCAGTTTCATCAAAGAATGTTACTTCTTTATCTTTTTTTTAATTTTATGTAATATAACTTTTTAATTACCTTTGGTTTTACATAAAATTTGCTTTCTTTCTTTCTTTCTTTTTTGTTATTCAATCAGTCAGTCAGTCAGTCAGTCAGTCAGTCAGTCAGTCAGTCAGTCAGTCAGTCAGTCTATCTATCTATCTATCTATCTATATCTATGTCCGTCTATCTGTCTGTCAGTCTATCACTGGGTTTACCCTCGACTGGATGATTTCTGATCAGCACTTTCTTCTTCTTCTTTTTTTTTTCTTCTCCTTTTTAAGACTTGTCAGTCGCGTGAGTATGCTTCCCTTATCCTACAAGCTGTGCACATTGATTACAGCGTTTCACCGTCCTTTTCAAGACCGTTTCGAGTGTTGCTCTTGTCGGTACATTTTTAGCTTCTTATTATTTCCGGTCTAGACTGTCGTAACTTCCCCCTGAGCCCCCAACTTCCACCCCCTTCCACCAGGGGGAGCCCTGTCTGACTATGCCGACGTGTTCAGATGTAACTCTTCCTCTCTTTGTGAGACTTAATGGCAACGAGAGAGAGAGAGAGAGAGAGAGAGAGGGGGGGGGGGGAGACTCCCCGACAGACGGCAAATTATGTTCAGAAGCGCGATTGCTCGCTGCAATAAAATTCCCGTGTCAGTCAGGTCAGAACGGTTTTGTGTGTGTGTGTGTGTGTGTGTGTGTGTGTGTGTGTGTGTCCCCCTTGGTTCGCTGAGTTAGCAGAGTGCTGAGCTAGTACCTCAACCTGTGTGTGTGTGTGTGTGTGTGTGTGTGTGTGTGTGTGTTTGTGTGTGTGTGTCCCTTGGTTTGCTGAGTTAGCAGAGCGCTGAGCTAGTACCTCAACCTCTGTGTGTGTGTGTGTGTGTGTGTGTGTGTGTGTGTGTGAGAGAGAGGGAGAAAGAGAGGGAGAGAGGGAGAGAGTCTGACTCACAGACACGCAACATTGTAAAAAAAAAAAAAAAAAAAAAAAAGGGAGTAAGAAAATTCTTTTTATAGTGTAACGATACAAGGTTAGAATTTCTGCCTTGCAGTCATTCCTTTCAGTCTCTCTGTTCGTTTTCCTTCTTGAATCGTTGAGGCCAAACGCATACCTTGCGCTTTTTTCTTTCTTTCTTTCTTTCTTTTCTTTCCCTTTTTTTTAACAACTTCCATCAGTACCAAAACACATATTTTGCGCTGTTTTCTTTCTTTTTTTTCTTTTCTTTCTTTCTATCGTTCTTTCTTCATTTTTGCCTTCCCATTTCTTCGTTTTCTAACACCCTCAATCAGTACCAAAACACATACCTTTCGCTGTTTGTTTCTTTTTTCTTTTCTTTCTTTCTATCTTTCTTTTCTATCTATCTATCTATCTATCTTTCTTTCTTTCTTTTCTATCTATTTATCTATCTATCTATCTATCTATCTATCTATCTTTCTTTCTATCTTTCTTTTCTATCTATCTATCTTTCTATCTATCT
This sequence comes from Babylonia areolata, assembly GCF_041734735.1. Taxonomy (NCBI): domain Eukaryota; kingdom Metazoa; phylum Mollusca; class Gastropoda; order Neogastropoda; family Buccinidae; genus Babylonia; species Babylonia areolata. The sequence continues at coordinate 40,683,705 of NC_134883.1, forward strand.
TTCTATCTATCTATCTTTCTTTCTTTCTTTTCTATCTATTTATCTTTCTTTGTATCTTTCTTTTTCTTTTCTATCTGTATCTATCTATCTATCTCTTTCTCTCTCTCTCTCATTTCTGTCTTCCCTTTCCTTCTTTTTTTAACAACTTTCATCAACCAAAACACACTTGCGCTGTTTTCTTTCTTTCTTTTTTCTTTTCTTTTCTTTTCTTTCTTTCCTTCTTTTTTCTTTCTTTCTCTCATTTCTGTCTTTTTGTACTTTTCTTTCATTCTCTCTTTCTATCTATCTATCTTTCTTTCTTTCTCTCATTTCTGTCTTCCCTTTCCTTTTTTTAAAAAAAAAACAACCTCCATCAGTACCAAGACACATACCTTGCGCTGTTTTCTTTGTTTTTGTACTTTTCTTTTCCTTCATTCTGTCTTTCTATCTATCTATCTTTCTCTCTTTTTTTCTTTCTCTCATTTCTGTCTTCCCTTTCCTTCTTTTTCTTTAACAACCTCCATCAGTACCAAGACACATACCTTGCGCTGTTTTCTTTGTTTTTGTACTTTTCTTTTCCTTCATTCTCTCTTTCTATCTATCTATCTTTCTTTCTTTCTTTCTTTCTTTCTTTCTCTCATTTCTGTCTTCCCTTTCCTTCTTTTTCTTTAACAACCTCCATCAGTACCAAGACACATACCTTGCGCTGTTTTCTTTGTTTTTGTACTTTTCTTTTCCTTCATTCTCTCTTTCTATCTATCTATCTTTCTTTCTTTCTTTCTTTTTTTCTTTCTCTCATTTCTGTCTTCCCTTTCCTTCTTTTTCTTTAACAACCTCCATCAGTACCAAGACACATACCTTGCGCTGTTTTCTTTGTTTTTGTACTTTTCTTTTCTTTCATTCTCTCTTTCTATCTATCTTTCTTTCTTTCTTTCTCTCTTTCTTTCTTACTCTTATTTCTGTCTTCCCTTTCCTTCTTCTTCTTTTTTTTTTAACAACCTCCATCAGTACCAAAACACATATCTTGCGTTGTTTTCTTTCTTTTCTTTTTTTTTCTCTTTCTATCTTTCTTTCTATCTATCTATCATCTATCTATCCTTCTTTCTTTCTTTCTTTTTCTCTCTCATATCTTTCTTCCCTTTCCTCCTCCTCCTCCTTCTTCTTTTTTTTTTTTTTTTTTTAACAACCTCCATCAGTACCAAAACACATATCTTGCGCTTTTTTCTTTCTTTCTTCTTTTCTTTTCTTCTCTTCCTTACTTTTTTTTCTTTCTTTCATCTCTGTCTTCCCTTTTTTTTTTTTTTTTTTTTTTTTTGCTTTTAACAACCTCTACCGGTACCAAAATACATACCATGCGTACCTTCTAATTTCAGGCTTCAACTATCTGGAACAAACTTACCTTGTTTTTTCCCTTAGCACCCTCCCCGCCCCCACTCATCTCCTCCACCCCTCTCTCCCTCTGTCTGTCTGTCTCTCTGTCTGTTTGTCTCTCTGTCTCTGTCTCTCTCTCTCTCTCGGTTCGATTTCGAAACTTTTTGATCTCTCTGTGTGTGTCTCTTTCTGTCTCTATCTCTCTGTGTCTCTGTCTCTCTTTCTCACTATCGCTCTCTCTCTCTCTGTGTCTTTCTGTCTGTCTGTCTCTCTCTCTCCCTCTCTCAGTATGTCTGCCTGTCTGTCTCTGTCTCTCTTTCGCTGTTAAAAGAAAAGTTTGCGATCTTTTCAAGCTGATCTGAAAACTCATTTTTCCGTTGCTAAATCATTTTATCTCAAGCCAGCCATGTCATTCGCTATCTTGAAAGCGTCTTACTCTCTAACTTCTAATCTTGGTGCTTTCCATCTTTGCCTCTGTGTGTGTGTGTGTGTGTGTGTGTGTGTGTGTGTGTGTGTGTGTCTGTGTGTCTGTGTGTGTGTCTGTGCGTGCGTGTGATGGCTATAGATTGAGAGAGAGTGTGTGCACGCATGTGTGTGAGTGCGGTTTTTGCGTGCATGTTATTGATAAAAGGAGAAAGAAGAAGGAGAATGATGATAATAATCATAATAATATTTCCAATAAAGATGATCGGGAAGGTGAGAAGAAAGAAAAGAGGATCAAGCTGAATTAGAAGAAGCACTAAAATTTATCAGCACGTGAAACCAGCAAAGGATTATGAACAGATTAAAGGAGAGAGAGAGAGAGAGAAAGAAAAAGGAGCTGTTGGTGCATTGAAACCGTTATGAATGTTGTTAGGAACTATGAACAATGAAACCGTTATGAATG
>NC_134883.1:40690940-40695940 GCF_041734735.1 Babylonia areolata
CATCTATCTCACATAAGGTGTACTGGCTTTTAGGAGTATCGTTGTTAACTGTTTGTGGTGGTCCATTCCATCATCTATCTCACATAAGGTGTACTGGCTTTTAGGAGTATCGTTGTTCACTGTTTGTGGTCCATTCCATCATCTATCTCACAGGGCGTGTACTGGCTTTTAGGAGTATCGTTGTTCACTGTTTGTGGTCCATTCCATCATCTATCTCACATGGCGTGTACTGGCTTTTAGGAGTATCGTTGTTCACTGTTTGTGGTCCATTCCATCATCTATCTCACTTGGAGTGTACTGGCTTATAGGAGTATCGTTGTTAACTGTTTGTGGTCCATTCCTTTATCTGTCTCACATGGCGTGTATTGGTTTATAGGAGTATCGTTGTTCACTGTTTGTGGTCCATTCCATCATCTATCTCACATGGCGTGTATTGGCTTTTAGGAGTATCGTTGTTAACTGTTTGTGGTCCATTCCATCATCTGTCTCACAGGGCGTGTACTGGCTTTTAGGAGTATCGTTGTTAACTGTTTGTGGTCCATTCCATCATCTATCTCACATAAGGTGTACTGGCTTTTAGGAGTATCGTTGTTAACTGTTTGTGGTCCATTCCATCATCTATCTCACAGGGCGTGTACTGGCTTTTAGGAGTATCGTTGTTAACTGTTTGTGGTCCATTCCATCATCTATCTCACATAAGGTGTACTGGCTTTTAGGAGTATGGTTGTTCACTGTTTGTGGTCCATTCCATCATCTGTCTCACAGGGCGTGTACTGGCTTTTAGGAGTATGGTTGTTAACTGTTTGTGGTCCATTCCATCATCTATCTCACAGGGCGTGTACTGGCTTTTAGGAGTATCGTTGTTCACTGTTTGTGGTCCATTTCTTTATCTGTCTCACATGGCGTGTATTGGTTTATAGGAGTATCGTTGTTCACTGTTTGTGGTCCATTCCTTCATCTATCTCACAGGGCGTGTACTGGCTTTTAGGAGTATCGTTGTTAACTGTTTGTGGTCCATTCCATCATCTGTCTCACAGGGCGTGTACTGGCTTTTAGGAGTATGGTTGTTAACTGTTTGTGGTCCATTCCATCATCTATCTCACAGGGCGTGTACTGGCTTTTAGGAGTATCGTTGTTAACTGTTTGTGGTCCGCCCGTTTGAAGGCTTGGGATGGGCACGTGGAGGGTTCGTGGGTTGGGGAAGGAGGTCGTTATGTTTTAACAAAATATCATTTATTATTATGGGTTGTAAATCACAAATGTCGTAAGTTCGTTCGTTTATTGTTTTTCTTTTCTTCTTCTTTTTTTTGCGGAGTTGCTTGGTTTTAACGATGCTTTTGTCCCCACCAAAAGATGACGCTTTTTTTTTTCATTTGATTGTATGCATACTTATCAGTGCCAAGTTATATATACTTTTATAAGAGAATTAATGATAATAGTAATAAAAACAAAGGAGTAGAATGGTTCCCCACCACCACCCTCTCTCTCTTTCTCTGTGTGTGTGTGTGTGTGTGTGTGTGTGTGTGTGTGTGTGTGTGTGTGTGTGAATATAGGTAGATAGATAGATAGATAGATAGATAGATGATTATGCGCAAAAGGTGGGGTTCAGGCACTTGCATTCATCTGTTGACCATCTACATGTAAGATCGGGGAAAAAAAAACCAACCCACCTCCAACCCACAACCCACCATAAGCCTCCGTGACCGTGACGTTCTGTGTGATGAGAAAAAGCCTTAATTTAAGCGTCAACAGTGCCAGACAGCACTTTGTCCCCCCCCCCCCGCCCCCCCAACACTCCCCCCCCCCCCACACCCTCCTACCCCAAAAAGAAACAACAGCAATTCAGGAGTGAGAGCTGCTGGCGTCTATGTTGTGTTGTCTGTCTGTTGAACAGAGGGCTGGCTCCACACGCACGACCCATTTGCTTTCAGTCGACTGTGCCTGTGTGTGGAGGCAGTAATTACTACTACTACTACTACTACTACCACCACCACCCCCCCGGTCCCCGCCACTTACTGGAGGTTTAAAAGTCTGATTGTCGGGTTAAACATTGAAAACAACGTCTCTCTCTCCCTCTCTCTCTCTCTCTGTGTTTTGTCTTTTTGTTTCCCTGGTCTCCATTTTCTTCTGCCCTTCTCACTACCTATATCCTGTCTGTCTATCTGTGTGTGTAGTGTGTGTGTGTGTGTGTGTGTGTGTGTGTGTGTGTGTGTGTGTGTGGATGCTGATGAACATGATGAATATGCTGGTGATGACGGAAGCAGTTTGTTAAATATCATTTATTATGGTTCGATGAATTGTCGTTGAACTCTGTGTGTACCCCTTCGGATCTGACGGATTAGAAACACACACACACACACACACACACACACACACACACACACACGCACGCACACACGCACACACACACACACACACACACGCACGCACGCACGCACGCACGCACGCACACACACACATACACACACACGCATATATATATGTGTGTGTGTGTGTGTGTGTGTGTATACACGTGTTAGACATTGTCACAATCATGTTGATCGATGTCCACCCTCAACCCCCCATCCCCTCCCACCACCCCTCCCCTCCAACTCCCCAATCAGACTTACAGTCCAGCAAGTGTCGGGACAATTGAGGCGACGCGGAGGCAGCCGACTTAAAACCTAATGGGACGTGTAGCTCTCTTTGAAGAGACAACATAGACTCCGCCTCTTACTTAAGTGCTTTGGAGGAGAGGGAATGGGGGGTCCTGGGAGGGGGAGGGGGAGGGGGGGGCGGCAGGAGGGGGATGTGGGGGATGGGGGTGGGGGTGGGGGGCAAGTGCTGTCTGGCGCTGTTGACGCGAAAGGCTTCTTTCTCACACAGAGCGGGACAGAAGCGCGGGTGTTTTCAGTTTATTATTCTTTTTGAAGCTGAATAATTAAGGGCACGGGAAAAAGTAGCTCGCTAAACAGCGCTGACTGATTTTTATTTTGTTTCGGAAAGTAGTCATCGTGTGTATTCAGTAGAAATGCGCTAGATTATTATTCAGTAGAAATGTTCTAGATTATTATTACTAAACAGATTGTACGGATGCGTTTGCGGGTTGACGGGCGCAATAGCCGAGTGGTTAAAGCGTTGGACTGTCAATCTGAGGGTCCCGGGTTCGAATCACGGTGACGGCGCCTGTTGGGTAAAGGGTGGAGATTTTTACGATCTCCCAGGTCAACATATGTGCAGACCTGCTAGTGCCTGAACCCCCTTCGTGTGTATATGCAAGCAGAGGATCAAATACGCACGTTAAAGATCCTGTAATCCATGTCAGCGTTCGGTGGTTATGGAAACAAGAACATACCCAGCATGCACACCCCCGAAAACGGAGTATGGCTGCCTACATGGCGGGGTAAAAACGGTCATACACGTAAAAGCCCACTCGTATGCATACGAGTGAACGCAGAAGAAGAAGAAGTTTGCGGGTTTAAAAAAAAAAAAAATTTTTAGGGCTGCTAATAATAGATTGGACGTGCGCTTGTGGGCTGGTTTTCAGGGCTGCCCGAATAGATGAATAATAAACGATTAAATGGATTAGATTAGAGTGGATAAATAGATAGGTCAGGTCGTCTCATTAATTATCGTCTCTCAGGAAACGAGGATGGTAATGCGTTGTGCCATCATCACCAGTGGTGTCTTCGCTGGACGCACAGAATTATGGCTTCGTATGATATATTATATGTCTGATAGTCAGTCGTGTTCGACTGTGACCATCAGAACAGCAGATCGAGGAGGTAACTGCTGTCCCGACCTATCTGAGCTAGACTTTGATTATTGTGGAGAGTGTCTTGCCCAAGTTACATCCCCACTCTCTCGGCCAAGAGAGTTTTAGGACAGCCGGCATTAATGGGTGATGGTTGGTTTCCAAAGGCCAACTAGCCCCCAAGGCTGCAGCACTAAGAGCCAGTGCAATTTTGCCTCCTAGTCTGAGAGTCATGGTCCTTCACAAAAGACTAAGCTGCAAGTGATTTCCCCATTGCAAGAGAGAAACCATTGATAATACAGCTCTCACTGGCTTCGTGATCCCAAGTCCGGAGCACACACGTGGTTGCTGGTGGAGTGGTGGTGGTGGAACGCCAGCAGGCAGGGCAGTGGCAGACACAACTCTGTGATGATGATGATGATAATGATGGTGATGATGATGATCATTGTCATCACCCATCATGTCATGGTCATCATCATCGTCTTCTTCTGTGATGATATTTGTGAAGGTGATGATGATGATGATTATCACCCATCATTTCATGATCACCATCATCGTCTTCTTCTGTGATGATGATTGTGAAGATGATGGTGATGATTATTATCACCCATCATGTCATGATGGTCATCATCGTCATCATCGTCGTCTTCTTAGTCGTCATCTTCATCGTCATCATCATCATCGTTATGTAAAGTTAGGCACTAAAAGTGCGGCGAATACAGTGTTCGACGAATTGGTTTGTTTGTTACTTAGTGGCCGCGGCGATGTAGATGCTGATGAATGTGATGACAATGATGCTGGTGATGACGAAGTAGTTTGAATTGCTCGTTCGTTGCATTGTGGTGGCGATGTAGATGCTGATGAAAGTGATGATGATGATGCTGGTGATGACGAAGTAGTTTGAACTGCTCGTTCGATGCATTGTGGCGATGTAGATGCTGATGAAAAGGATGATGATGATGCTGGTGATGACGAAGTAGTTTGAATTGCTCGTTCGTTGCATTGTGGTGGCGATGTAGATGCTGATGAAAAAGATGATGATGATGGTTTGAACTGCTCGTTCGTTGCACGATGGCGATGTAGATGCTGATGAAAAAGATGATGATGCTGTTGATGACGAAGTAGTTTGAATTGCTCGTTCGTTGCATTGTGGTGGCGATGTAGATGCTGATGAAAAGGATGATGATGATGCTGGTGATGACGAAGTAGTTTGAATTGCTCGTTCGTTGCATTGTGGTGGCGATGTAGATGCTGATGAAAAGGATGA
>NC_134883.1:40710940-40713440 GCF_041734735.1 Babylonia areolata
ATGGATGCAGTTCACTGGTGCTAGCTGTATTTTGTTTGTTGTTTTTGTTGTTGTTGTTGTTGTTTATCTTGTTGTTGTTTATCTTGAGGAGGAAGGTGGCAGAATGGTTAAGACGCTCAGCTGCCAATACAGAGAGTCCGTGAGGGTGTGGGTTCGAATCCCGCTCTCGCCCTTTCTCCTAAGTTTGACTGGAAAATCAAACTGAGCGTCTAGTCTTTCGGATGAGACGATAAACCGAGGTCCCGTGTGCAGCACGCACTTGGCGCACTGAAAAAGAACCCATGGCAACGAGAGTGTTGTCCTCTGGCGAAATTACGTAAAATGAAATCCACTTTCATAGGTACACAAATATGTAAGCATGCACTCAAGGCCTGACTAAGCGCGTTGGGTTATGCTGCTGGTCAGGCATCTGCTCAACAGATGTGGTGTAGCGTGTATGGATTTGTCCGAACGCAGTGACGCCTCCTTGAGAAAGTGAAACTGAAACTGTTTATCTTGTTGGTGGTGGTGTTGTTGTTGGTGTTGTTGTTGTCGTTTATCTTCTTTGAGTATCGTGATAGCTGGTCCTTCTGTGGCTTTGGATGGGTTTTGTTGTTTTTTAATTTTTTTTTATGGTGGTTTCTATGTAAGTCTGGTTAGTGAGAGGGTTTGTGCTGGGTTTGCTTAGATCAAAACAAAAACAAAAACAAACACGATTCTGTTTTTCACCTGTTACCACCATTTTTGTTTTTATTTATTTCGTTGCGTTGATTAATAGTTTGAATTGTTTTAATTCACTATGGCGGGCTTTCCATGCACTGAGCAGCGTGTGAGGTCTGTTCCCAACTCCCCTATTCGTATTTTTTTTGTTTTTGTGTTTGTTTATATTTTTGTTTATAGGGGATGTAGAGTAGTGTACATGAATCAGTTCGCTCCTTTTGACGGCATAAAGAACGGGAAACTGAAACTTTTCCTGCCTCACCACTCTTAATATCCATGTGGTCTTTGTCTGTAATAGCATCTCGTCAGTCTCGTAATATCTTCAAAGAAAGTGAAAAAAGTGAAAGACAAACTGGTAAAAAAATCAACAGCAACCCCCCCCCCAAAAAAAAACAAAAAAACAAAAACAAAACAAAACAAAAAAAACCCAAAACAAAACAAAACAAAACAAAAAACAACAACAAAAAAATAACAACAACAAACAAACAACCCCCCCCCCAAAAAAAAACAACAACAAAAAAAACAACAAAACAAAAAGCCCCCCAAAAAAACAAACAAAAACACAAAAACAACAACAACAAACAAAAAACAACAGAAACAAAAAAAAAAAAAAAAACCAACAGCAAACAAACACACAAAACAAAAACTGAAACAAAGAAACTCAAAAGCAAAACAAAACAAAACAAAAAACAAACGGTGGGAGCACTTGGGTAAAAAGAAAGACAACCATTACATTGTGTATTGTCCAAATATTGGAACTGAATGACATACGTGTTCCACAGTTCACGCAAAAGGCGCATACACACACGCACACACTCATGACTACAAAAGACACAGGAGAAAGCGTAGAGGCACCATAATCACTGTGTGTACACACACACACAGGACATACGTTACATGGGCCTACATCAATCACACTAGACAGTTTGCTACACGAACAAGCAATTACAGACGAACATTATATATTGTAGTGCAAAGGACGAAACAAACTAGCATTTATTCCTCTTTATCCACACACACACACACACACACACACACACACACACACACACACACAGAGGAAGAGAGAGAGAGGGGGGGAGAGAGAATATGAGAATGCTGTATCAGAGGCCTCAGGACCTTATCAGTTGGGTTTACGCAAAGGTCAGACGTCTTCTGTCTCTGTCTCTCTCTCTAACAGCATATAATATGTTGTGTAGCGTATTTGGATTTGTCCGCATATTCTGATACCACCTCGAAGGCTAAAAACAAACAAACAAACAAACAAACAGCTGCACCAGAATGAAAAATTACAAACTTGGTGCTATACTTTTCATAGAATTAGTTCACTTGGGGAAAGTGGAATCTCTTCTAAGAGCGAAGCAGCGAAGAGAATTTATTACGATTGTTTTTTTGTTTGTTTGTTTGTTTGGTTGGTTGTTTTCCCCCCAAATACCCCCTGTCTGATACCCCAACGCGTGCATTCTATCATAAAGTTAGATAATAATAATAATAATAATAATAATAATAATGGTATTTATATAGCGCTCAATCTTGTGCAGTGACAAATCAAAGCGCTTTCGCACCAGTCATTCACACGCATGCATAACTCTAAAACTGGAGAAACTGAAGACAAGGAAGAGGCAGGGGAGGGAGGCTATCTTGTGAAGAGGTGGGTTTTAAGGCCAGACTTGAAAGAGCTGAGTGCGTAGACCTGACGAAGCAAAAGAGGAAGTTCATTCCAATTACAAGGTCCAGAGACAGAGAAAGAACGGCGGCCAACAGTCGAATGTTTGAATCTGTAAATTCACATAAATTTGTT
>NC_134883.1:40725940-40730940 GCF_041734735.1 Babylonia areolata
CTCTCTAACCATCTCCCTCTATGTGTCTCTCTGTGTGTGCCTTTCTCTGTCTCTGTCTGTCTGTCTGTCTGTCTCTCTCTCTTCCTCTCTCTCTCTAACCATCTCCCTGTATGTGTCTCTCTGTGTGCCTTTCTCTGTCTTTGTCTGTCTGTCTGTCTGTCTGTCTGTCTCTCTTCCTCTCTCTCTCTAACCATCTCCCTCTATGTGTCTCTCTCTGTGCCTTTCTCTGTCTCTGTCTGTCTGTCTGTCTGTCTCTCTCTCTCTCTCTAACCATCTCCCTGTATGTGTCTCTCTCTGTGCCTTTCTCTGTCTCTGTCTATCTGTCTGTCTGTCTGTCTGTCTCTCTTCCTCTCTCTCTCTCTCTCTAACCATCTCCCTCTATGTATCTCTCTCTGTGCCTTTCTCTGTCTCTGTCTATCTATCTGTTCGTCTCTCTCTCTTCCTCTCTCTCTGTAACCATATCCCTCTCTGTATCTCTGTGTCTTTCTCTGTCTCTGTCTGTCTGTCTCTCTCTCTCTCTCTCTCTCTAACATCTCCCTCTCTGTATCTCTCTGTGTGCCTTTTTGTGTCTCTTGTCTTTCGCTCTCTCTCTTCCTCTCTCTCTCTGTCCCTGTCTCTCTGTGCCTTTCTCTGTCTCTGTCTCTCTGTCTCTGTCTCTCTCACTCTCTCCCTTTTTCTCTCTAACCCTCTCCCTCTCTTTGTCTCTCTCTGTGCCTTTCTCTGTCTGTCACGCACACACACACACACACACACACACACACACACACACACAATCGATGAGAGAACTACTGTGCAATTGTCAGCAGCACAACACAACAGAAAACGTCAGCGTAAACTTATTGATCAAGCGTATTGATGTATCGATTCAGCCTCACTGATTCAGACCACATAGTCGCGCCCGCCTAGCTGAAGAAGAAGAAGAAGAAGAAGAAGAAGAAGAAGAAGAAGAAACAATAGCGATTTTCCTCTGGTATAGACTTCGATTTTCCTTTTTTTTCCCTTTCTTTTTTGTTCTTTTTAACTCTCTTTTATGTTTTTCTAACTTTCTTTATTTCTTTTTTCTTTGTCATTTTTCTCTCTTGGTTTCGTTGTGTGTGTGTGTGTTTGTGTGTTTGTTTCTTTTTTTTTTGTCTGTCTACATAATAGTATTTTCGCTTTTATTTATTGATTTAGATTAAGATTTTTATTTACTAAGATTTGATGAATCTATCTGTTCGTTTATTTATTCGTTCATTAACCAGGACTGTTCCAAGCCCAACAAAGTAGTGTTTTAACATTCTTTTTTTTTTCTTGTCCACGCATGTTCAGCTTTGCACTTATTCATTTATCAGTTTATCAAGCTATCTATCTATCTATATATCTGTCTATCTAATGTCCGTCTATCTGTCTGTCTGTCAGTCTGTCACTGGGTTTACCCTCGACTGGACGATTTCTGATGAACACATTCATTTTTGTATGTGTTAATTACTTAATCGTCAATCAGTTGATTGATCAGTATTAATTTATTCATGTTTAATTAATGCTTAATCAGTTAATGCTAAATAATTAATTGTTAGTAAATAACCATTAATTAATTAATTAATTATTTAATTCCCCAGCAAAGTAATGTTTCAACATTTTTTTCTTTTTTTTTCTTTTTTTGTTTTTTTCTCCAAATTCACGCTCACACATACTTCACGAGGGGGGAAGAGATTGGGGAGTGTGGGGATTGCGAGTGGTTTGAGCAGAAGGAACGAAGCAGCCTTCCTAACCTTCCCCTTATAACACACCCAACGTGCTGCCCAGACTGGGAATAAACTCATTGTCATTGTCAGGCCGTTCGTTGAACCACGACAAAGAAAGAAAAAAAAAAAAAAAAGAAAAGGAAAGGAAGAAAGAAAGAAAAGAAAGGAGAAAGAAAGAAAAGAAAGAAAGAAAGAAAAGAAAGAAAGAAAGAAGGAAGAACGAAAGAAAGAAAGACAGAAAGAAATCAGTGTAAGAAGAGAGGGTGGGACGTAGATTAATGGGATAAAGGGGCTTGGGGAGGTAGGGAGAGAGGGATTGCAGGAGAAAGGAAGGAGAGTGGAGTTGGGGAGGGGGGGGGCGGGAGTAGAAAGGAGCGTGAGAGAGAGAGGGGGGGAGGGAGGGAGGGAAGGAGGGAGGGAGAGAGGGAATGCAGGAGAAAGGAAGGAAGGAGACTGGAGTGGGTGGGAGGGAAGATAGAGAGAAAGGAGCGTGAGAGACAGAGAGGAGGGGGATGGAAGGAAGGAGGGAGGGAGAGAGGGAATGCAGGAGAAAGGAAGGAAGGAGAGTGGAGTGGGTGGGAGGGGAGATAGAGAGAAAGGAGCGTGAGAGAGAGAGAGGGGGATGGAGGGAGGGAGGGAGAGAGGGAATGCAGGAGAAAGGAAGGAAGGAGAGTGGAGTGGGTGGGAGGGGAGATAGAGAGAAAGGAGCGTGAGAGAGAGAGAGGGGGATGGAGGGAAGGAGGGAGGGAGAGAGGGAATGCAGGAGAAAGGAAGGAAGGAGAGTGGAGTGGGTGGGAGGGGAGATAGAGAGAAAGGAGCGTGAGAGAGAGAGGGGGATGGAGGGAGGGAGGGAGGGAGGGAGAGAGGGAATGCAGGAGAAAGGAAGGAAGGAGAGTGGAGTGGGTGGGAGGGGAGATAGAGAGAAAGGAGCGTGAGAGAGAGAGAGGGGGATGGAGGGAGGGAGGGAGGGAGAGAGGGAATGCAGGAGAAAGGAAGGAAAGAGAGTGGAGTGGGAGGGGAGATAGAGAGAAAGGAGCGTGAGAGAGAGATGGGGAGAGGGAAGGAGGGAGGGAGAGAGGGAATGCAGGAGAAAGGAAGGAAGGAAGGAGAGTGGAGTGGGTGGGAGGGGAGATAGAGAGAAAGGAGCGTGAGAGAGAGAGGGGGGGAGGGAAGGAGGGAGGGAGAGAGGGATGGCAGGAGAAAGGAAGGAAGGAGAGTGGAGTGGGTGGGAGGGGAGATAGAGAGAAAGGAGCGTGAGAGAGAGAGAGGGGGGGAGGGAGGGAGGGAAGGAGGGAGGGAGAGAGGGAATGCAAGAGAAAGGAAGGAAGGAGAGTGGGGTGGGTTGGAGGGGAAGATAGAGAGAAAGGAGCGTGAGAGAGAGAGAAGGGGGGGAGGGAGGGAGGGAAGGAGGGAGGGAGAGAGGGAATGCAGGAGAAAGGAAGGAAAGAGAGTGGGTGGGAGGGGAGATAGAGAGAAAGGAGCGTGTGTGAGAGAGAGGGGGGGGGGGAGGGAGGGAGGGAAGGAGGGAGAGAGGGAATGCAGGAGAAAGGAAGGAAAGAGAGTGGAGTGGGTGGGAGGGGAGATAGAGAGAAAGGAGCGTGAGGGAGAGGGGGGGGAGGGAAGGAGGGAGGGAGAGAGGGAATGCAGGAGAAAGGAAGGAAGGAAGGAGAGTGGAGTGGGTGGGAGGGGAGATAGAGAGAAAGGAGCGTGAGAGAGAGAGAGGGGGGATGGAGGGAAGGAGGGAGGGAGAGAGGGATGGCAGGAGAAAGGAAGGAAGGAGAGTGGAGTGGGGGGGGGGGGGATATAGAGAGAAACGAGCGTGTGAGAGAGAGGGGGGAGGGAGGGATGGCAGGAGAAAGGAAGGAAGGAGAGTGGAGTGTGTGTGTGTGTGGGGGGGGGGGTGGGGGGGTGGGCGGTGGAGATAGAGAGAAAGGAGCGAGAGAGAGGGAGGGGAGGAAGGGAAGGAGGGAAACGGCGGGGTAGGGGGGGAAGGAGAAAAGGAAGGAAGAATGGGAAGAGGAAGCGAGAGAGAGAGAGAGGATAAATAATTTGTCGATAAAAAGAAGAAGAAGAAGAAGAAAAAGACAAGAAATAGACAACAACAAAAACCAACAAAACAAAAGAAAAAGAGAGGAAAGACAAAACAGACAAAGAAAATAAAATAAAGAAGAAAAAGAAAATGTGGGGGATGGAGTGGGGGAGCACTGACAAACGGCACTTTTCAAACAAACACTTTTCTTGATCAAGTCTGACATCGTCCCCAATCGGATTTTTTGTTTTTTTGTTTCATTTTGTGTGTGTGTGTGTGTGTGTGTGTGTGTGTGTGTGTGTGTGTGTGTGTGTGTGTGTGTGTGTGTGTCTGTGTGTGTGTGTGTGTGTGTGTGTGTGTGTTAGCTTGAGGCTTGCTCACATGCATGGCTGAATTTCCAACATGCAGTGGCTCTCAGCACAAATTTGGAGCGACTGTTTCGAAGCGTGGGGCAAGCTGAACACTTTACTGCAATGAATGAGTCGCGTGGGCGTTATTCAGGCACTCTCTCTCTCTCTCTCTGTCTCTCTGTCTCTCTCTCTCTCTCTGTCTGTCTCTCTCTCTCTCTCTCTCTCTGTCTCTGTCTCTCTCTCTTTCTCTCATACACACCGACCATCGCTGGCGCAACTGGTTGGTTCCCTAACAATTATGTGCATCAGTTCGCACTCTCGCTCTTCGAGTTAACCGGGGATGTGAATTCTCCATGCCCAAAAAACGCCCACAACATAAACAAACATCTGTTCGTCTCTCTCTTCGCCTCTCTCTCCCTCTCTGTCTCTTTCACTCTCTCTCTCTCTCTGTCTCTGTCTCTCACTGTCTCTCCCTCTCCCGTCTTGTCTGTCAGTCGGTCGGTCGGTCGGTTTGACTGTACACGCCTACACACAGACACGCACACTTAAAACACACAAACACGTACCCGCGCACACTTACACACAAACAAAACTAACAAACAAATGAACACACACACACCCACAAACATATATACGTATGCGCGTACACACACACACGAACACACACACACACGCACACACACACGTGTGGAGAACATATATCTAGCAACCATATAATATTCGAATGTCAGAATCTAAAATGTTTTTTTTTTACCAGACTTCACCAAAAGTTCTTTTGAATGTGTTATTAACAATTCCAATATGTTATTTGCTGTTTGCAGAAGGTTTGCTGCGTAGTCCAGGACATTTGTTATAGTTGTTTGATGTTGGCGTTTATAACGTTTCCATTTTCCCTAG
>NC_134883.1:40735940-40745940 GCF_041734735.1 Babylonia areolata
TCCTTTTTCCTTTCCTTCCTTTCTCCCTCTGTTACTTTGTTCCTTTCTTCCCTCTTTTCTTTCTTATTTCCTTCCTTCCTTCCTTTGTTAATTAGTTTCTTCCTTCCTTCCCTCTCTTCTTTCTTTCTTTGCTTCTTTCTTTCTTTGTTTCCTTCCCTTTTTTTCCTTTCTTCATCACTCTTTCTTTTGTTTCGTTCTTTCGTTCTTTCGTTCGTTCTTTCTTTCTTCCTTCCTTCCTTCCGTTCTTCTCCCCCCCCCCCCACCCCCCCTTTCTTTCATTCTTTCCTGTATATTTGTGGAACAGACACAGCTCAGCAGAGAGGTCAGACAGAGCCCTCTTCCCTCCTTTCTTCCTACCTTCCTTCCTTCCTTCGTTACTTTGTTCCTTCCTTCCTTCCCTCTCTGTTTTCTTCTTTCCTCCCTTCCTCCCCTCTTTTCTTTCCTCTTTTCCTTCCTTTCTCCCTCCGTTACTTTGTTCCTTCCTCCCCTCTTTTCTTTCTTCCTACCTTCCTTCCTTCCTTCGTTACTTCCTTCCTTCCCTCTCTTTTTTCTTCTTTCCTCCCTTCCTCCCCTCTTTTCTTTCCTCTTTTCCTTCCTTTCTCACTCCCGTTACTTTGTTCCTTTCTTCCCTCTTTTCTTTCTTCTTTCCTTCCTTCCATTCTTTGTTAGTTTCTTCCTTCCTTCCCTCTCTTCTTTCTTTCTTTGCTTCTTTCTTTCTTTGTTTCCTTCCCTTTTTTTTCCTTTCTTCATCACTCTCTTCTTCTGTTTCGTTCTTTCGTTCTTTCTTTCTCCCTTCCTTCCTTCCGTTCTTCTTTCTTCTTCCCCTTTCTTTCATTCTTTCCTGTATATTTGTGGAACAGGACACAGCTCAGGCAGGGAGGTCAGACAGAGCCCTCTTCCCTCCTTTCTTCCTACCTTCCTTCCTTCCTTCGTTACTTTGTTCCTTCCTTCCTTCCCTCTCTTTTTTCTTCTTTCCTCCCTTCCTCCCCTCTTTTCTTTCCTCTTTTCCTTCCTTTCTCCCTCCGTTACTTTGTTCCTTTCTTCCCTCTTTTCTTTCTTCTTTCCTTCCTTCCATTCTTTGTTTAGTTTCTTCCTTCCTTCCCTCTCTTCTTTCTTTCTTTGCTTCTTTCTTTCTTTGTTTCCTTCCCTTTTTTTCCTTTCTTCATCACTCTTTCTTTTGTTTCTTTCTTTCGTTCTTTCGTTCGTTCTTTCTTTCTCCCTTCCTTCCTTCCGTTCTTCTCCCCCCCCCCTTTCTTTCATTCTTTCCTACCTACCCGTTCTTTCTTTCTGCCTCCCTTCCTTCCTTCCGTTCTTCTTTCCTTTTTCTTTCCCTTTCTTTCATTCTTTCCTGTATATTTGTGGAACAGACACAGCTCAGGCAGAGAGGTCAGACATAGCCCTCTTCCCTCCTTTCTTCCCACCTTCCTTCCTTCCTTCGTTACTTTGTTCCTTCCTTCCTTCCCTCTTTTCTTTCTCCCTTCCTTCCTTCCGTTCTTCTCTCCCCCCCCCCCCTTTCTTTCCTTCTTTCCTATCTACCCGTTCTTCCTTTCTCCCTTCCTTCCTTCCTTCCGTTCCTTTCTTCTTTCCCTTTATTTCATTCTTTCCTGTATATTTGTGGAACAGACACAGCTCAGGCAGAGAGGTCAGACAGAGCCCTCTTCCCTCCTTTCTTCCTACCTTCCTTCCTTCCTTCGTTACTTTGTTCCTTCCTTCCTTCCCTCTCTGTTTTCTTCTTTCCTCCCTTCCTCCCCTCTTTTCTTTCCTCTTTTCCTTCCTTTCTCCCTCCGTTACTTTGTTCCTTTCTTCCCTCTTTTCTTTCTTCTTTCCTTCCTTCCATTCTTTGTTAGTTTCTTCCTTCCTTCCCTCTCTTCTTTCTTTCTTTGTTTCCTTTCCTTTTTTTTCCTTTCTTCATCACTCTTTCTTTTGTTTCGTTCTTTCGTTCTTTCGTTCGTTCTTTATTTCTCCATTCCTTCCTTCCTTCCGTTCTTCTTTCCTTTTCTTCCCCTTTCTTTCATTCTTTCCTGTATATTTGTGGAACAGACACAGCTCAGGCAGAGAGGTCAGACAGAGCCCTCTTCCCTCCTTTCTTCCCACCTTCCTTCCTTCCTTCGTTACTTTGTTCCTTCCTTCCTTCCCTCTCTGTTTTCTTCTTTCCTCCCTTCCTCCCCTCTTTTCTTTCCTCTTTTCCTTCCTTTCTCCCTCCGTTACTTTGTTCCTTTCTTCCCTCTTTTCTTTCTTCTTTCCTTCCTTCATTCCTTTGTTAATTAGTTCCTTCCTTCCCTCTCTTCTTTCTTTCTTTGTTTCCTTCCCTTTTTTTTCCTTTCTTCATCACTCTTTCTTTTGTTTCGTTCTTTCGTTCTTTCGTTCGTTCTTTCTTTCTTCCTTCCTTCCTTCCGTTCTTCTCCCCCTCCCCCCCGCCCCCCCCTTTCTTTCATTCTTTCCTGTATATTTGTGGAACAGACACAGCTCAGGCAGAGAGGTCAGACAGAGCCCTCTTCCCTCCTTTCTTCCCACCTTCCTTCCTTCCTTCCTTCGTTACTTTGTTCCTTCCTTCCTTCCCTCTCTGTTTTCTTCTTTCCTCCCTTCCTCCCCTCTTTTCTTTCTTCCTACCTTCCTTCCTTCCTTCGTTACTTCCTTCCTTCCCTCTCTTTTTTCTTCTTTCCTCCCTTCCTCCCCTCTTTTCTTTCCTCTTTTCCTTCCTTTCTCACTCCCGTTACTTTGTTCCTTTCTTCCCTCTTTTCTTTCTTCTTTCCTTCCTTCCATTCTTTGTTAGTTTCTTCCTTCCTTCCCTCTCTTCTTTCTTTCTTTGCTTCTTTCTTTCTTTGTTTCCTTCCCTTTTTTTTCCTTTCTTCATCACTCTTTCTTCTGTTTCGTTCTTTCGTTCTTTCTTTCTCCCTTCCTTCCTTCCGTTCTTCTCTCCCCCCCCCCTTTCTTTCATTCTTTCCTGTATATTTGTGGAACAGACACAGCTCAGGCAGAGAGGTCAGACAGAGCCCTCTTCCCTCCTTTCTTCCTACCTTCCTTCCTTCCTTCGTTACTTTGTTCCTTCCTTCCTTCCCTCTCTTTTTTCTTCTTTCCTCCCTTCCTCCCCTCTTTTCTTTCCTCTTTTCCTTCCTTTCTCCCTCCGTTACTTTGTTCCTTTCTTCCCTCTTTTCTTTCTTCTTTCCTTCCTTCCATTATTTGTTAGTTTCTTCCTTCCTTCCTTCCCTCTCTTCTTTCTTTCTTTGCTTCTTTCTTTCTTTGTTTCCTTCCCTTTTTTTCCTTTCTTCATCACTCTTTCTTTTGTTTCTTTCTTTCGTTCTTTCGTTCGTTCTTTCTTTCTCCCTTCCTTCCTTCCGTTCTTCTCCCCCCCCCCCTTTCTGTCATTCTTTCCTACCTACCCGTTCTTCCTTTCTCTCTTCTTTCCTTCCTTCCGTTCTTCTTTCCTCCCCCCCCCTTCTTTCATTCTTTCCTGTATATTTGTGGAACAGACACAGCTCAGCAGAGAGGTCAGACAGAGCCCTCTTCCCTCCTTTCTTCCCACCTTCCTTCCTTCCTTCGTTACTTTGTTCCTAACTTCCTTCCCTTTCTTTCTCCCTTCTTTCCTCCCTTCCTCCCCTCTTTACTTTCCTCCTTTCCTTCCTTTCTCCCTCCGTTACTTTGTTCCTTTCTTCCCTCTTTTCTTTCTTCTTTCCTTCCTTCCATTCTTTGTTAGTTTCTTCCTTCCTTCCCTCCTTTCTTTCTTTGTTTCCTTCCCTTTTTTTTTTCTCTTTCTTCATCACTCTTTCTTTTGTTTCGTTCTTTCGTTCGTTCTTTCTTTCTCCCTTCCTTCCTTCCGTTCTTCTTTCCTTTTCTTCCCCTTTCTTTCATTCTTTCCTGTATATTTGTGGAACAGACACAGCTCTGGCAGAGAGGTCAGACAGAGCCCTCTTCCCACCTTCCTTCCTTCCTTCCCTCCTTCCTTCCCTCTCTTTTTTCTTCTTTCCTCCCTTCCTCCCCTCTTTTCTTTCTTCCTACCTTCCTTTCTTCCTTCGTTACTTTGTTCCTTTCTTCCCTCTTTTCTTTCTTCTTTCCTTCATTCCTTTGTTAATTAGTTCCTTCCTTCCCTCTCTTCTTTCTTTCTTTGTTTCCTTCCTTTTTTTTTCTCCTTTCTTCATCACTCTTTCTTTTGTTTCGTTCTTTCGTTCGTTCTTTCTTTCTGCCTTCCTTCCGTTCTTCTTTCCTTTTTCCCCCCTTTCTTTCTTTCTTTCCTCTTGTATGTTTGTGGAACAGACACAGCTCAGGCAGAGAGGTCAGACAGAGCCCTCTTCGTTCCTTCCTTTATTTCTTCCCTACCTTCCTTCCTTTTTTTCGTTACTTTGTTTCATCCTTCCTCCCCTCTTTTCTTTCTTCTTTCCTTCCCTTGTTAATTAGTTTCTTCCTTCCTTCCCACTTTTTTTTTCTTTTTTCCTTCCTTCCTCCGTTACTTTGTTTCATCCTTCCTTCCCTCTTTTCTTCCTTCCTTCGTTACTTTGTTTCATCCTTCCTTCCCTCTCTTTTTTCCTTTTTCCTTCCTTCCTTCGTCACTTTGTTCCTTCCTCCCCTCTTTTCTTTCTTCTTTCGTCCATTCCTTCGTTACTTTGTTTCTTCCTTCCTTCCCTCTCTTTTTTTCTTTTTTCCTTCCTTCCTTCCTCCGTTACTTTGCTCCTTCCTTCCTTCCCTCTTTCCTTTCTTCTTTCCTTCCTCTGTTAATTAGTTTCTTCCTTCCTTCCCTCTCTTTTTTCTTTTTTCCTTCCTTCCTCCGTTACTTTGTTCCTTCCTTCCTTCCCTCTTTTCTTCCTCCCTTCGTTACTTTCTTTCTTCCTTCCTTCCCTCTTCTCTTCCTTCCTTCGTTACTTTGTTTCATCCTTCCTTCCCTCTCTTTTTTCTTTGTTCCTTCCTTCCTTCCCTCTTTTCTTTCTTCTTTCCTTCCTTCCTCCCTTCGTTGCTTTATTCCTACCCTCTTTCTTGTCTTCTATTCTTTCTTTTTTCCTTCCGTCCTTCCTTCCTTCCTTCCTTTCTTTCTTCCTTCCCTCCTTATTTGCTTCCGTTCTTTCTTCCCACCTTTATTTATTCCCTACTTCCTTCTTCTTTCCTTTCTTCCTTCCTTCCCTCCTTTACTTCTGTTCTTGGCTTTCTTTTCTTTTTGTTTGTTTCTGTTTTTTTTTCTTTCTGGTCTTTCTTTTTTTTTTTTTTCTTTTTCCTTCTTTCCTTCTTCCATTGTTTCCTGTACTTTTCAGGAAGCGCCGCTGAACACACAGGCAGACTCGGGAGGCCAGAGTCTCCAGCCGTGTGTTTATTGACCCAGTCCCCCCCCCCCCCCCCCCCCCCTACACGCTGTGGAAAATCAAAGAGAAACATGACACAGCTCACTACACGCTGTGGAAAATCAAAGAGAAACATGACACAGCTGATTTCTTTTACTCCCTTCGTGTTGCTCTCTGTCTCTGTCTGTCAGTCTGTCTGTCTGTCTCTCTGTCGCCTCTCTCTCTCTCTCTCTCTGCTTTCTTTCTTTCTGTCTTTCTTCGCTCTCTCTCACTCTCTGTCTCTGTCTGTCTGTCTGTCTCTCTCTCTTTGTCGCCTCTCTCTCTCCTTTCTTTCTGTCTTTCTTTCTTCGCTCTCTCTCACTCTCTGTCTCTGTCTGTCTGTCTGTCTCTCTCTCTCTGTCGCCTCTCTCTCTCCTTTCTTTCTTTCTTTCTTCGGTCTCTCTCTCTCTCTCTCTCTCTGTGTCTCTGTCTCTGTCTGTCTGTCTCACTCTCTCTGTGTCTGTCTGTCTTTGTCCCTGTCTCTCTCTCTGTGTGTTTCTCTGACTCTCTCTGTCGCCTCTCTCTCCTTTCTTTTATTTCTTCCCCCCCCCCTCTCTCTCTCTCTCACCTGATTTCGTTCTTTCTTTCTCTCCTTTCTTTCCTCTGTCTGTCTCCTCTAGTCTTTCTTCTTTTTTTCTCGATATCTGTTTTTCTTTCTTTCTTTATGTCATCTGTAGTCCTTTTTTTTATTTCTTCGGTCTGCACTTCCTTGTTTTGGTTCTTTCGTTATTTCTTTCTTGTTTCGTTCGAGACCAACGTTTCCTGGTGCAGCCAATCGGAGAAAGCGTTCGAAAACAGAAAGAGCTACATTTGAACATCGTTATAATAGCAGATCTGTTATCTGAACGGTACACACGTTGAGCTGGTCACTTGGACTGGTCACTTGTTCGGAATGATTGGGCCTTCCTTCCCTGTAATTTTTTTTTCTCTCTCTTTGCGACAAGAGTCCAGTGCTTTTGTTTGTTTGTTTTTCGATGAATATAGGTTTCGTTTAAAGGGGGTTGTGCACTCTGCTTAGCTTAGCTTTTTTTTTTTTTTTTTTTTTTTTTGTCTGTCTGGAAGACTTGTAATCAGTAAAGTTAACACGCCGGTTTTTCGTTGTTTTTGTTTTTTGTTTTTGTTTTTGTCTTTTATTTTCTAATGCCGACATTCACATCCCCGCAAGTAGACACGCGAGTGCATGCAGTATCAGTATGATGCAGCATGCACGCATTATTTGTACAAATACATGCGCGTGTGCATGCACATGAATACACAAAATAGGCGCGCGCGCGCGTCCAATGTCTGTCTGTTTTTTTTTTCCCCGTCTCTTTCTCTTTTCTTTTTCGTTTTTTTTTTCCGAGGAATATTGGTTTTGTGGTAGGGGTGGGGCACTGTATGTGTGTTCCATGAGTGGGTGGTGGTGGAGGAGAAAGAATGGGGGAGGGGGGGAGAATGGGGAGAAGGGGTGGAGGAGGAGCCAGGGAGTGTGTGTGTGTGTGTGTGTGTGTGTGTGGAGAGAGAGAGAGAGAGGGAGAGAGAGAGAGAGGTGGTGGTGCTAGTGTGATGGGAGAGTATCATTACTCAGTGGTGTGTGGAGAAGAAGAGAGAGAAGATTGATGGAGATCCACGGGGACTGGCTGGACCCCCACAGTCTTACCGTCAATGGGAACCGTTTAAGATTTCTTCATCGGTTGGTTGACAGAACAGGGGGGTGGGGAGGTGGATGAGGTGGTTGTGGGGAGTGGTGGTGGGGGTTTAGCGATGGTGGTTTTGGGGGGCGTGTACTCTGCTTAGCTGTTTTTATTTTATTTTATTTTTTGTCTGTCTGGAAAACCTGTAATCAGTATAGCTAACATGCCGTTTTTTCGTTGTTTTTGTTTTGTGTTTTATGTTCTAATGCCGACGCGACATACACATCCCCGCAAGTAGACATGCGAGTGCATGTATGCACATACTATTTGCACAAATACATACGCATGTGCACGCACATGAATACACAAAATAGGCGCGCAGGCGTCCACTGTCTGTTTTTTTTTTCCGTCTCTCTTTTCTTTTTCGTTTTTTTTTTTTCGAGGAATATTGGTTTCGTGGCAGGGGTGAGGGGGAAGGGGTGGGGCACTGTAGGTGTGTTCCATGGGTGGGTGGTGGTGGAGGAAGAATGTTGGAGGGCGGGGGGGTGGGGAAGGAAGAGGGGGGAGAAGGGGTGGAGGAAGAGCCAAGGAGTGTGTGTGTGTGGAGAGAGAGAGAGAGAGAGAGAGAGAGAGAGAGGTGGTGGTGCTAGTGTGATGGGAGGGTATCATTACGCAGTGGTGTGTGGAGAAGAAGAGAGAGAAGATTGATGGAGATCCACGGGGACTGGCTGGACCCCCACAGTCTTACCGTCAATGGGAACCGTTTAAGATTTCTTCATCGGTTGGTTGACAGAACAGGGGGGTGGGGGAGGTGGATGAGGTGGTTGTGGGGAGTGGTGGTGGGGGGTGGGGGTTTAGGGGTGGTGGTTTTGGGGGGCATGTACTCTGCTTAGCTGTTTTTATTTTATTTTATTTTATTTTATTTTTGTCTGTCTGAAAAACCTGTAATCAGTATAGCTAACATGCCGTTTTTTCGTTGTTTTTGTTTTGTGTTTTATTTTCTGATGCCGACGTGACATATACATCCCCGCAGGTAGACACGCGAGTGCATGCAGCATGCACACACTATTTGTACAAATACATGCGCATGTTTTTTTGTCTGTCTAGAAGACTTGTAATCAGTAAAAGCTAACATGCCGGTTTTTCCTTGTTTTTGTTTTGTGTTTTATGTTCTAATGCCGACGCGACATACACATCCCCGCAAGTAGACACCCGAGTGCATGTATGCACATACTATTTGCACAAATACAAACGCATGTGCACGCACATGAATACACAAAATAGGCGCGCGGGCGTCCACTGTCTGTTTTTTTTCCGTCTCTCTTTTCTTTTTCGTTTTTTTCTTCGAGGAATTGGTTTCGTGGTAGGGGTGAGGGGGAAGGGGTGGGGCACTGTAGGTGTGTTCCATGTGTGGGTGGTGGTGGAGGAAGAATGTTGGAGGGCGGGGGGGTGGGGAAGGAAGAGTGGGGAGAAGAGGTGGAGGAAGAGCCAAGGAGTGTGTGTGTGTGTGTGTGTGTGTGTGGTGAGAGAGAGAGAGAGAGAGAGAGAGAGAGAGAGAGAGAGAGAGGTGGTGGTGCTAGTGTGATGGGAGGGTATCATTACGCAGTGGTGTGTGGAGAAGAAGAGAGAGAAGATTGATGGAGATCCACGGGGACTGGCTGGACCCCCACAGTCTTACCGTCAATGGGAACCGTTTAAGATTTCTTCATCGGTTGACACAACAGGGGGGTGGGGAGGTGGATGAGGTGGTTGTGGGGAGTGGTGTGGGGGTGGGGGTGATAGTAGAGGGACGTGTACTCTGCTTTTGTTGTTGTCGTTGTTGTTGTTGTCTGGAACACTTGTTGTCGGTAAAGCTAACAGG
The DNA here is from genome assembly GCF_041734735.1 of Babylonia areolata. NCBI lineage: Eukaryota > Metazoa > Mollusca > Gastropoda > Neogastropoda > Buccinidae > Babylonia > Babylonia areolata. Next base: position 40,744,718 of record NC_134883.1, read on the forward strand.
CCGTTTGTTTTGGAGACTCTCTCTCTCTCTCTCTCTCTCTCTCTCTCACACACACACACACACACACACACACACACACTCATATGCGTGCAAGTTGACACGCAAGTGCGCGCACACATACAGTCTCTCTCTCACACACGCGCGCGCACACACACACACACACACATTCGAACACACACACAGAATCCGCTCCATTAAGACTGAAGTAAAGTTAACATCCAGACACTCACAATCCATCCTCTTTCTACTCCTCCTCCTCCTCCTCCTCCTCCTACTCCTTTTACCGCCCAGTAGACAACCGTCTAGACCCCAACTACCCACCCACCCCCAACCATTTTTTTTCCCCCTTTAGTCTACTCCTGTTTCTTCTTCCTCTCACTTGTCACTCTCACCCCCAGCCCCGTCCCGCCTCCCCCCCCCCCCACACACGCGCTCCCTCCCCCCACCTCCACCACCACCCTCATCCACTTCATATACCCCCCCGCCCCCCCCAACCCTCCACCCCACCCTTGTTCCCTTCCTCATGGCCCCCCAAATCTCTCTTCCACTGATGATGTATTTGAAATTGATGTTGTACACGGTGTATAAAAGGGCCAGTCAGCCATTGCGCCCGGTGACTCGAGAGAGCCGAAATGCTTTTATTGCTGTTTGGAGAATTTGTGATGAGTCGATTTCTTGTCGCTTTATTTTTTATTTTATTTTATTTTTTTATTTTTTTTGGTGGCTGTTTTGGAGAATTTGTGATGACTCGATTTCTTGTTGTCAGGTTCTTCTCTTTTGGCTCATGAGGGACAGCGAACGTTGTCAATAGGTCGTTGCCAACAACGTGCTTTATAGGAATCAGACTTCGAGTAGTTCCAGCATCTTCTGTGCTTATTGCCCTCTTCCTCCTTCTCCTTCTTCTTCTTTGTTTGTTTGTTTGGTTGTTGTTGCTGTTCTTCTTCTTTTTGTTTGTTTGTTTGTTGTTGTTGTTGTTCTTCTTTTTATTTGTTTGTTATTGTTGTTGTTGTTCTTCTTCTTTTTGTTTGTTTGTTGTTGTTGTTGTTGTTGTTGTTCTTTTTCTCCTCCTCCTCCTCCTCCTCCTCCTTCTTCTTCTTCGTCTTGTTGTTCTTCTTCTCCACCTCCACTTCCTCTTCCTTCTTCTTCTTCTTCTTCTTGTCTTCGTCTTCTTCTGTTTTTTGGAGATTGAAGTCGTGTTGGGGTGAGAATGTGGGGAGGTGTGG
>NC_134883.1:40758440-40760940 GCF_041734735.1 Babylonia areolata
AGAGAGACAGAGAGAGAGAGAGAGAGAGAGAGAGAGAGAAACTTTTGTACGTAACTTAGCTTTTTTGGCAGCAGTGGCACGTTCCTGAAGAGAAATCAGATTTTGAAGGCACTGAGCGCGTGAGTATGAAAGCTGAGGCATGACATTATAGACACACACACACACACACACACACAATATATATATATATATATATATATTGTGTGTGTTTGTACGTGTGTGTGTGTGTGTGTGTGTGTGTGTGTGTAATTAACGAGGGTATTTTTATATAATAAGCAAGTATATACATGCATTTTAACGGAAACTTCACACCCCTGAATTAGGTGTACTTAGTACGAAATGAAACAATTCGCAAAAATGAATTCATGAAATACAATAAAAAACAACAACAACAAAACAACCAAAAAACAAAAATGCGTATTCACACAAGTCATGATATGAGAGAAATTGGTGTGTGGGTGTATAAAGAGGACAGAAACAAAGAGAGAGGTGAAGAGAGAGAACGAGAGAGAGAGAGATGGGTGAATGGATGATTCATTCCTATTTTCGGGTCAGAAAACAAAAGCAAAAACAAATATTTTGAAGACAAGTACGAAATTTCATCATGATAACACATTAAGTGACACGCACTCGTTTTTTTTTTTTTTTTTTTTTTTTAGCAATACACATTATTCTTCATGTTCGGTGGAATGTGCTCAGTTAATCAAATGCAGCGCTTGTAACATCATCAGCAGCGTATGCTTTACTTCCCAAATGATTAACAGTTAGAAGACGTGAGTGGATCGCACTGAGGGAAGCAGCACACACACACACACACACAGGCATTTCTGATTATCTGTTCGTGGCGTAGATTGCCGTGCTTTTAACGATAAATCTAAAACTGACTAGAGAGAGAAAGGGAGGGAGAGAGAGAGGGAGAGAGGGGGAGGGAGGGGGAGAGGGGGAGGGGGAGAGAAGTGGGAGAGAGGGGTGAGAGAGAGAGGGGTGAGAGAGAGAGAGGGGGGGGAGGGAGAGAGAGAGTGGGGAAAGAGAGTGGGGAGAGAGAGAGTGGGGAGAGAGAGTGCGGAGGGAGAGAGAGTGGGGAGAGATAGGGGGTGGGGGGCAGAGAGAGAGGGAGAGAGAGAGAGAGTGCGGAGGGAGAGAGTGGGGAGAGATAGGGGGTGGGGGGCAGAGAGAGAGGGAGAGAGAGAGAGAGTGCGGAGGGAGAGAGAGTGGGGAGAGATAGGGGGTGGGGGGCAGAGAGAGAGGGAGAGAGAGAGAGAGTGCGGAGGGAGAGAGAGTGCGGAGAGATAGGGGGTGGGGGGCAGAGAGAAAGGGAGAGAGAGTGCGGAGGGAGAGAGAGTGGGGAGAGATAGGGGGTGGGGGGCAGAGAGAGAGAGGGAGAGAGAGAGAGAGTGCGGAGGGAGAGAGAGTGGGGAGAGATAGGGGGTGGGGGGGCAGAGAGAGAGAGAGGGAGAGAGAGAACGGGGGGAAGGGAGGGAGCGCGGGAGAGAGAGAGAGAGAAGTGGGGATAAAAACAAAATTGTCCATTCGAGGTTTGGAGAGAGAGGGAGGGAGGGTGGGGGAAAGAGAATGGAAAGGAAGAGAGAGAGAGAGAGGTGAGGGAGAGAGAGAGAGTGGGGTGGGGAGGGAGAGAGAGAGAGAGTGACAGAAGTGGGGATACAAACAAATTGTCCGTTCGAGGTTTGGAGATAGAGTGAGGAAAGGAGGGGGAAAGAGAATGGAAAGGAAGAGAAAGAGGGAGAGAAAGAGAGAGAGAGGAAGACGGAGGTAGGAAGAGAGAGAGAGAGCAGAGACAGAGACAGGGAGAGAGACAGAGAGACCGAGGCCGAGAGAGACAGAGAGAGCCATACTAAACTGTCCACTGGGAGTGTTATGATGTATACGTTGTCTTTTCCTTTGAACCAAGTCATGGGTAATAATGCTGATAAGTCTGTTTGTCCAGGAATGTTTGCAGAGGACAGGAGAGTGTGTAACAACCTCTGAAATGTTCAAAAGCGCTGTGTATGAATATATGATGATGATGATGATGATGATTGTTGTGATGGTAGTTGTTAGTAGCAGCAGTAGTAATAGTAGCAATAAGTTATAGTAGAATCATCGTCATCATCATCGTCATCATCATCATCATCGTCATTACTAGTAGTAGTAGAATGTAGAATCATCGTCATCAGTGGTAGTAGTAGTAGTAGTAGTAGAATCATCGTCATCATCATCATCATTGTCATTAGTAGTAGCAGTAGTAGTAGTAGTAGTAGTAGAAGAATCATCGTCGTCATCATCAGTAGTAGTGGTAGTAGTAGCAGCAATAGTAGTTGTAGTAGAATCATCGTCATAATCATCATCATTATCATCGTCATTAGTAGTAGAATGTAGAATCATCGTCATCATCATCAGTAGTAATATTAGTAGTATCTGTACCTGTATCTGTATCTGTGTTTGTGTATGATTTTCGATTTCTGTTCGTACCTTGTTATGTAATACCCCCCCCCTCTTCCGC
>NC_134883.1:40768440-40775940 GCF_041734735.1 Babylonia areolata
GAAAAAAAGAGGCAGACTGGTGGAACCCTGCAATTCGAAACAATTCTCGTGTGCTATGGGAGAGGTACCTGCCCAATGGAGGTTGAGAATTTTGCAAGAAAGGAGCTAGAGGAGGAGGAGAGAGACGAACACGAACATTCATTCAAACCATAGCAGTCTGTACCCATTGGCGTGTGTAACTAAGATTTCTTTGATGTTCTTTCTGACAGAACAATGTTGGACAGCATGCTCTTCAGTCAGATGTTTTTTCTGATAGAACGATGTTGACAGTATTCTCTTCAATCAGATGTTCTTCTGATAGAAGACAGCATACTCTTCAATCAGATGTTCTTCTGATAGAACGATGTTGTCCAACCTGCTCTTCAATCAGATGTTCTTCTGACAGAACGATGTTGTCCAACCTGCTCTTCAGTCAGATGTTCTGACAGAACGATGTTGACAGCATTCTCTTCAATCAGATGTTCTGACAGAACGATGTTGACAGCATTCTCTTCAATCAGATGTTCTTTTGATAGAACGATGTTGACCAGCATTCTCTTCAGTCAGATGTTCTTTTGATAGAACGATGTTGACCAGCATTCTCTTCAATCAGATGTTCTTCTGATAGAACGATGTTGACCAGCATTCTCTTCAATCAGATGTTCTTCTGATAGAACGATGTTGACCAGCATTCTCTTCAATCAGATGTTCTTTTGATAGAACGATGTTGACCAGCATTCTCTTCAATCAGATGTTCTTCTGACAGAACAATGTTGACCAGCATTCTCTTCAGTCAGATGTTCTTCTGATAGAACGATGTTGACCAGCATTCTCTTCAGTCAGATGTTCTTCTGACAGAACAATGTTGACCAGCATTCTCTTCAGTCAGATGTTCTTCTGACAGAACAATGTTGACCAGCATTCTCTTCAGTCAGAATGTTTCTTCTGACAGAACAATGTTGACCAGCATTCTCTTCAGTCAGATGTTCTTCTGACAGAGCAGTGTTGACACAGCATTCTCTTCAGTCAGATGTTTCTTCTGACAGAGCAGTGTTGGACCAGCATTCTCTTCAGTTAGATGTTCTTCTGACAGAGCAGTGTTTGACCAGCATTCTCTTCAGTTAAGATTGTTCGTTGACAGAGCAGTGTTGACCAGCATTCGCTTCAGTCAGAGGTTCTTCTGACAGAGCAGTGTGTGACCAGAAAGGCTCTTCACTCAGATGTTCTTCTGACTGAGCAGTGTTGACCAGAACGCTCTTCAATAGATTTCTTCGACAGTGACATGTTCAGACGCTTTCCAGTCCCTTTCCTCTGGACCTTTTACTGATTGATGTGTGTCCAGATAAAGCTAGCTGCTCTGTGCTTTTGTGTTCTCCGCTTGCTCTTCTCTTTTTCTCCCTCTAACTGTGTGAAGGGTTGTTAAAATTTGGGGGTGGGGGAGGGGGGGGGGGGGGTGCCGCGCAGAAGAACTATTCACCAGGCTCGCTCTTGTCTATCGATTGTGCGTCATAACCTAAGATCCTCTCTGTTAAGAGTCCACAAAACGCGCGCGCACACACACACACACACACACACACACACACACACACACACACACACACACACACACCAACAATCTTTTTTGCACTAACCATCCGCATTGCCAGTTAGAGAACAGAAATTTACTAACCTTTCCTTCCTCCATGAAACGCAGCATCAGGCTGCTTGCGTGCACGGGTGTATTTCACCTTCCTGTATGCATGCCTCCCATTGCAATGGGAAATCATTCACAGAATAGTCTTTTGAGAAGGACTGTGGCTCAAACTAGAAGGCAAGATTGCGCTGGTTTTTAGTGCTGCAGCCTTGGGGGGCTAGTTGGCCTTTGGGAACTTTCTCAACGCCGACCGTCCTGAAATCCTCTTGGCCGAGAGAGTGGGGATGTAACTTGGGCAAGACGCTCTCCTCCACTATAATCAGATTCTAGCCCAGATAGTCGGGACAGCAGTTTCCTCCTCTGCTGTTCTGATGGTCATTGTCGGACACGACTGACTTATCATAATTTTTTATGCTGTGCGTGCCAGACATAGACCACCCCACGGTGGACTCGCATGGAAGAATCCAAGCCATGGAAATGAGGTGTTATTATTGCACGATACTTGACACCAGATACACAGGCCGCATCACCATGTTGCGCCTAACCATCAGTCTGAACACTAGACCATAATTACCACCACGATCAACTGACTATGAGTTGAGAAAACAAGAAAACTTACGTTGGTATTACCACGTAAGAAGATCCTGTGACCTTGCTAAACCAGTCCCCCCCCCCCCCACCACACACACACCCTCAAGGAACCGTTGAGGGAGGGATACGGAGAGGAAGACACACACACACAGTGGAGGAGGAGGAGGAGGAGGAGGAGGTCCTTACTGCTCGAAAAAAAAAAGTCCAGAAACGTTCGGCACAATTCCATCCTCATCTAGTATATACGAAAATAGCATTAACCCATCCTTTCGATTGGAGAAGAAGAAGAAGTAGTAGTAGTAGTAGGAGGAGGAGGAGGAGGTCCTTACTGCTCGAAAAAAAAGTCCAGAAACATTCAGCACAATTTCATCCTCATCTAGTGTATACGAAAATAGCGCTGACCCATCCTTTCGGTTGGAGGAGGAGGAGGAGAAGAAGAAGAAGGAGGAGGAGGAGAAGGCGGTGGTGGAGGAGGTGGAAGAGGAGGTCCTTACTGCTCAAAAAAAAGTCCAGAAACATTCAGCACAATTCCTTCCTCATCTAGTGTATACGAAAATAGCACTAACTCATCCTTTCGGTTGGAGAAGAAGAAGAAGGAGAAGGAGGAGGAGGAGGTCCATACTGCTCGAAAAACAAAGCCCAGAAACATTCAGTACAAATCTACTTTCACCGCTAGTGTATAAGAAAATAGCACTAACTCATCCTTTCGGTTGGAGAAGAAGGAGGAGGAGGATGTCGATGATGAGGAGGAGGAGGTCCGTACTGCTCGAAAAAAACAACAACAACGAACAGTCCAGAAACATTCAGCACAAATGTGTTGTCATCGCTAGTGTATAAGAAAATAGCACGAACCCATCCTTTCGGTTGATAGAGAGATTCCAAGAAAAAGTAATCAGTACGTACCAAACCTCCCTCCTTGCTGGACTCACAACTCTTTTCAGCGCTAATCAATCTACTTTCGATGCAGTAAGAGTAGTGAGAAGAGAGACTCACTCTTATTCCACCCATTCTGCCTGTAGGAAAGTCGAAAAAAAAAAGGTTAATCGCTAACCTAGTTCCTCCCTGTTGAAGGGAAAGAATCCAAAACTACTGTGAAAGATCCTTAAATGAACAGCCAGAATATCTCCATGATTATTATTTTCCCATCAGTGGCCGTCCTCATTGACAGCAGTGAATAGACACTGCCGACTTTAGTAAGTATTTTCTCTCGCAGACTGCCTTATTTTGGGTTGTAAGTTGCTTCTCCTTCATCTCCTGTAGTCTACTTCTTCTTTTGTTGCTCCTCCTCCTCCTCCTTCTTCTTTTTCCTCCTCCTTCGTCTTCTTCTTCTTCCTTCTCCTCTTCCTTTTCCTCCTCCTCTTCTTCTTCCTCTTCCTCCTCCTCCTCCTCTTCTTCTTCTTCTGCTTCTTCTTCTTCTTGTTCCTCCTCCTCCTCCTTCCCCCTTCCTCCTTCTCCCCCTTAACTCTGTGAAGAGAAATTGTGGCACCGCACAGAAGAACTGTTCACCAGATGATGATGATGATGATGATGATGACGAAGATTCTTCTTCTTCTTCTTCTACTACTACTTCTTCTTCTTCCCCCCCTCCTCTTCCTCCTCCTCCCTTAACTATGTGAAGAGAAATTTGGGGCACTGCACAGAAGAACTGTTCGCCAGATGATGACGATGATGATGATGACGAAGATCCTTCTTCTTCTACTACTACTTCTCCTGCCCCCCCCCTCGCCCCCCCTCCTCTTTCTCCTCCTCCTCCTCCCTTAACTATGTGAAGAGAAATTTGGGGCACCGCACACAAGAACTGTTCGCCAGATGATGATGATGACGGATATTCTTCTTCTTCTACTACTACTTCTTCCCCCCCCCACCCCCCCTCCTCTTTCTCCTCCTCCTCCCTTAACTATGTGAAGAGAAATTTGGGGCACCGCACAGAAGAACTGTTCGCCAGATGATGATGATGACGAAGTTCCTTCTTCTTCTACTACTAATTCTTCTTCCCCCCCGCCCCCCCCCCCCCCCCATCCCCCCCGCCCCCCTCCTCTTTCTCCTCCTCCTCCCTTAACTATGTGAAGAGAAATTTGGGGCACCTCACACAAGAACTGTTCGCCAGATTCCCCCAGGTCTTTTGCTTGTGTGCGAAAGTCCTGTCCTGGTCACCCTCCGTGAAATTGGAGACTGGGTTATAATATTCAAAGAAAATACGAGATTGTGTTTCCAAGCGATTCCCAACGGGGAGGGGAGGCAGGGGGGGAGGGGCGGGGGGGGGGAGGGGCGGGGTGTGTGTGGATGGGGGGGGTGGGGGGGGGGGGGGGGGTAGGTGGTGGGTAAAAAACAACAACATTGTGCAGTTTTCGCAGACCAATTCTGAGTTTAGCTCTCAGACTATTATCAAATTCATTACGGACCAAGTATTGTTCTAATGTCAAGTGCATTTGCTTTTGTAAGCTGGCAATTAAGCATATAATTTTTTTTTTTTTACTGTAGCTTGATGAAGCCTTATGTTCACGAAAGTGTGTCTTCACAAGTGACTGAAAACGTTGATGTTTTTGACTTTTTGCATTCATTATCAGTTGTTTCGCTTGTCAGTTTAACGACTTCTCTTTTACGAAGTCCTTTAAGTAATTTCCTGTAATTGTATTTAGAATTTTTTTTTTTTTTTTCAAATTTCAGCCTCATTTCACCCTCATTTGCCCAGTTTCCCCCCAACCCTCCATCCATCCACATCTCCCACCCCTTCTAACCGATAATACTCAAATGTATTCATAAATACTTTAACAAATACTTTATTTATTTTATTTTATTTATTTATTTTATTTATTTTTTATTTTATTTATTTATTTTTTTATTTTATTTTATTTTATTTTATTGTTATTTAGATGTTTATTTATTTTTTTTTCCCCTCAAGGCCTGACTAAGCGCGTTGGGTTAGGCTGCTGGTCAGGCATCTGCTTGGCAGATGTGGTGTAGCGTATATGGATTTGACCGAACGCAGTGACGCCTCCTTGAACTACTGATACTGATAACTAATAACAAAATGTCTTCAATCACCGATATGTGTGACGGGACATTGAACAAAATTTCTCCTTCTCCAGGAACCATAATATCACCAAGATAGACATACATGTTTACACAACTGTGCATATATATATATCATGACTGTTGGGTTTGTGCAGATTATACCAGGAGAACTTATATATATATATATGTGGATGAAAATCCGGTAATAAAGTTTCCTTAAAAGGGCTGTCTGGCGCCCTGCTATCCTCAGAGAGAGATAGACCGGCAGACTTGTGCGACAGCTGAATCTGAAAGTTGGCTAAGTCTTTCATGGTGTCGGAAATGTAATGGGTGAGGGGCGGTAGGTGGTTAGGAGAGAGGTGGAAGGGGTGGGGGAGTGGGGGGGGGGGGGGAGAGGGAGAGAGAGAGAAAGGTGAGCGAGAAAAAAAAATCGTCATTTTGGGGGTGAATACAGATTTTGCTCAGTGGTGGGGGGTAAGTGGCGTCCCCTTGAATTGTGTTTGGAGGACAGGGTGGGTGAAAGGAAGTCAACTAAATGGTGCCCCTCCCTCCTCTCCCCTCCTCCGCCACCTGTGTGTGTGTGTGTGTGTGTGTGTGTGTGTGAGAGAGAGAGAGAGAGAGAGAGAAGGTGTGTGTGTATGTGTGTGTCACAGAGAGAGAGAGAGAAGGTGTGTGAGAGAGAGAGAGACGGTTGTGTGTGTGTGTGTGTGTGTGTGAGAGAGGGAGAGAGAGAGAGAGAGAAGGTGTGTGTGTGTGTGTGTGTGCGCGCGTGCGTGCGTGCGTGTGTTTCAGAAAGAGAGAGGGAGAAGGTATGGGTGTGTGTGTGTGGGAGGGGGAGGTGAGAGAGAGAAAGAGAGAGAGAGAGAGAGAGAGAGAACTCTGAATGGTTTAATGAATAGGCCTCAGACACGTGTCATTGAGGGTGGTTACATAGTCATATTCACAGAGACAAGAGACAGAGAAGGTGTGTGTGTCAGAGAGAGAGAGATAAGGTGTGTGTATGTCACAGAGAGAGAGAGAGAGGGGGGGGGGGGGGTCACAGAGAGGGAGGGAGAGAGAGAGAGAGGGGGTGGCACACACTCACAGAGAGAGAGAGAGGGGGGAGGGATTGAGGGAGGGAGGTTGCCAAACGTCATTTTAATAATTGCAGCGAACCCCTGTCTGTCTGAAAGCGATCAGTGTCTGACCTTGTTTCTTTGTTTATCCTATGTTGGCTTCTTTTCGGTAGTGGTGATGGTGGTGGTGGTGATTGTGGTGGTGGTGGTGGTGGTGGCGGTGACGATGGTGGTGATGGTGGTGGTGACGATGGTGGTGATGGTGGCAGTGACGATGGTGGTGATGGTGGTGATGATAATGGTGGTGGTGATGGTGGTGGTTTCGGTGGTGATGGTAATGGAAGGTGGAGGTGTCGCTGCGGCGGATCAAAGGGGTTAACGCGTAGAATAGGAAGTGTCGTGGAGATTGCTGCTTGCTTTTGGTGGGAAAGACCCCCTTGTGGCTTTACGCGCGTCCTCTGTGTTCCTTTCAAGACACGACAAGACAGACAGACAGACAGATAGATAGATAGATAGATAGATAGATAGACAGACAAGACACAGATTGGTTGATAGATAGATAGATAGACAAGACACAGATAAATAGATAGATAGATAGATAGATAGATAGATAGATAGACAAGACACAGATAGATAGATAGATAGATAGACAAGAGAGACAAATAGATAGATAGATAGATAGACAGACAGACAGACAGACAGACAAGACAAGACACAGATAGATAGATAGACAAGACAGACAAGAGAGACAAATAGATAGATAGACAGACAGACAGACAGACAGACAAGACAAGACACAGATAGATAGATAGACAAGACAGACAAGTAGATTTCAGTCTAATATCATCATCTTAGATGAACAGACTATAAATATATAAACGAAAGACAAGTAGATAGATAGATAGACAGACCAGACAGACAAATAGATAGATAGATGGAGAAGAAAGAGAGAGAGAAAAAAAGAAAAGAAATAAGGACCACTTAGTATCTTGCACAGTTCTTTTCTTCATGGAGGCAAGCTGAAATGATGCTGAAACTTTCAGCAAAACAAAGAAAAAAAAAAAAAAACGTTTGTGTGCAGCCATTGTCATGAGCACCATTCGTAACCACATGTGCATTCTGGCACGAACAATTTCATTTTCAAGTAGAAAAAAAAAGAAAACGAAAAAAAAAAAAGAGCAACAACAACTTTCGTTTATAAACCACCGGATGACTGTACTTATTAGC
>NC_134883.1:40788440-40800940 GCF_041734735.1 Babylonia areolata
ATGTCTCAGACTATTCCTTCCTTCCTTTCTTTCGTTTTCTTTCTTTCTTTCTGTTTCTTCCCTTTTTCTTTTTCTATATTTCTTCATTCTTTCGTTCCTTTCTTTCGACGGGCGCAATAGCCGAGTGCTTAAAGCGTTGGACTTTCAATCTGAGGGTCCCGGGTTCGAATCTCGGTAACGGCGCTTGGTGAGTGAAGGGTGAAGATTTTTCCGATCTCCCAGGTCAGCATATGTGCTGACCTGCCAGTGCCTGAACCCCCTTCGTGTGTATACGCAAGCAGAAGATTAAATACGCACGTTAAAGATCCTGTAATCCATGTCAGCGTTCGGTGGGTTATGGAAACAAGAACATACCCAGCATTAACACCCCCCTCCCCCTTCGAAAGCGGAGTATGGCTGCCTACATGGCGGAGTAAAAACGGTCATACAGCGTAAAAGCCCACTCGTGTACATTCGAGTGAACATGGGAGTTGCAGCCCACGAACGCAGAAGAAGAAGAAGTTCTTTTCTTTCTTTCTTCTCCTCTTCTTATTCCTCCTCCTCCTCTTCCTCTTCTTCTTCTTCTGTTCTTTTTTCCCCCTCCCTCTTTTCCCCTCTGGCATTCCTCTCCTTCACACCCTTTTGCTTTTCCCATTCTTCCTTCTTTCTCGTTCATCAGTTTCTTCTAATTCAGTCAATCAATATTTCATTATTTTTCAGCCCCCCTCCCTCTCCCCTTCCCCCTTTCGGATATGAAGAAACAGTTTTAGCATTATAATTGTCAGCATCTGCTCTAGTGCGGGATAATAGGGTGTTGTTTTTGTTTGTGTGTGTGTGTGTGTGTGAGTGTGTGCAATTTGTGAAATTTGCCCTTGGGTTTAGGAATGGGTAGAGAGAGAAGGAAACAGTGAGTGGATTTAGGATCGCTTTTTTTTTTTTTTTAACCTCCTGAGAAACGGGTGTTAACCTTCACCTTGCCGGCATAAAAAACAACAACAAAAACCCCCCAAAATCTGAAACATCTTTGGGCATAAATTCCACAGAGAGAGAGAGAGACAGACAGAGAGAGAGAGAGAATCAAAGTAAAAAATGCTTTAATTGTCAGGTCTCTGGTCCATATCAACAGGAAGAGAGACAAACAGACAGACAGACAGACAGACAACAATCAGACATAGACAGAGAGACAGACAGACAGAGAGAGAGAGCGAGAGACAGAGAAAGAGAGAGAGAGAGTCAATGAGAGGAAGAGATTGAGAGAGATATTGAGACAGAGAGATTGTGTGTGTGTGTTTGTGTGTGTGTGTGTGTGTGTGTGTGTGTGTGAGTGCTGGGGGATGGAAAAGAGACAAGGGAGAGACTTTCAAACTTCAGGTATTTAGGTTAAAGAACTCCTCTCCTTTACTTTTCGTAGCTGGACAAGGTTTTTTTGTTTTTGTTTTTTGTGTGTTTTTTGTGTGTGGTCTATTGGTGCTGTGGCTTTTGGACATGGCAGTGATGTAGGAAGGACGGGAAAGTGCTCCCAACAGATTACATCACAGGAAACGTCCATACGCGCTTCCAGATTAGCCTGGCGTTTTAATTCTTTTTTTTTTTCTTTCCTTTCTTTTAGATTCTTTTTTTCGTTTCGTTTCTTTCTTTCTTTCCTCCTTCAGTCTTCTTCTTCTTCTGCTACTGCTGCTGCTCCCTTTCTTTCTTTCCTTCCTTCCTCCTCCTTCTTCTTCTTCTCGTCGTCGTTGTCCTCCTCGTCCTCCTCCTCCTCCTCCTCCTTCTTCTTCTCGTTGTCGTCCTCCTCCTCCTTCCTTTTTTCTTCTTCTTCTTCTTCTCCCCCTCCTCCTCCTCCTTTTTCTTCTTCTTCTTCTTTCCTTGTGCTGCTACTGCTCCCCCTCCCCCCTGCTTCCTGCTCCTTCCTTTGCATTACATTTCCATTACCCCCCCCCCCTTCTTTTGTTCTTAGTTCTTTCTCTTCCACCTCTTCCATCTCTCTCTGTCTGTCTCTCTCTCTCTCTCTCTCTCTCTCTCTCTCTCTCTCTCTCTCTCCGGCCCTATTAGAAACCCATTACTGCTTGCGGGTCTGCCATAATCAGCTTGGTTCTCTCCGTCTACTTCTTCTACTTCTTCTTCTTTTTTTCTTTCCCTTGTCCCGATATTCTTCTGCCACAGAGAGCGATTTAATTGATTTGTTTTGCCCGTTTTAGGGCATTGGTGCATCGTTGAGGGGGAAAAAAAAGAAAAGAAAAGAAAGAAGCTAGCATACATTTTACAATGTTCTGGGTGGCAACACAGAAGCATTCTGGAGCCAGTTGCATTGCTCGGCTCGGACGGAAGAGCCTAGTATGGTCGTAACCCGCTACTAACTGTGTGTAGTATGGAACTGACCAATGGCGTAGTTCGGTCAACGTAGGCATTTAGTCACATGTAACTGTCAAAAAAAAAAAAAAGTTAGAACCAAGCAATGCAACTGGCACCTGCTGGAGAGGGAAGAATGATATGTGTGGCAAGATAATTATGCTTGGGAAAGGGTGGTTTGTGTTTTTTTTTTTTTTATTATTAATTTCTTCGTTCTATTTTTCTGTTGTTTGTCTTTTCTTTCTTTTTCTTTCTTTTTTCTTTTTTTTTTTTTTTTGCATTTTGAGGGTCAAGTGTTTACAATAACCTTTGCCAACAAATGGACGCGACTGCTTTTTGGATATGGAGCCTACTGCATGCACACCCCGTTTATGCTTGTGCCTTTGATTATTTTGATCTCTGAGAATTAGAGAGAGAAAAAAATAAAGAGAGAAGGGGAGAGAGAGACAGAGAGAGAGAGGAGGGAGGTTATGGAGGGAAGAAGAAGGAGAGAGAGAGGGAGAGAGAGAGAGAATTGGGGGGTTATGGAGGGAAGAAGAAGAGGAAGAAGAAGAAGAAGGAGGAGGAGGAGAGAAGAGATAGAGAGAGAGAGAGAACGAACGGTGAGCAAATACATAAAGTGGTTTCTTGGTTTACTTCAAACCATCACGGCTTTGGAGCCCATTGATTTTGTGGCTGGGACAGTGTGCTGGCTGGTGCAGGCTGGGGAATAGACCCTGATAATAAACACCATGGAGGGTTTTTTTTGTTTTTTGTTGTTGTTGTTGTTTTGTTGTTTTTTTTGTTTTTTTTACTGTACCCAATATTTTCCTCTTGCATTTTTTTTTCTTCTTCTTCTCCGCGTCATCATCCTCTTTCTTCTCCTCTTCTTTCTTGTCCTCCTCCTCCCCCTCGTCGTCCTCCTCCTCTTCCTCCTCTTCCTCCTCTTCCTCCTCCTCCTCCTCCTCCTTCTTCTTCTTCTTCTTCCCTTTCTGTTCCTTCTCCTCTTCATCCTCATCCTCCCCCTCCTCCTCCCCCTACCCCCTCCTCCTTCTTTTTCACCATTAAAAAAAAAAAAAAAAAAAAGTGCACAAATTCGATTGCATTCAATGCGTCCTGTCTTGAAGATCGGATAAATCATTTGACACGTAATCATCAATATCTGCTGTTGGGTGGGTGAGATGATCGAGTATCATTCATGTGCAAGATGGCAGATTTGCCCTGGGGCGGTCAGAATGAGAGGTGGGGGGAGGGGGGGCGATGGAGGGGTGGTGGTGAAATTTCTGGACATCGAAAAAGGGACAGAAGGCGAGCACAAGAAAGGGTGAACGAGGGAGAATGAAAGAGCGTCGGTTCGTGGATTGGGGGAAAGGCTTTTTGGACGTTGGGGGGGAATCAAGGGTTTATATCGTCTTTTGACTATGGAACCCATTTCTCTTCGCCTTCCTGCAATTATTCTTTCCATTTATTTCATGGAATTAAAAGGAGAAGGAGGCGGAAGGTGAGAGAGATGGAGGCAGAGTGAGTGAGAGAGAGAGAGGGAGAGAGAGAAAGACCGAGAGGGACAAAGATAGAGAGAGAGAGGGAGGAGAGGGGTGGGGTGGAGAAGACGGTGATGTGTGTGTTGGGGAGAGAAAGAGATAGGGGGTGGGGGGGGGGGGAAGAGAGAGAGAGAGAGAGAGAGAGTCATTGAACATTCAGCCAACACGTAAAGTGGCTCTCCTCTTTAACCTCCAAACAGTTGCACGGCTTTGGGGGCCCATTGATTCTGCCTGCCTGGAGAGCTGGTAGGTGAGGGGGTGCTGAACGGACCCCCTAAAGGGTTAGCTTGGGGATAACTTGTTAATGTCCCATTTTTTATCTATCTATATATTTTATTTTATTTTTATGGTTTAAAGTCTTCTTCTTCTTCTTCTGTCTGCCTACACCACCTCTTTCTTGTTCATCAAATCGTTCTCTTTTTGTCAGTTTACATCTTATCACTTTCAGCCTCATTTTGGGACACAAGGATCACCCGGGAAATTGTTAGCACATAGTTCACGTGTTCTTGTCATAATGAATCATTTTTTTAATGTTCACATCGTGAAAGTTATTCTGGGCTGTAGGAAAGAGAGAGTGTGCGAGGGGGGAGAGGCGGGAGGGGGGGGGGGCGAAAGGGGAGAGGTGTAATTTCTGGACGAGTTGACATGCCAACAGGGGTCTGGACAATTTTTTGTTTTTGTTTCAGTTTCTCAAGGGGGGCGTCACTGCGTTCGGACAAATCGATACAAGCTGCACCACATCTGCTAGGCAGATGCCTGACAGCAGCATAGCCCAACGCCTTTGTCAGGCCTCGAGTGTATGCTTATATATTTGTGCATCTATCAGAGTGGATTTCTTTTTACATTAATTTTGCCAGAGGGCAGCACTCTTGTTGCCATGGGGCTATTTTTCAGTGCGCCAAGTGCCCGCTGCACACGGGACCTCGGTTTCTCGTTCGTTCGTCCCGTCCGAAAGACTAGACGCTCAGTTTGATTTTCCCAGTGAAACTTGGGAGAAATGGCGAGAGCGGGATTCGAACCCGCACGCACCCTCACGGACTCTCTCAACCATTCTGCCCACCTTCCTCCTTGAGAGAAGAACAACAGGAGTGGATTCAGGATGACTTTATATTTGCCCCCCCCCCCACCCCCCCTCCCCTCCCGAAGATGTGGGTATTGATTGTCGATCGGATTGGCCGCACATATCAGGTGTAACTTTATACATGCACACTATTATATTTCACTGGTGTCCTGTGTTTGTATATGTATGTATGAATGTATCTATGTATGTACGGACTGTTTGTGTGTGTGTGTGTGTGTGTGTGTGTATGCGTGCGTGCGCGGAGTGGGGGAGTGGGGGTGGGACAGAGGCATGGGAGGAATGTGAGGAAAGAGAAGAAAAAGAGACGAGGTAGGAGGAGGGGGAGGGGCATTGAGCATTCAGCCAGTGGTTTAAGAAAAGTGGCTTCTCTCCTTTACTTCAAAAGCTCTATGGATTTGGGGGGGGGGGGATTCGGCGGTTCGGGGGATGGGGGGCCGCGGAGGGGGGGTGGGGGGCATTGATGTCGCGGCTTGGACATAGCAAGAAGTGATCGGTGTAAGCAGGAGAAGTATTCCCAATAGAATATTATTATGGTCGTTACGATTCCGTCTTTACCTGGTTTTTCTTCTGCTTCCTGTTCTTCACGTTCCTCCACCTCTTCTTCCTTCTCTCTCTCTCTCTCTCTCTCTCTCTCTCTCTCTCTGTGTGTGTGTGTGTGTGTGTGTGTGTGTGTGTGTGTGTGACCCATTACATAGTCTTATTTCCATTGTTTATTTATCAGCAAATTATGTTATTATATTTTGTTGCTGTTTAAATACCCTTTCATGAAGGGCTATGGCCTATATATGAATAAACCATTCATTCATTCATTCATTCATTCATTCGTTCGTTCTCTCTCTCCCTCCCTCTCTCTCCCCCCCCCCTCTCTCTCTCCCTCCGTCTCTTTGTATGACCGTGATCAGCTCAATACGACCTATCTTTCTTTCTAAACACGAAGGAGCCAATCATTGGCAAGTGCTCTTCAATCAGGTTATTAAGTATCGTTGTTGATGTGCAAGAGGCCAGGTTTGCCCTGGGCGGGTCGGAATAAGAGAGCGGGTGATTTCTGGATGACCAAAAAAAAAACAAAAAAAAAAACAACAACACCGAGGATAGTTGACGAGAGAGTGAGCGAAAAGGAAAGGTCGCAGGTTCATGGACTGGGGAAAGGCTTTTGGACGTGGGGAGTCAAGTGTTTACATCGTCGCTGAAGCAGGAAAGTCTGTGAATGTGGAACCCATTACTGTTCGTCTTCCTGCATACCCTTTCCATTTATTTCACGGAATTAAAAGGAGAAAATGGCGGAAGGTGAGAGAGAGAGTGAGAGAGAGAGAGAGAAGTGGTGTGGAGAGAGAGAGAGAGATCATTGAACATTCAGCCAACACGTAAAGTGGCTCTCCTCTTTAACCTCCAAACTGCACGGCTTTGGGGCCCATGGATTCTGCTTGCCTGGAGAGCTGGTAGGTGAGGATTAGAAAACGAACTCCCTAAAGGATTGCCTTGGGGGATAATTCCTTTATGTCCCATTTTTGTTTTGTTTTGATATTTTTATATATATTTTTTGTTTAAAGTCTCCTCCTCCTCCTCCTCTTCCTCCTCCTCCTCCTTCTACTCCTTCTTCTTCTCCTCCTCCTCGTCCTTCTTCCTCCTTCCCCTCCTCCTTCTGCCCATCCTGTTTTTTGGTTTTTTGGGTGTTTTTTTATTATTATTCATCGACTCTTTCTGCTTCCGTTTAGTACTTAATTACCCATTTTGTATTGGAAGAAAGCATTGAACATTACCATGATTGTCAACACCTGCTTTCGTTTGTGATTAAGAAAATTAGATTCGTGAAAATTGTCTTGGACAGTCAGTATGAGAGGGGTGGGGGCGGGAGTGGGGGTGGGGCTACTTTCTGGACGAAGAGACATGGCATGGAAGAAGGAAACCGATGATGGATTCAGGAAATGTTTTCTTCTTTTTCTTCTTCTAAAGAATCGCCGTAAACGTGGGCATATTTTCAAGCAAATATGCCCAAGAAAGGAGGTTTGCCTAGAGTATCCAAAAGAGGAAGGGGCTGAAAATGTCTGGACTGTGGAACAAAAAAAAAAAAAAATTGGGAAAAAAAAGAAGAAGAAACGGACAGGGTCAGTGAGGGCCGAAGAAAAGGCATCAGTCTCACGTCATGGGCTGGAAAGGAAAAAAGGTGGGGTTTTCTTTGTGTGTGTGTGTGTGTGTGTGTGTGTGTGTGTGCGTGCGTGCGTGCGTGTGTGTGTGTGTGTGTGTGTGTGTGTGTGTTTGTGTGTGTTGTTTTTTTACCCTGGTGGTCCAGTGTTTACTATTGCTTTGCCAGAAAAGAGCGGGGAAACCTTAGGACACAGAACCCATTTCTCTGCACGTCTGTATTTGCAACACCTTGGTTTTATGTCGCGGAATTTAAATAGAAAGAGAGAGGGGGGTGGGAGGGAGAGAGAAAGAGAGGGAGGGAGAGAGAGAGAGAGATTGAGGGAGGGAGATAGACAGAGGTTGAAGGGGTGTGTGGGGGAGAGAGAGAGAGACGAAACGAAACGAAATCGTTTATTCATAACAGGCCACAGCCCCTTCTGAAGGGGGTTCAAACAGAAATATGACATTTATAACGAACAAGGGAATAAAGGAATTACAAGCAAAAAATGAGTTGACAACTTCTTCAGATAAATCAGTGTCATAATCAATGCATAAGAGAGAGAGAGAGAGACAGAGACAAAGATATTTCGTAAGGTGTAGTTTTTTTTCCCCGTCTTCCTCCACGTCCCATCAAATGTGTCATCCCCAAATCGCCTGTTCCCAATCCCCTATCTCCTCCAACTCGCCTGTTCCTGTTTTGCCTATTCCCGATTCGCTTGTCACAAAATTGCCTATTCCGATATGCCTATTCGTAGTTCACTTGCGTACTCGGAAACACACTACATTATTTATTTATTTATTTTTAACAAACTGACCCATTTCTACAGAAATTTCTCCATTGGGAATGGCCGCATCATCAAAAGGTGTGAAAACAGAACCACAAATAACTGGGCATCTGGCTGAAAGACATGCGCAGTGAAAAAACAGAGTTGCCGTATAGTTCTAACTGATCACGTTCGTCCTTCCGATTCGAAAATGACGATGGCCTCAAAAATCAGACGGAAGATCGGTGGCTGTGGGTCCGGAGGTGACTGATGAGGCCAATCCGGGCCCTGAAGGCTCGCCCACATGTGGGACACAAGTGAGTGGGTGCTGTCGTGGCAGTGGATGCTGCTCGGGCCTTGCGCACAGCACGCTTTCGTTGCGCCTCGGTGATGCAACTGGCTTCAGCTGCACGGGCTCCTGTGGTGGTCTTGCTGCGCTAAGCTGGACGGTCCAGAGCAAGCGTCTCCCACGTGTTGATGTCGACGCCCAGGTCTTTGATGAAGAACGCTTTGAGGCAGTCTTTGTAGCGTTTCTTCTGCCCTCCAACTGAGCGCTTGCCCTGACACAGTTCTCCGAACATCAACTGCTTAGGCAGTCGACTGTCTGGCATTCTTACCACATGAGTTCCGCCCGGGCATTCATACAACAGCCTTAATACAACTACTGTCGGCTGCACGCAGCATCACTACTAGCGTCAGCTGTTCGCAACCGTTAATTATGTCTGTCAGTTTTGGCAGAGTAAATGGCCTGGTCAGCTTTTGAAGTCGGGTCGAGTGAACTAGGCCCGGACAGCAGACATAGTGTTTGACAAACACAGTCTCCTCCCTGTCTTTGAAGTACACAGTTCTCTTCTTCTTCTTCTTCTTCCCCCCCTCATGTAATAGCAGGTCATTTGGTGCCAAGGATTCTTGATATTAATATCTTGTTCGGGACAAACAAGCAGAGAGGAGACAGGCAGATAAAACCACTCTTCGCATTCTCCTCCTCTTCCTTCCTGAGTGTCTTTGTACTGGTTGTATTAAGGCTCGGGCAGACTTAGTAATCATATCAGTGTTCTTTTTTTTTAAATATGTAATTAAAAAAGCAAACGAACAAAAAACACGAAGGTGAACCATTGGCGTAGTGGTAATACACCCAGCAAGGAAGTGGATCGAATATTCATGGGTTCGTGTCTCGAAACAGACCGGGAATCCTCCCTCCCACCTTCAGTACACGTCCCCCGCCCCCACCTACCCCCCGCCCCCTTTCACTAGACCTTGAGTGGTGGTCTGGGATGCTAGTCTTTCGGATGAAGCGATGAACCCTTGCGCACGTAAAATACCCCCACTGCTGCAAGAGTGTTGTCCCAAACAAAATCCACTTTCCCCATGCAAGGAAAATCCACTTGATTCCAAAGCACATGCGAAAATAAACAGAAAAAATAGGGGCTGATATATGCTGTAGATAGATTCGGACTGAAAAGACTGAGAAAGAGAGAGAGAGGAGACGAAGTGTGTGTGTGTGTGTGTGTGTGTGTGTGTGTGTGTGTGTGTGTGTGTGATAGAGAGAGAGAGGATTAAAAGAAAAGAAGAAGAAGGAAAGAAGAAGCAGAATGAAAAACCAATTCAAACGAAGAAGAAGAAGAAGAAGAAGAAACAAAACAAAAAAAAAACAAAAAACAAAAAACAAAACAAAACAACAACAACTTAAAGGTACAAAGAGGAAAGAAGAAGAATGAATGGATGAAATGAATGATAAAAAGACAAAAAGAAGAAGAAGAAGACAGAGGAGGAGGAGGTGGAGAAGAAGAAGAGGAAGAAGAAGAAGCGACCATTGATGCGGCCTCTCATTATGCCTCCGCCCCGGTCCCCTCCCCCCTAAGCCCCCCCCCCCCCCCCCCCCCCCCACCCCCAACTCTACCCCCAGTCCGTTTTCTGCAGCAAAATGGACTTCAGCCATGATGCTTATTATTAATACCTTCGTCTGAGCCACCACTGCCTGCATACGTTTTTTTTTTTTTCTTTTTTTTTCTTTTTTCTTTTTTTTTGGTCGCCACACGCCTAGCTGGGGACGACGATGAGATGAGATGTAGGGATGGTGGGATGGGATGGATGGTGGGGTTGGTGGGGGTGGGGGTTAGGGGGGCTGGGGGGGGGAGGCGACATTTAAAAAAACAACTTTGAATATGAGTTTGATTCCGGTTCCTGTGAGTGACCATGATTAGATTTGAACTGCCTCCCCCACATCCCAACTCCCTCCCCACCCACCCACCCACCCACACCCCCAACACACACACCCTCCTCCACTGTATCCCTTCGCCTTCCGCCCCCCTCGCCCCCCCCCCCCCCCACACACACCCTCCTCCACTGTATCCCCCCCCTCTCTCTGTCTCTCTCTTTTTCTGCGCCCTCTCTCTCTCTTTCTGTCTGTCTCTCCCCTTCTCTATCTCTGTTTCTCTGTCGCTCTCTCTCTCTTTCTGTCTCTCTCTCCCCTACTCTATCTCTGTTTCTCTGTCACTGTCTCTCTTCTCCCCCTCTCTCTCTTTCTGTCTCTCTTTCTCCCCTACTCTATCTCTGTTTCTCTGTCACTGTCTCTCTTCTCCCCCTCTCTCTTTCTCTCTCTCGCCTACTCTACCTGTTTCTCTGTCACTCACTCACTCTTTCTCTCTCTTTTCTCCCCCCCCCCCACCCTCTCTCTCTCTCTCTGTCTCTGTGTGTCCGACTCGCTCTTTTCCTCGCTGTCTCTGTCCCTTGTCTGTCTGCCTGCCTGCCTGCCTGTCTGTTTGTCAGTTTGACATCCGCCCTGAGCGACGCTAGAAATCATCACCACCCACCCTGTCACCCCGAACCCCAGCCCCACCCCCGGGCCCCCACCCTTACTTCTATCCCTACTCCCTCTCTCCATAGCCCCTCTTTCTCCTCCTCCTCCTCCTTCCTCCTCCTCCTCCTTCTTTTTTCTCATACTCCAATCTAATCCATCGCCTTCTCTTCTCTTGTCTGTCTGAGAGAGAGAGGGAGAGAGAGAGAGAGAGAGGGAAACAGAGATGGAGTATGGGAGAGAGAGGCAGAAAGAGAGAGAGGGGGCAAAAGAGGGAGAGGGAGAGACACTGACAGAGAAACAGAGATGAGAGTACTGGAGAGAGAGAGAGGCAGAAAGAGAGAGTGGGGGAGAAAAGAAAGAGAAAGAGAGAGAGGAGTAGGGGAGAGAGAGCCAGAAAGAGAGAGGGGAAGAAGAGAGAGAGAGAGAGAGGGGGTTAAAAGAAAAAAGAAGAGGAAAAATGAAAGAAAAATGAAATGGGGTGGTGGTGGTCCCGTGGGTGTGAGTACACCAGTGCCACGACCAGGAAATAAAGTGGGCTTTTTTGTTGTTGTTTTTTTTGTTTTTGTTTTTTTTTGTTTTTTGTTTTTTTAGCTGACTGGAGGTCTTGGAGTGGTAGGAGTAGGGGTAAGGGGTAAGAGGGTTAGCTGGGGGGTGGGGTTGGGGAGCGTTAGTGGGGGTGGGCGTTAGTGGGGGGATGAGGGGGTGTATTGATTGGTGTTCAATGGGGAGGGAGATGTGGGAGAGAGAGAGAGGAGGGAGGGAGGGAGAGAGAGAGAGGGGCAGACAGACAGACAGACAGACAGACAGACATAGAACTCGGAACTGAAATCTTTTTTAAAATTGTTATTAAAAGTATGAAGATTTTAAGCATGGTTTTTTTTCTTACAATATGTCCATACTAATCTACATCTGTTACAAAAGAGTGCACACATAATAAATCATGAAGGAAGAAGAAGAAGAAGAGGAGGAGGAGGAGAGAGATAGAGATAGAGAGAGGTGAGTGAGAGAAATAGAGAGAAAACGAGGGACAGAGAGACTGTGTGTGTGAGATAGAGACAGAGATACAGATAGAACTAGAAAGAGTGAGATTGTCTGTGTATGTGTGTGTGAGAGAGAGAGAGAGGGGGGAGAGAGAAAGGGAGAGAGAGAGAGAGTCTGAACTTGTGTGTGTGTGTGTGTGTGTGTGTGTGTGTGTGAAAATGAGAGAAAGAGAAAGGGATGGTAGGAGGGAGAGAGTGTGAACTTTTGAACTGGAACACTGGAATAACAATCGATTCGAGGGCCCTTTTTTTTCACGAATTGATATAAATCGTGTTGAAATCGGTGTCGCAGCAAAATGAAAACGGAGGGAAAACAAATGTTAAGACGTTGAAATTTGCATAAGAATTCAACGAAGACAGAGGCAAAAAAAAAAAAAAAATCGTTAATAACCATGTAAATGAGAGAAGATGATATAGTGTGTGTGTGTGTGTGTGTGTGTGTGTGTGTGTGTGTGTGTGTGTGTGTGACATACAGACACAAACACACACACAGACAGACAGAGCGGCAGAGACAGAGAGATTAATTTTCATTCCAGCTCAAGCAATCTAATGACATTCCTCGCGACAACCCCATTTCACTGCAATGAATAGTGATAATATTGATGATTTTTCTAAATCCGCACAATAATGCAACGGAAACAAGAGCACTTTCTATGTGAGAGAGACGTAAAAAGAAGAGAAGAGAGAGGGGCGGGGGGGAGTGACAGAGAGAGAGAGAGGGGAGAGAGAGAGAGAGAGAGAGAGGGAGAGTCACAGAGAGAGAGAAAGAGACAGAGATAGGGAGAGTGACACAGAGAGGGGAAAGAGAGAGAGAGAGATTACAGACAGACACTCACACACACAAAC
>NC_134883.1:40803440-40813440 GCF_041734735.1 Babylonia areolata
AGAGTGAGAGAGAGCATCTTTAAATCACAGGTACACAAGGAAGCGCGCCGACACACACACACCCACGCACGCACGCGCACGCACGCACGCACACACACACACACACACACACACACACACACACACACACAACACAACACAACACAACACAACACAACACAACACAACACAGAGAGAGCGAAAGAGAGAGAGAGAGAGAGAGAGAGAGAGAGAGAACTATTTTAAATCACAGACACACACACACACACACACACACACACACACACACACACACACACACACACACACACACACACACACACACAACAGAGAGAGAGACAGAGACAAGAGCGAGAGAGAACACCGATTGGCCATCCCTCACTCCCGTGGTTACCGAAGCTGAAAGGATAAGATTGACTTTTGAGCCTTCTCATTAACTTGGCTCTTTCATCTTCCGACGATTTCACGACTTGGGGTTTGTGGGCGGGGGGACCGGGGGGGGGGGGGGGGTGAAGAGGGAGAGAGGGGGTGGGAGTGGAAATGGGGAGCTGGACTGGTGAGAGAGAGAGAGAGGGGGGGGGGAGAGAGAGAGAGGGCGTAGGTAAATGAGAATGAGACAGACATTGAGGTTGAGACAGAGAGACGATGAGAGAGAGAGAGAGAGATGTAGGAAAGAGTGAGATAGTGACAGAAAGAGAGAGAGAGAGGGGGGGGTGGACAGAGAAAGAGGGTAGAAAGAGATTGAGACAGATTCAGTGAGAGAAAGAGAGAGAGAGATGCGGAGGAAGAGAGAGAGAAGGGGGAAAGGTGTAGACAATGGGAGAGAGATAATCATGGTGTGATTGGGAGGAGAGTAAGGGTGGTGGTGGTGGTGGTAAAGAATGAGAGGAAGACTTAAATAGATGATGAGAGAGAGAGAGAGAGAGAGAGAGAGAACGGTATGCAGTGGGCGAGAGGGACTGAAATAGATTAGTGAGAGATGGAGATGGACAGAGAAAGAGAGAGGGTAAAGAGGGAGAGGTTTAGGGGTAGGGAGGAGGGGGGTAAGGTGAGGGAGGAAGTGGACAAGATCGTTTCCTATTTCGTCTGAACTTCCGCCCCGGCTGTTAAAATCGGGGGCTGCTGATGAAAGAAAGGAATTCTTCAAGAGAGGTGGAGGAAGAAGGGAAGGCCTAAAGAAAGAAAGAAAGAAAAGGAAAGAATGGGGAAATAATAGGGGAAAGAAAGAAAGAAGAAAGAAAGAGAGTGATGGAGAAGAAGGGGAGTTGGATTTAAAGATCTATTTCTGTCTTTGTGTGCCTTGTCTTTGTCTGTCTGTCTCTCTGCCTCTCTCTCTCTCTGTCTCTGTCTGTCTGTCCGTCTGTCTGTCTGTCTCTCTCTCTCTCTCTCTCTCTCTCTCTCTCTAGTAGTAGTAGTAGTAATAGCAGTAGTGGTAGTAGTTACAAAAAATATTAAATGTTGTGTCGTTTTCGTTATTGTTATTGTTGTCACAAGGATAGGTCGGGAGACTAGGCAATGCCTTCAGTCTTTATCCTTGAGTAATAATGTTTTTGAATCTCCCTCTCTCTCACCATCTCTCTCTCTCTCTCTCTCTGTCTGTCTGTCTCTCTTCCTCTCTCTCTCTTTCACTCACTCACTCACGCCTTCTCTCTTTTTCTCTCTTCCTCCTTCTCTCTCTCTCTCTCTATCTCGCTCTCTTTCTCTCTCACTCACTCCTCCTCTCTTTCTTTTTCTGTGTCTCTTATTCTCAGAGGGATTCTGAGTTCTGAGCTCTCTCTCTCTCTCTCTCTCTCTCTCTCTCTCTCTACATCTCGCTCTCAATCTTCCCCCCCCCTCTCTCTCTCTCTTTCCTCTTTGTGTCTCTCTCTCCCTCTCTCTCTTCTCCCCTCTCCAGAGCGCGCTCTATGTCTTTCCTCTCTCTGTCTCTCTCTCTCCTCTTCCCTTCACCTTTTGTTTGTTTTATTTTATATCCCATACCTCTATACGATAGAGGAGGGGGTACGGGGTCTTTCTGGAGCAACACACCGGCATGGCCAGTTCATTTCTGCGTGGTGGTAATTGCCATTATCGCCAAGGATGGCAGGAAAAGTCTGTCTGTGTATAGCAGCCAGCATCTAGTTCCAGCAGTACAGTGAGTGTCTGCTGGTTCACTACCACCACACCACCACTATCACCACCGCCACTCACTGATGTCTTAACTTCGTAACGATGACCCAGGCCAAGCTCATTTCTTCAAACTGATTGTTGGGACTGAGAGATAACATTGTGGGCTTTTCTAGTTGTTTTTTTTTTTTTTTGTTTGTTTGTTTTTTTTCCCCCTTGTTCCAGTCTCTTATGGTTCTTCGATTTTTTGTCTCTTGTCTGTTTGTCTGTCGGTCTGTCAGTCGGTCGGTCGGCCTTTCTCTGTCTCTGTCTCTCTGTATCTTTCTGTCTCTGTTCTATCTGTCTCTGTCTCTCTCTTCATCTTTCTCTCTCTGTCTCTGTATGTCTGTCTTTCTGTGTGTGTCTCTCTGTGTCTCTGTCTCTCTCTTTGTCTCTGTGTATGTTTGTCTATCTCTTTCTGCCTCTGTCTCTGTCTCTCTCTCTCTCTCTGCTTCTCTCTCTTCCCCTTGTGTTTTTGCCCTTGTCATTCCCATCTAAATGATTCATATCTAAGTCTCAGTCAGTCTGTCTGTCTATCTGTTTGTCTCTACCTCTCTTCCCCCATCTATCTCTCCCTCTTCCTCTGTCTATGTATGTCTATTTTTGTCTGTCTGTCTGTCTCTCTCCCCCCCTTCCCCCCCGCCTCTCTCTCTCTCTCCTCTCTCTTTCACTCTCTGGCTGTTTGGCTGTCTATCTCTCTCTAACACACACAGTTCTGCGTGGTGGTCATTGCCATTATCGCCGAGGATGGCAGGGAAGTATCTGTGTGTGTATAGCAGCCAGCATCTAGTTCCAGCAGTACAGTGAGTGTCTGCTGGTTCACTACCACCACACCACCACTATCACCACCACCACTCACTGATGTCTTAACTTCGTAACGATGACCCAGGCTCATTTCTTCAAACTGATTGCTGGGACTGAGAGATAACATTGTGGGCTTTTCTGGGTTTTTTGTTTGTTTGTTTGTTTGTTGTTGTTTTTTATTGTTTTTGTTTTGTTTTGTTTTTTGTTTGTTTTTTGTTTTGTTTTTTTCCCTTGTTCCAGTCTCTTATGGTTCTTCGATTTTTTGTCTCTTGTCTGTCTGTCAGTCGGTCGGTCGGTCGGCCTTTCTCTGTCTCTGTCTCTCTGTATCTTTCTGTCTCTGTTCTATCTGTCTCTGTCTCTCTCTTCATCTTTCTCTCTCTGTCTCTGTATGTCTGTCTTTCTGTTTGTGTCTCTCTGTGTCTCTGTCTCTCTCTTTGTCTCTGTGTGTGTTTGTCTATCTCTTTCTGCCTCTGTCTCTGTCTCTCTCTCTCTCTCTGCTTCTCTCTCTTCCCCTTGTGTTTTTGCCCTTGTCATTCCCATCTAAATGATTCATATCTAAGTCTCAGTCAGTCTGTCTGTCTATTTGTTTGTCTCTACCTCTCTTCCCCCCTCTATCTCTCCCTCTTCCTCTGTCTGTGTATGTCTCTCCACCCCCCCTCCCCCGCCTCTCTCTCTCTCTCCTCTCTCTTTCACCTTCTGGCTGTTTGGCTGTCTATCTCTCTCTAACACACACAGTTCTGCGTGGTGGTAATTGCCATTATCGCCGAGGATGGCAGGGAAGTATCTGTGTGTGTATAGCAGCCAGCATCTAGTTCCAGCAGTACAGTGAGTGTCTGCTGGTTCACTACCACCACACCACCACTATCACCACCGCCACTCACTGATGTCTTAACTTCGTAACGATGACCCAAGCTCATTTCTTCAAACTGATTGCTGGGACTGAGAGATAACCACCCTTGTGGGCTTTTCTGGTTTTTGTTTGTTTTTTGTTGTTGTTGTTGTTGTTTTCTTTTGTCCTTGTCGTTCCAATCTCTTATGGTTTTTCGGTTTTTTTTTATCTCTTGTCTGTCTGTCTGTCTGTCGGTCGGTCGGTCTTTCTCTGTCTCTCTATGTGTCTGTCTCTGTCTGTCTTTCTGTGTGTCTCTCTCTCTATGTCTGTTTGTCTGTCTCTTTCTGCTTCTGTCTCTTTAGCTTTATATCTCTCTGTCTCTCTCTCTCTCTGTGTGTGTGTGTGTGTGTGTGTGTCCCTCTCTCTCTCCCCCTATGTCTGTCTGTCTCTGTCTGTCTCTCTCTATGTCTGTTTGTCTATCTCTTTCTGCCTCTGTCTCTTTAGCTTTGTATCTCTGTCTGTGTGTGTGTGTGTGTGTGTGTGTTTGTGTGTGTGTGTGTGTGTGTCTCTCTCTCTCCCTCTGTCTGTCTCTGTCTCTGTCTCTCTCTCCCTCTGTCTGTCTGTCTATCTTCTTTCTCTCTCTCGTGTTCTCCCCCACCCCCACGCCCCCTAGTCATTCCAGTCCATAGGATTCGTCTCCACGTCTCAGTCTGTCTGTCTGTTCGTCTCTTCCTCTCTCATCCCCCCCCTCTCTCTCTCTCTCTTTCTTCATGTCTGTAAGTCTATTTTTGTCTGTCTCTCTCTTTCTCTGTCACTCTTTCTCTTTCACTATCAGGATGCCTGGCTGTCTATCTCGCTCTCTAACACTCTCTCTCTCTCTCTCTCACTCT
This sequence comes from Babylonia areolata, assembly GCF_041734735.1. NCBI lineage: Eukaryota > Metazoa > Mollusca > Gastropoda > Neogastropoda > Buccinidae > Babylonia > Babylonia areolata. Next base: position 40,808,085 of record NC_134883.1, read on the forward strand.
TCCTTTCTCTCTCCCTTCCTCCCGCCCTCTCCTCCTACTCTAACTGTGCTTTTTTTTCTTTCCTTTTTTTCGTTTTAAAACTTCACAAAGGATTTTAATCCATTCGCAGCAATATCGCACAAACAGACTTTCTTATACCCGCTTTTCCTATAGCGGAAATTGATCAGGGTTGATCAGCAGGACAAACAAAAGGGAAACGCAAGCTTTAGCTGTAGTCGAGGGTTTTGATTTGAATATTTCTCATACATCCGAACGTGGGTATGTTGAAGAAAAAACAACATCAAACAAACAAACAAACCGTGAACCAACACAGTACAATACGACGCCTCAAAAGAACACAAAGATTAAAGAGCACAAAGCTTGCAAATGACACCAGTTCAAATCAAAAGCCGGATGAAAGCAGGCTTTTTTTTTTACCCGCAGACTAAATCAGCACAGACCATAATTATCCAGCTAGCCAGGGCTAACCAAGACCAGTGAAGAAAGAGGAAAGACGCAAAAGGGAAGGAAGCAATGGAAAGGAAGGAAGGAAGGGAGGAAAAGAAAAGAAAGCAATTTAAGATCAAACCAACCAGACCAAACAAAAATAAAGACGAGAAGAAAAAAAAAGAGATAAGCAGAAAGCGAGAGAGAGGAGGGCGGAGGTGGAGGGAAGGGGATTGGGAGACAGACAGACACTCAGGGGACAGGAGAGAGAGAGAAGGGGGTAGGGAGACAGACAGACGCCCAGGAGACAGAAGAGAGGGAGAGAGGGGGGGGGAGGATAGGGATACAGACAGACACTTAGGGGACAGAAGAGAGAGAGGGGGTGGTGGGGAGAGAAGAGAGAGAGAGAGGGGAGGGGGGGGGGGGCGGGAAGGGGAGAGATGGCGTTAGAAAAAAAAGGAATATAATACAGTCCTGTTCAATGTCTACCACAGAGAGCACACTAAACACACGTAAAAATAAATAACTGGGGATATGGAGGCAGACAGACTGACACTCAGGGGGAGGGGGGGAGAGAGAGAGAGAGAGAGAGAGAGAGAGATGGTTTGAAAAAAAGGAATACAATACAACCCAGTTTAATGTCTACCACAGAGAGCACAGCAAACAAACGTAAAAAATAAATAAATAGATAATACATAAGTAAATGAATAAATAAATAAACAAATCGATGAATACATAAATAGATATATACTGTATGTGTGTGTATCTGTGTCATTGTTAGTAAGTGTAACTCACGTATGTCTTGAAACATTTTATGTGTGGATGCGTCGAATAGCGAAAGAAGAACCCGTCTTTGTACATTACATCAGAATGAATGTATGATAATGTGCTATAGAATCATTAACGACATGACCTCTTGTGTCACTAAGCCAAAATTGAAAACCCAAAGATGGAATAAAAAACAAAACAAAAAAAACCCAAGAAAAACAAAAACTTTGATACATACATACATGAATCCATCCACCAACCCATCCATACATACGTACATACATATACCCGATGGCCTGAATTCAGTGGTGAATGATTTATATTGTATTTCTCTTTTTTAACACAACAGATTTCTCTGTGTGAAATCGGGTTTTTCTCCCCAGGGAGAGCGCGTCGCTACACTACAGCGCCACCCATGGTTTTTTTGTTTTGTTTTGTGTGTGTGTGTATGTGTGTATTTTTTTCTTGCGCGCAGTTTTTATTTGTTTTTCCTATCGAAGTGGATTTCTTACATAATTTTGCTAGGAACAACCCTTTTGTTGCCGTGGGTTCTTTTACGTGCGCTAAGTGCATGCTAGCACACGGGACCTCGGTTTATCGTCTCATCCGAATGACTAGCGTCCGGACCACCACTCAGGGTCTAGTGGAGGGGGAGAAAATACCGGCGGCTGAGCTGTGATTCGAACCAGCGCGCTCAGATTCTCTCGCTTCCTAAGCGGACGCGTTACCTCAAGGCCATCACTCCACTTTCATCTGGTGATGTTGGTGTGCAGGTCTGTACCTGTGGGAGCATATCTTCAACGCGGAGCTGGAGGAGAAACTCGGAGGCGTGTGGAGTTACGGGACCAAGAAAATTGGAGCCATCACCTTCAGGTAGGTGTACATGACTGTGAAAATGACGTGTGACGATGATAGTGGTGATGTAGATGATGATGATGATGATGATGTGGAGATGCTGCTGCTGCTGCCACTACGACGACAACAACAAGAGTAAATACTACTATTACTACTACTACTACTACTACTACTACTACTACTACTACTGCTGCTGCTACTACTACTACTGCTACTGTTGCTGCTGCTGAACTGTTGCACGATGACGACTACAAGTACAGGAACCATTACTACTGCTACTGCTACTGCTGCTGCCACCATGACAACAGCAACAATAAGAGCAACTACTACTGCTACTACAACTACTACTGAAGTGTTGCACTATGACGACTGCAATAACAGCAATAATTACTACTGCTAATGCTTCTGCAGCTGCCACCAAGACAAAAACAAGAGCAACAACAAGAGCTACTACTACTACTACTACTACTACTACTACTACTGCCACTGCACTGTTGCACTATGACGACTACAAAAACAGCAGCCATTACTACTGCTAATGCTACTACTCCTCCTACTACTACTACCACTACTGCTGCTGCAGCTGCTGCTGAAATATTGCCAGTACGACTGCAGCAGTAGCATCTACTACTACTCCTACTACTACTACGACGACGACTACTACCAGTGCTACGACTGCTGCTGCTGTTGTCGCTGCCGATGCTAAACTGTTGCCACCACGAATAAAACAACAGAAACTGCTGCTACGACTCCTCCTCCTACTACTACGACTACTACTACTACTGATGATGATGATGATGATGTTAATGTTGAACTGTTGCTATTGGTGCGCTGTCGTCATTCCTGGTGATAATGATGAAGATGACGAAATCATGATTGCAAAGACTTCAAACTCTTTTTTTTCTTCTTCTTCTTCTTCTTCACAGTCATCATCATCAGCATCGTCATCATTATCTTCTTCATCATCATCCTCATCATCATCTTCTGCTTCTTCATAATAATATTAATAATGATCATTATCATCATAGTATCACCATTATCATTTTTTTCTGTTTTTCTTCTTCTTCATCATCATCATTATCATCATCAGCAGCAGCAGCAGCAGCTTCTTCTTCTTCTTCTTCTTCTTCTTCTTCTTCTACCTGTCGTTGTAGTTGTCCTTTAGCATCATCATCATCATCACCATCGTCATCACCATCACCATCACCATCACCATCATCATCAGCTTCTCCTTCTTCTTCTTCCTCTCCTTTTCCTCCTCCTACTCCATCCCCTTTCTTCTTCTTCTTCATCTTCTCCTTCTATTGCTGCTGCTGTCGCAGTGCTCTGCTATACATCCTGTTCATTTTCTTTTTCTCCTTCGTCATCTTCTTGGCCTCCACATAAAAAAGAACTACACAAGTCGGTCCGGGCTCTTGCTGGTTGATCAAAGGGACACTTTTCTTCATTATCCTGATGCACTCTGCGACTGTTGCAATAGAAATTCGCCCTGCCTGGGTTAGAGTGGGGTATGCGGTGAAGAGGTAGTGGTGTGTGTCTCTGGAGGAGTCCCTGTGGAGGGGAGCTGCACGGCATTCCATCCACGCTGAAAAATTCTGCTGAGTAGACCAGAAAATAACCACACACACACACACACACACGCACGCACGCACACACACACACACGCACGCACGCACGCACACACACACACACACACACACACACACACACACACACACATGATGATAATGATCGTAATAAAAATACGTTGCATTGCACACACACACACGGGCGGGTGCAAGTGCGCTCTCTCTCTCTCTCTCTCTCTCTCTCTCTCTCTCTCTCTCTCTCTCTCACACACACACACACACACACACACACACACACACACACACACACACACACACACACACACACACACACACAAACAAACAAACAAAAATTCTGAGTTTGAATTAGGACGCTGGTTTCTTTTGGCAGCCATGCAATTTTCCCTCTGGGAATGAGGGTGGTTTTGTACTTTTCCTCCCTCCCTCCTTCCCTCCCCACCCCCGCCCTACCCCTTCCCCGTACCCTATCTCCCCCACTCACACTCTCCCCTCCCCCCTTTCTCCCTCCCCCCCATTCTCTCTCTCTCTTTTATATCTCTCTCTTTGAACATCTCTCAGATCTGAACAGGTTCCAAAATATTGCGTGATATTGGCAGAATGGTTTCAATGGGTTGGCAGGACTGCACTGCACTGCACTGCACTGCACTGCTGACAGAGCAGAGGAGTTGCAGGAACACGTCGGGTACTGAGGTGGGTGGTGGGGTCATGCGCTCAAGGCCTGACAAGCGCGTTGGGTTATGCTGCTGTCAGGCATCTGCCTAGCAGATGTGGTGAAGCGTGTACGGATTTGCCCGAACGAAGTGACGCCTTCTTGAGAAATTGAAACTGAAACTGAAACCGTTGTCCGTCCATACGGGATTCACTTTGTACATTGCGGACGTTGAGGATTTTGGTTTGGATCCTTCATTGCTAGTGATAGGTCCCAGGCAAATCAAATACACAGTTGCGTGTCTCTGCTATTCTGCTTTTTCACTCCGCAGGACCTACATATCTTTCTGACCTTATCAGTGTTTACACTCCCGCAAGAAATCTCCGCTCTTCCTCTGACTGTTACCCTTTGAAACTTCCTCGTGTCAATACAAGAACCTGTGGTGAACGTTCTTTCTTCTTTGCTGCTCCTCATATCTGGAACAACCTTCCTCGTCATATCCGTGCAACTGATTCTGTTTCTGCTTTTCGCTCATCACTAAAAACTTATCTTTTTAAAACCTATCTATAAGCACTCTCAGCTTCCTTGTTCTCCAACACCACTCACTTTGGATGTATGTAGAGTGGGAAAGGGAGAGAGTGTGTGTGGTGAGGGGGTGAGCGGGGAGGGTTTTTTGAGAAAGAGTGGTCATGAATGTTTTAAGTATTTTGTAATACTTTTCTTTCGTGTAAAGCGCCCTGAGCTCTTTGAGAGAAAGGGCGCTATATAAATGTACATTATTATAATAATAATAATTATTATTATTATTTTATAAACGAACCGGTACAATGACATACTCAAACAGATAAAAAAAATAATAATAATAAAAGGGACACTGAAGGGCCAGGGAAAAATTGACTGGCTGTGAACGCAGCCTAACCAACCCAAGACGTTCCTGTACCAGTTGCGCTGTGGAAGATAGTGTGTGAAAACATGTCAATATAAACCAGCAATTTCACTTCTTTTTTTTTTTAATTCAGAGTTGTTTGAAAAATCTCCTCTGTCTGTGTAACAAGAATCAGAGAACCTA
>NC_134883.1:40818440-40823440 GCF_041734735.1 Babylonia areolata
AGAGAGAGAGAGAGAGAGAAGGAAAGAGAGAAGGAAAGAGAGAGAGAGAGGAAGAGAAGGAAAGAGAATGTGAGAGAGAAAGAGAGAGAGAAGGAAAGAGAGAGGGGAGAGAGAGAGAGAAGGAAAGATAGAGGGGGAGAGAGAGTGGGGGGAGAGAGAGGGGGAAAGAGAGCAGGAGAGAGAGAGAGAGGATGGTGGAAGGTCAGAGTTCTCTGATTCTGTGAATTCCATGGCATAAGTAATCGAATGCATGGAGGTATAGGACCCAGCAAGCTTGGACTTATTTTCCCTTTCTGTCTTTTTTTTTCTGCATGCATGATCTCTTGTGTCAAAATGGTATGTGTGTGTGCGCGTGTGTGTGTACGTGGGGCTGAGTGGGACTAAAATATGCAGACACATTTTTACAGAGTGGGAGGGAATTAATAAATGAATCAATGATCCTCATTTTTTTCCAACGGTGTAGAATGTAGCACGTTGGCAGACCTACTGTTCTTTACACACACACACACACACACACACACACACACACACACACACACACATATATATATATATATATATATAGAGAGAGAGAGAGAGAGAGAGATGTGTGTGTGTGTGTGTGTGTGTGTGTACAGATACAGAGACACAGACAGAGAGACACAGACAGAGAGGTCGAAAGTGGTCATTTTCGGCGAGAAAGACGAAGGGAAGATTGAGAAGAAGAAGAAGAAGAAGATGGAAATAATGTTTGGGGAGGAATGGAGCATACACATTTTCACAGAACGATAGATGGGGAGATAGAGATTTTGACATACGTAGCTTTAGAGATTTTTGACATACGTAGCTTTAGAGATTTTTGACATACGTAGCTTTAGAGATTTTTGACATACGTAGCTTTAGAGATTTTGACATACGTAGCTTTAGAGATTTTTGACATACGTAGCTTTAGAGATTTTGACATACGTAGCTTTAGAGATTTTTGACATACGTAGCTTTAGAGATTTTGACATACGTAGCTTTAGAGATTTTTGACATACGTAGCTTTAGAGATTTTTGACATACGTAGCTTTAGAGATTTTGACATACGTAGCTTTAGAGATTTTGACATACGTAGCTTTAGAGATTTTTGACATACGTAGCTTTAGAGATTTTGACATACGTAGCCTTTTTTTCAGCACAAAAACAGAGGGGGATCTGAAATAAGGGGAAAAGAGTAGAAGAAAAACAGGAAGGGAGGGAGGGGAGGGAGAGAGGCTAAAAAAAAATATTGTCATTCCCAGCAAGAGAGCCAGAGGTAAGATTGAAAGGGAGGAAGAACGAGGTGGAAATGGAGGGATGGAGGGGTAGGGGTGTAAGCCCACGATTTCTCGCAGTCCCTGTTGATGTCTTCAAGAACGCCACTGTCATTATCATTATCGTCATTGTCGTCGCCCCCCCCTCCTCCCCTCTTTCTCTTTTCTCTTTTCCTCTCTCTGATTTTTCTCGTAGATTCGCATTGGGAAAAGACAAGAACCCAAACTCCGATGACAAAGGAAATCTTTTTTTGATTACAATAAGGGGGGCTTCCCACGATTTCTCACACATTGTTAAAAAAAACATGAGGGAGGGGAACGACCACGATTTCTCGCAATCCCACTTTGACAGAAACCGTAGGGGATGGGGGGAGGGGAGGAGGGGGGAGAGGGACAGGAGGGAGAGAGAGAGAGGGGGGGTGGGGGAAGAGACACAGACAGACAGGGACAGAGAGAGAGAGAGAGACGTAGACGTAGACGTTTTATTCATACAGGCCAAAGCCCCTTAGAAGGGGGTACACATGGAACTGACATAAAGTCACACATTGATACAAAGAAAAAAAAAACCGCTACATAAGCTCTGCGTTATTGAAATGCTTTATGTAGATGTAAAGCAAAATGTTGTACATTTAGAGAGAGAAAGAGAGAGAGAGAGAGAATTGAACTCTGAACAAAGAACGAGAGAGAGAGAGAGAGACAGAACTGAACACTGAACGAGAGAGAGACACAGACAGAGAGAGAGAGAAAGAGAGAGAGAAGGGGGGGGGGTCTCCCCTGTTGTTAATCCGACTGGAAATTATTTAATCAGACGACAGCAGTGAAGGAAATCCGCCAACGAAGTCGCTTTGAGGGTTAGTCATCAAGGATCATTCATTCTGCTGTGCTGTCACTTGTCCATCAGGAGCCTATCTATCTTCGATTTTTTTTCCTCTCTGTCTCTGTCTCTATCTCTGTCTCTGTCTCTCTCTGTCTCTCTCTCTGTCTCTCTGTCTGTCTCTCTCTCTCTCTCTCTCTCTCTCTCTCTCTCTCTCTCTCTCTCTCTTTCCCCGTGTGGTCTGCAATTTCCTGGGTGTTCCTGTCAGTAGAAGAACCCCAGGATTCATTCCCGTCCCGTGGACATCTTTGACAGCTGCGGCTTACACGCCCCATAACCCCTGCCCCCCCCACCCCCACCCCCAGTTCCCGCCACCACCCCACCCCCCCCACCCATCCAGACCCATCCACACACACACACACGCGCGCGCGCGCGCTCACGCACACAGACGCACACACACACACACACACCACCCCAGCTCCCTCCCTCTCTCCTAACTTCATTGAGCAATACTGTCAGGTTTATTTTATAAACTTTTCTTCTTCTTTTTTATTCTAGATATAAAAAAAGAAGAAGCAAAATCAGACTTGCAGATGGTGTGGTGGCAGGCTTTTGGAAGAAAAAGAAGAGAGAGGGACAGAGAGAGAGAGGGGTGGGGTACAGGGACAGAGAGAGTGAGAGACAGGGACAGAGAGAGAGGGGGGGACACAGAGAGAGGCACACACACACACACAGACACAGAGAGATACAGAGAGGGAGAGAGAGAGAGAGATGTGCGTAAGGATGAAGGTGTTGGTTACGTGGGAAGGTCGTGGCGAACGAGAAGAGGAGAGAGGAGAAGAGAAGAGGTGGATTTCCTGCCTGCCTGAACAGCAAGCTGACTTGTCCAGTGTCCAGCCTGTTTGTACTTGTCCATCATGGGTTGTTTTAAATGAGATCTGTCGGCTCACTCTGGAGAGAGAGAGAGAGAGGAGGGGTGAGAGTGAGATATATATATATAGTAGGGAGAGAGAGGTGGGGGTGTTGAGGGAGAGAGAGAGGCAGGGAGGGTGGGGGCGAATGACAGAGATTGAGACAGGTTTGTAGAAGATTGGAAGAGAGAGCGGATGGAAAGATTGAGAGGGAAGGAGGGAGAGAGGCACAGAGAGAGAGAGAGAGACGGGGGGGTGAGAGTGAGACATAGGGAGAGAGAGAGGGAGGGTAGAGGGAGAGAGAGACAGAGAGAGGAGGATTACAGAGACTGAGACATGCTTGTAGAAGATTGGAAGAGAGAGGGGATGGGAAGATTGAGAGGGAAGGAGGGAGAGAGGCACAGAGAGAGAGAGAGAGACGGGGGGGTGAGAGTGAGACATAGGGAGAGAGAGGGGGGGGGAGAGGGAGAGAGAGACAGAGAGAGAGGAGGATTACAGAGACTGAGACATGCTTGTAGAAGATTGGAAGAGAGAGGGGATGGAAAGATAGAAATGGAAAGAGGGAGAGAGGCACAGAGAGAGGGGGGGGGGTGTGAGTGAGAGACATAGTAGGGAGAGAGTGAGAGGGGGGGGGGTGGAGGAAGAGAGAGACAGAGAGGGGGGATTACAGAGCTTGAGACAGGCTCATAGAAGATTGGAAGAGAGAGAGGGGATAGGAACACACACACACACACACACACACACACACACACACACACAGGTTACAGAGAGAGAGAGAGAGGTTTGTAGAAGATTAGAAGAGAGTAAGAGGGGATGGAAATATAGAAAGGGACGGAGACAGACAGACAGACAGAGAATGCTGAGAGACACTTTGAAATACAGGGAGAGGGGGTGAAGCACAAAGAAAGACAAGAGGGAGAGAAAGAGCGAGAGAGAGACTGAGACAGACAGACAGAGAGAGAGAGATGGGAGTGGGGGGGGGGCAGAGACACTGAAAGACACACTTTTATTAAAAGAGAGGCAGAGTTGTGAAGGATACAGAGGGAAAGGAGGAAAGGAGACACTGAGTGTGGGGGTGGGGGGGGGGGGAGTGCCCCGAGAGAGAGAATTTTAAAGACAACTGAGCGTTTGAAAAAAAAAATATGGAGAGAAACAGACAAGTCTATGTATCCCCCGCTGTCTCGTAGACCGTGGAGCCACTACCACCACACACAATCAGCAAGCAACCAGCCTCCTCTTCCTTCCATCCTTCTCGGCTGGCTAGCTGTCTGTCCTTCTCACTATCTCACTCAGTGTTTAGAGAGAGAGAGAGAGAGAGAGAGAGACCTGTCCACACTGAGATGCTGTCCCCCCATCTCTTCTTCTGCCTGTCTGCCTCCCTCTTCTCCTTGTTCCATGCAAAAAGGTTTTTGAACGCGAGACGTAGCCATACCACTTCTTCTTCTTCTTCTTTGTTCGTGGGCTGCAACTTCCATGTTCACTTGTATTTATATACACAAGTGGGCTTTTACGTGTATGACCGTTTTTACTCCCGCCATATAGGCAGCCATACTCCGTTTTCGGGGGTGCCATACCACTATCAATTTCCTTCTCTTTGCAGTGGTCTGTAGATCATCATGATTGTGGCCCAATAGCTAGCTTGTTCGTCGTTTGTGGTGGGGTCCTTGTATGACGTGTGATGCCAGTGATCTTCCGGTTGTATCTCATCTCTGTGGCCTGTATCTTACTGTTCTCAAGTTCAGCAGACAAGACAGACTGATGCTGAGAGATGTTTTGAAAGACATGGGGAGAGTATGACTGATATTGAAAGGGAGGGGGTGAGGGAGGAAGCAGAAGAGAGAGAGGGGGGACACAGAGAGAGAGAGAGAGAGAGAGAGAGAGAGAGAGAGGAGCTACTAGGCACAAGTCATTTATATATGTAACTATAATCTGTAACCACACACACACACACACAACCTTTTAGATCCGAAAATTTCCAGGCGGAATTTGGTTCTTTCATAA
>NC_134883.1:40828440-40840940 GCF_041734735.1 Babylonia areolata
TGTGTGTGTGAGTGTGTGTTTGCGTGCGTGTATGTGTGTGTGAGTGTGTGTTTGCGTGCGTGAGCGTGGGTGTGTGTGTATGTGTGTGTGCATGCGTGCGTGAGTGCGCACGTGAGTGTGTGTGCATGTGTATGCGCGCGTGCGCGCGTGTGTGTGTGTGTTGGGGGGTGAGGGGTCCGTACGGGTGTGTGTGCAGTCCAGACCCAGAACGTGTTCATTTCGTGGTGTGTTAGACAGGTTGGGCATTACTGTCACCCACTTCGTCAATCCCTCCTCCACCAGACGTCCCCACTTAACGCCTGCGTTATCCAATACCACGTCGTGTATGTGTGCATGCTTGCATGTCTTCGTGTGTGTGTGCGTGCGTGCGTGAGTGAGTGAGTGAGTGTGTGTGTGCGTGTGTGCATGCGTAGGTGTTAGTAAGTGATCTATGTGTGTGAGACAGAATGTGTGTGTGTGTGTGTGTGTGTGTGTGTGTGTGTGTGTGTGTGCCGTGCATGTATTGGTGTGCGTGTATGTGTGTGAGTGTGTGTTTGTGTGGGTGAGTGTGTGTGTGTGTGAGTGTGTGTTTGCGTGCGTGTGTGAGTGTGTGTTTGCGTGCGTGAGCGTGTGTGTGTGTGTGTGTATGTGTGTGTGTGCGTGCGTGCGTGAGTGCGCACGTGAGTGCGTGTGCATGTGTATGCGCGTGCGCGCGCGCGCGCGTGTGTGTGTGTGTGTGTGTTGGGGGGTGAGGGGGGCGTACGGGTGTGTGTGCAGTCCAGACCCAGAACGTGTTCATTTCGTGGTGTGTTAGACAGGCTGGGCATTACTGTCACCCACTCCGTCAATCCCTCCTCCACCAGACGTCCCCACTTAACGCCTGCGTTATCCAATACCGCGTCGTTCACCTTGCAGGACACCCTGTCTCTTAATGTCTGTCTGTCCCTCTGTCTCCCTCTCTGTCTGTCTCTTTGTCCGTCACTGTGTCTCTCTCTGTCTCTTTGTCCCTCTCTGTCTCTTTGTCTGTCACTCTGTCTCTCTCTGTCTGTCTCTTTTTTGTCTCTTTCTGTCTCTTTGTTTCTTTCTGTCTCTTTGTCCGTCACTGTCTCTCTCTGTCTCTTTGTCTGTCCCTATGTCCCCCTCTCTCTCTTTGTCTGTCTGTCCCTCTCTGTCTCTTTGTCACTGTCTCTCTCTGTCTCTTTGTCACTCTGTCCCTGTCTCTTTGTCTGTCTGTCCCTCTCTGTCTCTTTGTCTGTCTCTTTCTGTCTCTTTGTCACGCTGTCCCTCTCTGCCTCTTTGTCTGTCTCTTTCTGTCTCTTTGTCACTCTGTCTCTGTCTGTCTGTCTGTCCCTCTCTGTCTCTTAATCTGTCACTCTGTCTCTCTCTGTCTGTCTCTCTCTGTCTCTTAATCTGTCACTCTGTCTCTCTCTGTCTCTGGTTTGTCTGTCTGTCCCTCTCTGTCTCTTTGTCTGACACTTTGTCCCTCTCTGTCTCTTTGTCTGTCATTCTGTCTCTTTGTCTGTCACTCTGTGTCTCTTTGTCTGTCACTGTCTCTCTCTGTCTCTTTGTCTGTCACTTTCTCTTTGTCTGTCTGTCCCTCTCTGTCCCTTTCTGTCTCTTTGCCTGTCCGTTTCTGACCCTTTGTCTGTCACTCTGTCTATCTCTGTCTCTTTGTCTGTCACTCTATCTCTGTTTCTTTGTCTGTCACTCTGTCCATCTCTGCCTCTTTGTCTGTGTCACTCTGTCTATCTGTCTCTTTGTCTGTCACTCTGTCCATCTCTGTCTCTTTGTCTGTCACTTTCTCTTTGTCTGTCTGTCCCTTTCTGACCCTTTGTCTGTCACTCTGTCTATCTCTGTCTCTTTGTCTGTCTGTCACCCTATCTCTGTTTCTTTGTCTGTCTGTCACTCTATCTCTTGTCTCTTTGTCTGTCTGTCACTCTGTCTATCTCTTGTCTCTTTGTCTGTCTGTCACTCTGTCTATCTCTTGTCTCTTTGTCTGTCACTCCCCGTCTCTTTTTCCATGTCTGTCTCTCTGTCCCTCCCTTTCTGACTCTTTGTCAGCATCTTTCTCTACGTTCTTGTGCACGGCAGAAGGGAGGGTTGGGGGATGGAGGCGGGGGTGGGGTGGGGGTGGGGGGGAAAGAGAGGACTGAAGGCGAGACTGAGTGAGAGATAGATGGAGAGATTGTGTGTGTGTGCGTGTGTGTGTGTGTGTGTGTGTGTGTGTGTGTGTGTGTGTGACTACACCCCATCAGCCGCTGTAACTGGCCAGTCCTGGGTAGGAAAGCCAATGAATGTGATTACAGCGTGGAATGAACTGTTGCTCTCGCCTTGTAACAGGCAGGCCGATTTAACCGCGGCCCCCCTACCAGACTTCTTGTTTCGGTTCCTACATCTCCTCCTCTTCCTCCTCCTCCTCCTTCTTCCTCCTCCATCTCCTCCTCCTCTTCCTCCTCCTCCATCTCCTCCTCCTTCCTCCTCCTCCATCTCTTCCTCCTCCTTCTTCCTCCTCCTCCTCCTCCATCTCCTCCTCTTCCTCCTCCTTCTTCTTCCTCCTCCTCCATCTCCTCCTCCTTCCTCCTCCATCTCCTCCTCTTCCTCCTCCTCCTTCTTCTTCCTCCTCCTCCTTCTCCTCCTCCATCTCCTCCTCTTCCTCCACTATCTCCTCTTCCTCTTCCTCCTCATCCTCCATCTCCTCCTCTTCCTCCTCTATCTCCTCTTCCTCCTTCCTCCTCTTCCTCCTCCTCCATCTCCTCTTCCTCTTCCTCCATCTCTTCCTCCTCCTCCTCCATCTCCTCCTCTTCCTCCTCTATCTCCTCTTCCTCCTTCCTCCTCTTCCTCCTCCTCCTCCTCCTCCTCTTCCTCTTCCTCCATCTCTTCCTCCTCTTCCTCCTCCTCCATCTCCTCCTCTTCCTCCTCCTCCTCCATCTCCTCCTCTTCCTCTTCCTTCTCCATCTCCTCCTCCTTTTCCTCCTCCTCCTCCTCCTCCTTCTTCTTCTTCTTCTTCTTCGTCTTCTTCTTCTTCTCCCCCTCCTCCTCCTCCTTCTTCTTCTTCTTCTTTCTACGACTAACTTCTTTTCTTGAAATCCTGTTACTTCCAACTGTCAGTACTTTCAGTCTGTCACTGTCTCAGTCCGTGTCTGTTCTCTGTCTCTTTCTTTCTTTCTTTCTCTCTCTCTCTGTCTCTCTCTCTGTCTCTCTCTCTCTCTCTCTCTCTCTCTCTCTCTCTCTCTCGACTTTCTGTCTCTGTTAGTCTCTCTCCGTTTTTTTGTAAAAACACCTAACTGGAAAGTAGTTGAAACGGTGTGGTGTGGTGATGGTGTGGTGTGTGGTATTTTTGGGGGTGATGTGGGGGAGGGGAAGAAAACGTGACAGGAAAGAGTGTGTGTGTGTGTGTGTGTGTGTGTGTGTGTGTGTGTGTGTGTGTGTGTGTGTGTTTCTAAAACAGACACATACGTGCGCACACACAGCTCAACTTTATCAACCTCTAGGCCTATAAACATGGGAATCCCGCAGGGTTCCATTATTTCTCCATTGTTGTTCAACATTATGCTTCATGATTCACATACATGTTTTTCATCATCCACCCAGCTGGCTCAATGTGCTGATGATATTGCTATATGGATTCAGACATCCTTGAGGAAAAGGACAAGCCTACATTACATCAATTATGTACAGAAACATTTTCAGGGTGAACTCGATAGACTGAGTAGCTATATGCAATCAAATGGTTTTGAGTTTTCTGTAGAAAAAACACATTTGATCCTCTTTAATAATGGTTATAATCCCAGCAAACTACCACGATTTTTTTAGGAGGACGTGAAATATTTTTCAGGTCGGAAATAAAATTTCTTGGGATCCTATTTACTTCAAAACTAAACTGGAAGAAACAGATTGATTCAATGTTGACTAAAGCAGTTAAAAGTTTAAATTTCTTAAAAATTGTAAGTCACTCTCCTTGGGGACAAGACTCCAAAATTCTTTTACATTTAGTGACATCTCTCGTAAGATCAAGATTGACCTACGGTCAAGAAATTTTCTTTTCTGCTCCGCCGACGTTTCTAAAGAAGCTGCGAATAATTGACAGTAAAGCTGTGAAACTGGCTTTAGGGGTACCTGTGCATACTAAGACCTCAGAAGCCTATTAGCTTGCGGTTTTCTACCACTAGATGAAATCAGAAAATTAAGTTCTGCTAAATACATTGTGAGATGTACAGCAGTGGATGATTTTGAGGAATTAATATTAGGTCTGATATTGATTTTCCAAAAAAATGCACAAAATAATTCAAATCTACAAACCATTCGCACATATGTCAGATATTTTAAATTCTTCAGACATTGATTTGCATGATATGGCACCTCGTGTTCTGGTGCCACCTGTCCCTCCCTGGGAGTTAACAAAAGCAAACGTCAACATATGTGCTTCTGACACAACAAAAGGAGAATCTCCACATATAATAGCAGCATCTGTCAGAATTGAATTAGAAGAAAATTTTGATTATCATTTAAAAGTTTACACTGATGGCTCGGTCCTGGATGATAGCAGTGCAGGATCTGCTTTTGTCATTCCTGACCTAAAAACAGAAAAATCATATTATTTAGGTAAGGGAAATTCAATTTTTACAGCTGAATTGGCCATCCTTATGGGTTTAAATCATCTTGTTGATATACCAATCATAGTAAGTCATATCCTATTTTGTGTTGATTCTCAATCTGTCTTTAAAAAAAAGTTTGCTCCATTTTGAGAATAATCAAAGAGACGATTTATTGTTTGAAATTAGGTATTTATTGCACTCGCTATTTGTGAAGGGTACAAATGTTGATTTTTGTTGGATACCATCCCACACTGGATTCCGTTATAGTGACCAAGCAGACAGGGCAGCAAAAAGGGGAGCAAAAAATCATACAGGTAGTATAAAAGTATATTGCCCATTTTCATACAAGGAAATAAGCAATATACTAGAAAGAGACTTTTATAGGTGCTTGAATTCAAGTCTAAAACCTCGTCAGTTGACTCTCTCAGACTTTGGTCCGATTCGCAGACCAATTCTGAGTTTAGCTCTCAGACTATTATCAAATTCATTACGGACCAAGTATTGTTCTAATGTCAAGTGCATATGCTTTAGTAACCTGACAATTGAGCATATAATTTTTCACTGTAGTTTGATGAAGCCTTTTGTACACGAAAGTGTGTCTTCACAGGTGACTGAGAACGTTGATGTTTTTGACTTTTTGCATTCATTATCAGTTGTTTCGCTTGTCAGTTTAACGACTTCTCTTTTACGAAGTCCTTTAAGTAATTTCCTGTAACTGTATTTAGAGTTGTTTTGTTGTTGTTGTTTTTTTCCAAATTTCACCCACATTTTTACCCTCATTTGCCCAGTTTCTCCCAACCCTCCATTCATCCACATCTCCCACCCCTTCTAACCGATAATACTCAGATGTATTCATAAATACTTTAACAAAATGTCTTCAATCACCGATATGTGTGACTGGACATTAAACAAAATTCCTCCTCCACACAACTCAACTCAAAATGCCCACTTGTGTTTTTGGCGCAAGTGCCAAGTTGTTTGTTTGTTTGTGTGTGTGTGTGTGTGTGTGTCTGCGTGCGCGCGCGCGCGCGCGCGCGCGCGTGTGTGTGTGTGTGTGTTTGTAAAACAGACACATACGTGCGCACACACAACTCAACTCAAAATGCCCACTTGTGTTTTTGGCGCAAGTGCCAAGTTGTTTGTTTGTGTGTGTGTGTGTGTGTGTGTGTGTGTGTGTGTGTGTGTGTGTGTGTGTGTGTGTGTGTGTGTGTGTGTGTGTGTTGTGTGTGTGTTTGTGTCTATGTGTGTGTATGTGTTGTGTGTGTGTATGTGTTGTGTGTGTGTGTTTGTGTGTGTGTGTGTGTTGTGTTTGTGTGTTTGTAAAACAGACACTTCCACACATACAACTCAACTCAAATGCCCACTTGTGTTTTTGGCGCAAGTGCCAAGTTGTTTGTGTGTGTGTGTGCGTGTGCGTGTGTGTGTGTGCGTGTGTGTGTGTGTGTGTGTGTGTGTGTGTGTGTGTGTGTGTTTAACACGAACTGTTTGCCATGGGTCTGTTAAATGGGGCGTGGTGGGTAAGGGAGAAAGAGAAACAAATGTTAGAGAAAAACAGAGGTAAGCGGGAAAGATAGACAGAGAGACGGACAGACAGTCAGAACTAGGATCCTCTCTAGATGCAGGGGCAGAAACGTAGAGATATATATAGAATGAAACACACACAGAGAGAGAGAGAGAGAGAGAGAGAGAGAGGAAAAGGAAGAGAGTGAGAGAGAGAGGAAGAGAGTGAGACAGAGAGGAAGAGAGAGTGAGTGAGAGTGAGAGAGAGAGGAAGAGAGTGAGAGAGAGAGGAAGAGAGTGAGACAGAGAGGAAGAGAGAGTGAGAGAGGAAGAGAAAGTGAGTGAGAGTGAGAGAGAGAGAGGAAGAGAGTGAGAGAGAGAAGAAGAGAGAGTGAGAGAGGAAGAGAAAGAGTGAGAGAGAGGGGAGAAGAGAGAGAGTCAGAGTTAGAGAGAGAGAGAGGAAGAGTGAGAGGGAAGAGAGTGAGAGAGAAGAAGAGATTGAGAGAGAGAGGAAGAGAGAGAAAAGAGAGGAGGGGGGAAGACATAGAGAGACACAGAGAGACAGTGAGAGAGTGAGAGAGAGGGAGAAAGAGAGAGAGAGAGGGAGGAAGAGAGAGAAAGAAAGAGTGAGAGAGAGAGAGGAAGAGGCAAGATGAAGAGATGAAAAGACAGAGAAAGAGAAATAAGGCAGAGACAGAGAGAAAGAGAGAGAGAGAGAGGAAGGAAAGAGAAAAAGAAGGAAAAAGAATAGCAGAGACAGACAGAAAGAGCAAGGCAGGAGAGAAGGAAGGAAGGAAGGAATAAAGAGTAGTGAAAACGCAGAAGGCCCACTTGTGTTTCTGCTGCGAGTGCCAAGTGGTTTTTGTACACAGACTCTTTGCTAATGATGGATGAGTCTGTTAAAGCCTTTAAACCCATGAGGGGCGGAGAGAGAGAGAGGTGGGGGAGACGAGAGAGAGAGAGAGTGGGGAGGGAGAGAGAGAGAGTGGAGAGAGAAAGAGAGAGTGGGGAGGGGGAGAGAGAGAGAGAGTTGGGAGGGGGAGAGAGAGAGAGTGGGAGGGAGAGAGAGAGGGGGGAGAGAGAGAGAGAGTGGGGAGGGAGAGAGTTGGGAGGGAGGGAGAGAGAGAGAGTGGGAAGGGAGAGAGAGGGAAAGAGAGAGAGAGTGGGGAGGGAGAGAGAGAGTTGGGAAGGAGAGAGAGAGAGAGAGAGTGGGGAGGGGGAGAGAGTGAGTTGGGGGAGAGAGAGAGAGAGTGGGAGGGAGAGAGAGAGGGGGAAGGGAAAGAGAGAATGGGGGAGAGAGAGTGGGGAGGGAGAGAGAGAGAGAGAGTGGGGAGGGAGGGAGAGAGAGAGTGGGAAGGGAGAGAGAGGGAAAGAGAGTTGGGAAGGAGAGAGAGAGAGAATTGGGGAGGGGGAGAGATAGAGATTGGGGAAGGAGAGAGAGATAGTGGGGAGGGAGAGAAAGAGAGAGGGGGACGGAGAGAGAGAGAGTGGGGGAGAGAGAGTGGGGAGGGAGAGAGAGGGGGGTGAGTGAAGGAGGGTTAGAGATAGGGGGCAGAGAGAGAGTGAGGGAGAAAGAGAGAGACAGAGATGTTGTAAAGACGAGCGCCATCTGCAGCGAAAAGTTGCGAAACCCTGAGTGGGATGATAATTAAAAGAGTCAACAACAATCACGGAACCAGCGTGGCTGAAATAAATACAGAGATATGATACACCTGGAACAGGTGATAATCGTGACACACGTTCTGTTGAATGTTATGACTTTTATGAAAGAACCAATTCCGCTTAGAAATATTCGGATCTAAAAGGTTATGTTTGTAATTATATGTTGTTGTTTTGGATTGGTTTTTTTTGTTTGTTTGTTGTTGTTTTTTGTTGGTGGGTGTGTGTGTGTGTGTGTGTGTGTGTGTGTGTGTGTGTGTGCGTGCGAGAGAGAGAGAGAGAAGAAAACCAGGGGCTGGAGTGAAAGACAGACAGAAAGACGGACAGACAGAAGCATCCTTTCTGGATGCAGAGCTTCACTTATAATTATGTGTATGTTTATGTTGTGTACGTACGATCGATATAAAGTGGAGTAACAAGTGTGTGTTTGAAAGAGAAGAGTGCAAGCGCGCGCGCACAGAGTTGAAGAAGAAGAAGAAGGAGGAGAGAGTGAGTGAGAGAGAGAGAGAGAGAGAGAGAGAGAGAGAGAGAGAGAGAGAGAGATCAGTTTCAAGCCTCACCGTTATGAATAACATGTACAAAGAAACCCAACACTGCTCACGATTGGAGCTGCAAAATGAAGTTAAAATCTGGGTGACGACTTCACCCCATAGAAGATTGCTTTTGTGTGTTTCTTTCTTTCTTTCTTTGAGTTTTTCTTCTTCTTCTTCTTCTTCTTCTCTTTCTTCTTCATCTTCTTCTTCTTCTCAAGGCCTGACTGAGCGCGTTGGGTTACGCTGCTGGTCAGGCATCTGCTTGGCAGATGTGGTGTGGCGTATATGGATCTGTCCGAACGCAGTGACGCCTCCTTGAGCTACTCAAACTGATACTGAAACTTCTTCTTCTTCTTCTTTTTCTCTCCACCCAACTCACCATCATTCACTCTTTTTAACCTCCAATCGAAGTTGTCCAACCCCACACCAAACTACCGCCACCTCCTCCCTGCATAGACCTCCCCCCCCCTCCTTTCCCCCCACCCCAGTCCTCCCCCCACACCTCTCACCCACCAACAGTTCCCCCAAAATAAATGGATGGATGGATAGATGAATAAATGAATAAAGAAAATACATGAAATAAATGAATAGATAAGTCCATAGTATTTTTACATACATACTTAAATAAATTAATACCTAAATAGATAAATAAATTGATGATCAAAGGAATGAATCCATGAATGAGTAAAAAACGGAATGAATGAATGACGGGCGCAGTAGCCGAGTGGTTAAAACGTTGGACTTTCAATCTGAGGGTCCCTCGTTCGAATCTCGGTGACGGCTCCTAGCAGGTAAAGAGTGGAGATTTTTTCCATTCTCCCAGGTCAACATATGTGCAGACCTGCTAGTGCCGGAACTCCCTTCGTGTGTATGCACAAGCGGAAGATCAATTACTCACGTTAAAGATTCTGTAATCCGTGTCAGCGTTCGTTCAGTGGGCTATAGAAACAAGAACATACCCAGCATGCACACCCCCCGCAAACGGAGTACAGCTGCCTGCACGGGTTGGTTAAAAACGGTCAAACACCTGAAAGCCCACTCGTGTACATACGAGTGAACGTGGGAGTTGCAGCTCACGAACGAACGAAGAAGAAGAGGAGAATGAATGAATGAATAATTAAATGAATAACAGGGCGGGACTTGCAGTAGCCTTCCATTTCAAGTTGTTGTTTTTTTTCCACTCCAAGTGATATCAGATGGAGAGCGGACAGGGTGAGGGAATAGAATTTATAAACGTCAAGTGGGTGAGGGACATGGGAGAGAGAGAGAGAGGAGGTGTGTACGCGTGCGTGCGTGCGTGCGTGCGTGTGTGTGTGTGTGTGTGTGTGTGTGTGTGTGCTGGGGAGGGGCTAGGGGAGAGGTGAGAGAAAGAGAGATGAGAGAGGGAGAGAGAGAGGGGGAGAGAGAGAGAGACAGAGATGTTGACAAACACTGGGTCATTGTCACATCACACGCTGCATCCTGTGTAGTAGGGGGCATTAAGTCCGAAAAACAGGTGAAAGCTGCACTTCGTGATAAAAACATTCTGTTTGGTTTTTCTTATTCCTTATTCATTTGTGGTTCATTTAAGCAAGGGATCCACCTTATCACTGCACCGGAAGTGGGTGTGGTCGGCGTCTAAAGTAGGTCACTGAGTTCAAAACAAATGACACTTATTTTCTCGGTTATTTCGTTTTCTTACCCAATTTCACACGTGGAAATGTCCAGAATGTGGTCTCCGAATGTTAATTATGCTGTTATGTACTTGCTATGTTATGTAAATGTCTTCAGGGATGTTTCGTGACAAAAATAATAAAGATAAAATAAAAATAGAAAATAGGTCACAATGTCAGTGATGCTAACTGGTCGTTGTTTAATCTCAATGTGCACTGTTATGTTGCTCATACACTTTAAAGAACATGTACATATTTTTCATCTTCCTCTGGGCTACTTGTACCCTAAACAATATATATATATATATATATATATATATATATATATATATATATATATATAAAACAACAACAACAACAAATAAACATAAACAAAAAAAGAAGGGGGAGGGGAAAAAAGATGTGTCTAGATCTTTGGGTGCCGTTTATGATAGCAACTAAGCCTCTTTTTGAATTTCTTCTGCTATGAGTTGATATTTTGCAAAGTACTTCAGTCTCTTAAGATATGACATTGATGAAACTGATATAGCAGCTCAACAATCACCTTTGTTTCAACAATCTCATCCACCCATTTCAGTCTGCCTATCGTGCTGACCACAGCACCGAAACCGCTCTCCTCCACATCCTGAATAACCTACTGCTAGCGTCCGACTCAGGACAGATCTCCCTTCTCACTCTTCTCGACTTGTCAGCCGCCTTTGACACGATAGACCATTCAATCCTTCTTTCCCGTCTTCATTTTACATTTGGTATCAACGGCACTGTTCTAAACTGGTTCAAATCTTATCTCACTGATCGATTCCAGTCTGTCATTGTTGATAATTTCCAGTCTGAACCCGTTAAAATTGAACATGGAGTCCCACAGGGATCTGTTTTAGGCCCAGTGCTCTTCACACTGCACACTGCTCCTCTCGCTGAAATTATCAACCGCCATAATGTCAGTCATCATTCTTATGCTGATGACACTCAACTCCTGAAGAGTGATACACCTGAAAAACTGTTGTCGCTCTTGCAAGAAACATCTAACTGCTTCCTGGATATTCAAAATTGGATGACTCTAAATAAGTTACAGTTGAACGCGGACGAAACTGAAGCAATGATCATAGGAACTAAACAAAAACTCTCTTCCATTACAACTAATACTATCAAACTTGGCAGTACATCCATCCCTCTGTCCAGTTCAGTCAGGAACCTCGGCGTTGTCCTTAACAACACACTGTCCATGCAAACATTTATCATCGCTATATAAATACCATTATTATTATTATTATTATTATTATTTATTATATACTTGTAATTAAAGAAAATCAATCGTAAATCTGTGAATGTAAGTATAATCAAGGTCAATCAGCTCTGCCAATTTCCAGAGGCACCACACGCATGTCTAAAACATTTTTGCTTGGATACGTTTTTAATTCATATCAAGCATTCACCAAAAACCGCAAACATATAGTATATGCTCAATTCGCTTGTTTTGCCTTTCATTCAGCACTGACAGACAATATCGTACTTACTAGATTCAATGTGGAGAAGAATGATTGTAGAATAGTAAAATCCTTCTCATTCTCATAAGGGTAAAGAGTGCTTCCAAGGAAGGGTGGTGGGTCTTGTCGCTGATGCCTGACTGCCTTCTGTCCTGCAGTCCTTTACAGCAGTCCGATGTGGGAGGATAAGGAGAAATTTTAATATACCGTTGCGCACACTGGTGACTGTAATTTCACATTTCACTTTTTTTCTTGCCCAGGGCATACACAGATTGGTCCAATGACTCCATGCTGCCCTGGATGCTCCACCGCAGGTTGCACGACGTCCATTACATGTTTTGTCATTGCGATTCAGTGCACATTTTCTGATAGCATGGCCAATGTTGCTAGTATGTCTGTCCAGATACTCATGACGTGCAGCATGGAAGTCTGACCAGGAAAGTGTACCAGTGGCGATCTCATGTTCATCTTCAATGACACCTTTGCAGTGACTTTCTTATTTGATTTTTGCCTCTTGACTCCTTCTGGACCATAGGGATGCAACAGTACTCCAGCGGACTCGGTTTTTGGCTGCTCTCTTCAGCCGGGCCTATGTCCATCCGGCTGTGCCTTCATCTCATCCTCCAAGCTTCTTTTCCAGGTCTGCTTTGGTCAGCCAGCTCGCCTCCTGTCTTGTGGTGTCGTCTGGAGGCTTTCGAAGGGTATTGCTATCTAGCCCCATTTCCTCTTCCTGATCTCCTCACTAATGGGCACCTGGTTGGTTCTTCTCCAGAGGCAGGCATTTGATACTGTCTCTGGTCATCTGATCATTTGAAACATGGTGCAGGCATCTATTGATGAAGGCCAGTCGTTCGCTTGTGTTCGTCTTGGTTGTTCGCCATGTTTCAGAGCCACACGAGAGGACTCCTTAACGTTGATGTTGAAGATCCTCAGTTTGGTGTGAGTGGAAAGAGATATAGAGTTCCAAATTGGCCGTAGGGTGTTGAAGGCATGCCTCGCTTTGTTGATGCGGTTCTTGATGCCTTCATCCGCCCCTCCGTCCTTGCTCACTACGCTGACACCTTTGTAGTACACCAACCATTCACTTCCAGTGTTGCG
>NC_134883.1:40848440-40853440 GCF_041734735.1 Babylonia areolata
CTTGCTCGCGCTCCATCTCTGTGTGTCTCTCTGTCTCTCTGTCTCAATGACTCTCTCTCTCTCTCTCTGTGCGATTGTTGTAGCTGTCGAAACAGCATTGATTGTATTGTGCTTGTAATCTCTCTGTCTCTCTCCGTCTCTGCACACACCACCCCACACCCCTGTGGCTCTCTCTCTGTCTCTCTCTCTCTCTCTCTCTCTCTCTCCACACAAACACACACGCACGCACACACACACAAACACTCTCTCTTTCTCTCTCTCTCTCTCTCACTCACTCGCTCACTAGCTTGCTTACTTATGTGTCTTGTCTGTCTCTCTCTCCCCATCTCTCTCTCCCCCCTTTACCCCTAATTTCTGGCTCTTGCTTGTTCGCTTTTACTTTCTTTCGTTTCATGTGAATGTTTTACATGGTGGGCTCTCAACTCCTGACCAACGCCGTGTGTTAAATGCCAAAGCTAGGCATCTGCTGCTCTGTGTGTGTGTGTGTGTGTGTGAGAGAGAGAGAGAGAGAGAGAGAGAGAGCAGGTGCGGTGTGTCGAAAACGGATCAGTCCGCTCGCATGGACACCGCGTAGAAACTGCAACAAAACTTGTATCGAAATCCAGACTGCAGTGTTGTTGTTGACTCACTTGTGCAAACAAAGTGAGTCAATGTTTTAACCCGGTGTTCGGTTGCCTGTGTGTGTGTGTGTGTGTGTGTGTGTCTGTGTGTCCGTGGTAAACTTTAACATTGACATTTTCTCTGCAAATACTTTGTCAGTTGACACCAAATTAGGCATAAAGATAGGAAAAATTCAGTTCTTTTCAGTCATCTTGTTTAAAACAATATTGCACCTCTGGGATGGGCACACAAAAAAAAAAAAAAAAAAATGAAGCCTAATTATATGCAAACTGCATTTACTGTTATATATATATTTTTTGTATTCTCTAAACTTGACACTTTGATCTGATATTCTGACCCAACAACAAGAGCAGTCATTATTATTATTTTTTTGTTCAAACAGGAACTTCTTTTGCTAAGCATGGAAGTTTTATTTATTTTGCAGACGTTTTGGTGCAGATAGTAAAGAAGGGAAATTACTCTGTAATTAATGATAGGGGAGTTAATTTGCTTTAAACTGATCTTTCTCATCTTAAACATTACATTTTGAAATTATACTGAATACATAAAAAAAGCTTGGATTTTTTTTTTTAAGTGTATCACAAGTGAGTCTTGAAGGCCTTGCCTCTCTTGTTTTAACTCTCTCCATACGAACGGCGAAAGAGACGACATTAACAGCGTTTCACCCCAGTTACCATCATCAAAATATTGCAAGCGGAAGGCTCTTATACTTAAGTCGTGAATGTTGACAAAGAATACCACAATTCTGACGACGGAAGCTAAAGGTTTGGTGTCATTCAGACACCCTCTGGACATCCGAGAGGTCTGTGTAGCGGAGAAGAGAGGACTGGTCGTACTGAGTGAGTTAATCTGTATGTTTGTCTAGCAGCTCCATGGGTTTTTTGTTTTTGTTTTTTGTTTTTTTGTTGTTTTTTTGTTCTTGTTTTGTTGTTGTTTTTTCTGTGATGCTTTATACTGTCTCTGTCCCTAGCTGTCTGTCTGACTGTTGGGGAAGTTTTCGTTTCGTTTCCTGGTGGTTTGAATGATGATGGTGGTGGTGTTGTTTGTTTGTAATTGTATGTATCCTGGTTCGCGATGATAATATGGGCCAGTGAAGCTAATCTAGGGATTGAGGTTTGTCAGTTCTGCGGCGTAAATTTACGTGTTATGTTGTATTCTCTGTTCCTGTTTATGACTGTTGTTGTATTTTTGTTTGGTCTCTCCTCTCAACAACAACAACAGTAGCAGCAGCAACAACAACAACAACATGTTTTCAAATTCTAATTTGTCCAGTTCTTTTTTTTTTTTTTCATCATGAAATTATATCTAATTTCTTCTCTTTTTTTTTTTTTTTTTTAATCACTACTTTTCCTTCTCCATCTCGACATTGTTCTTCTTGTACTTTACCTCTTGTTGCTATTGTTGTTTTTGTTGTTTTTGTTGTTGTTGTTGTTGTTGTTCTTCTTCTTCTTCTTCTTCTTCTTCTTCTTCTCCTCCTCCTCCTCGTTCTTCTTCTTCTTCTTCTTCTTCTTCTTCTTCTTCTTCTTCTTCTTCTTCTTCTTCTTCTTCTTCTTCTCCTCCTCCTCCTCCTCCTCCTCCTTCTTCTTCTTCTTCTTCTTCTTCTTCTTCTCCTCCTCCTCCTCCTCGTTGTTGTTGTTGTTCTTCTTCTTCTTTCTCCTTTTCTCCTACTTTCTCCTCCTCCTTCATCTTCTTCGTAACTGCATCCTTCTTCTAGTCATAAATCTTGTTCTTTTGTTTTAATCCTCTTTTGTTTGCCTCCTACACCCCCTCCTCCCTCCACACACACACACACACACACACACACACACACACGCCTTCTCGTCCTCCTCTTCTCCCTCTCCTCATTCTACCTCTTCTCCTCCTCCTCCTCCTCCTCCTTCTTTCTCCTCCTCCTCCTCCTCCTCTTTCTTCTTCTTCTTCATTTTCGTAAGCGCATCCTTCTTCTTCTAGTTATGCTTCTTCTGTTTCTTTTTATCCTCTTTTGTATTTTTACTACAACCCTCCCCCCCTTCCCCCCCCCCCCCCCCCCCCCCCACACACACACACACCGCCTTCCTCTCCTCATCCTCTCCCTCCTCATTCTTCTTCTTCTTCTTCTTCTTCTTCTAATCATTCCTTGCCCTTTGGGAATATCGTCTTTCGTTGTTCTTCGTCTCCTTCTGATGATTCTTTGCTTTAGGGGACTATTGACCTCCCCCCCCCCCCCCTCCCTTCTTCTCCCTCTTCTTCTCCTTCTAATCATTCTTTGCTTTTCTGGGAATAATATATATGTACGGACCCTCCCTTCGCCTGCACCGGGATGTGTGTTGTGTGGATGCGGTGTAGTTGTCCCCCTTGCCCTCTTGACCGGAGCAGACGCTTCTCTCCCTTGCCTCTCGTGTTATCTTTCCTCCCCCTTCCCCCACTCCCTTCATCAGGGCATCTTCCCTCCCTCCTCCACCCCTTCCCCCCCCCCCTCCACACACACACACACACCACGTTCTGCGGCTGCGCGGTCATGTTCGCTCACTTCCTTCCGGCAGATGGCGTTGGCCTTCATACCTCATTTCCTGAAAATCACCTGGGTTGTTTTTTTTTTGGTTTTGTTTTGTTTGTTTGTTTGTTGTTTTGTACTTTCACCTTTCTGCCTCTCTCTCTCTGTGTCTCTCTGTCTCTGTCTCTCTGTCTCGCTCGCTCGCTCGCTCCCTCTCGCTGTTACTGTCTGTGTGTCTCTGTCTCTCTGTGTATCTGTCTCTCTCTCTGTCTCTTTGTCTGTCTGTCTGTCTGTCTGTCTGTCTCTCTCTCTCTCTCTCTCTCTCTCTCTCTCTCGCTGTTTCTGTTTCTGTGTCTCTGTCTCTGTCTGTCTCTTTGTCTCTCTCTGTCTCTGTCTCTATATTTCTCTCTGTTTCTGTCTTTGTCTCTGTGTGTGTGTTCCTCTCTGTTTCTGTCTTTGCCTCTATCCCTCGCTCTCTCTGTTCTTCTGTCTCTATCTGTGTCTTTCTCTGTGTGTGTGTATGTGTGTGTGTGTGTTCCTCTGTCTCTGTCTCTGCCTCTGTCTCTGTCTCTCTGTGTTCCTCTGTCTCTACCTCTGTCTCTGTCTCTCTCTCTCCCTGTTCCTCTGTCTTTGTCTCTGCCTCTTTCTGTGTGTGTGTGTTCCTCTGTCTCTCCCTCCCTCTATCTATGTATCTATCTGTCTGTCTGATGTCTTGTCTGTCTGTCTGTGTATCTATCTCCCCCCCCTCTCTCCCTATGTCTCTCTTACTTTCCCCTGTGCCTCTCTCTGCCTCTGTCTCTCTCTATCTCTGTCTCTCTCACCATCCCTCCCTCTTTCTTCTCTTAAGTTCTCTTTCTCTTATTCTACCACTTGTTCTCGTTTTCTTTCTCCTCTTCCTCCTCCTCCTCCTCCTTCTTCTTCTTCGTGCATTGCTTTAGTTTTCTTTTTTTTTCTGTGTTCATACTTTTCCTTCTTTGCTTTCCTGTTGTTGTTTTTTTTCCCTCCACCCCCTTTGAAAAAAAACAACAAAAAACCAACAGCAACAACAAATCCCCTCAAATCTGATGCCAGCGTTGCTCTCCCGGAAGGACAGCAGGCATTCTATATAAGTGATCTTGTTCCACTTTCAGTTCAGATTTCCGTTGCTAGTCTTCGATGTCTATCTCTGTCCCCCTAACCACCACCACCCCCCCCCCCACCCACCCCCCTGGACCCCACCACCCCCACCCCCACCCCCTCTTTTTTCCCTAACCCCACCATTGGGGCATATTATGTGCTAAACGGCTTCTGCTTATCGACAAAAAAGAAAACAAGAAGGGAAAAGAAGCAGATGCATGGCCTTTGCAGAAACTGGGTCCACTGGTCAGGGCCCTGGACGTGCCTACCCAAGGATGAGTAGAAAGCATCAACGTCAAATGATTGAATTCCAAGTAAATACATCGTGACTGTAAAACAAAACAAAACCCAAAACAGGGCAATGTATAATTCATATCATGTAGTAATTATGAATTGATGTAGCAATTATGGTGTAGTTTGATATAGAATAAGATGAAATAACATGATATAATATGATATGATATCTTCTTCTTCGTTCGTGGGCCGCAACTCCCACGTTCACTCGCATGTGCACGAGTGGGCTTTTACGTGTATGACCGTTTTTTCCCCCGCCATGTCGGCAGCCATACTCCGTTTTCAGGGGTGTGCATTACTGGGTGTGTTCTTGTTTCCATAACCCACCCGAACGCTGACGACATGGATTTACAGGATCTTTTAACCTGCGCATTTGATCTTCTGCGTGCGCACGTACACACGAAAGGGGGTTCAGGCACTAGCAGGTCTGCACATTATTATGTTGACCTGGGAGATCGGAAGACAAATCTCCATCCTTTTACCCAGCAGGCGCCGT
>NC_134883.1:40868440-40870940 GCF_041734735.1 Babylonia areolata
TATTTTTTAGAACTTAAGTGTTCTAAGAATTAACTCTCTCCATACGAACGGCGAAAGAGACGACGTTAACAGCGTTTCACCCCAGTTACCACCATCAAAATATTGCAAGCGGAAGGCTCTTATACTGAAGAGATGAATGTTGACAAAGAATACCACAATTCTGACGACGGAAGCTAAAGGTTGGGTCATTCAGACACCCACTGGACATCCGAGGGGTCTGTGTAGAGGAGAAGAGAGGACTGGCCGTACTGAGTGAGTTAAAGAGAGATAGCGAAAGTCTCTTTGCGTGGGTTCTTTGCTTGATCTGCCTGGTAGACAGACATCTGAAGTTATCCTTCCCTTGATCAATTTTTTGATTTTTATCCGAAATCTTATCCCTGCACTCCGCCCCACCCCACCCCCTACTCCTGCCCACCCCCTCCCCGTCCTCCCACCCATCAACCCACGCACACACACACACACACACACACACACACACACACACACACACACACACACACACACACACACACCTCTCTTCCTAGTCTTCTTTCTCCACCCCCCCTCTCTCCTCCGACCTTTGCCCCCGCCAGCCACATCTCCCAGTACTCCCTAAGATTAGAAAGGAAGAAAAAAAAAAGAGAAAAGTTTGTCCAGGAACTGTCTAGCTGCATTCCCTTCCACTGTTCTCCCTCTCTATTCTTCGTCCTCCTCCTCCTTCCCTACCTCCCAACCCCCACCACCCCCACTTCTGTTCCGGTTCTCTCTAAAACACGCGGTGCAGCACGATCGGTTCTGTCTCTGTGTCGGTGGAGGAAGTGACGTCAACTGACATTTTGACAAAACGGAACAATTCCAAAAAAACTTTCTTCCTCATTCCCTCCCTACCCTTGCCTGTCCCTCCCCTCCCTCTCTCTCTCTCTCTCCTTCCTCTCCCCCTCCTCCCTCTCTCCACCCCTCCTAGCGGTTCTGTCTCAGTGTCAGTGGAGGAAGTGACGTCAACTGACATTTTGACAAAACGGAACAGTTCCAAGAAACTTTCTTCTTCTGACTCCCTCCCTTTGACTGTCCCTCCCCTCTTCTCATCCCTCTTCTCTACCTCTCCCTCCCTGTCCCTCCCCTCTTCTCATCCCTCTTCTCTACCTCTCCCTCCCTGTCCCTCCCCTCTTCTCATCTCTCTTCTCTACCTCTCCCTCCCTGTCCCTCCCCTATTCTCATCCCTCTTCTCTACCTCTCCTTCCCTGTCCCTCCGCTCTTCTCATCCCTCTTCTCTACCTCTCCCTCCCTGTCCCTCCCCTCTTCTCATCCCTCTTCTCTACCTCTCCTTCCCTGTCCCTTCCCTCTTCTCATCCCTCTTCTCTACCTCTCCTTCCCTGTCCCTTCCCTCTTCTCATCCCTCTTCTCTACCTCTCCCTCCCTGTCCCTCCCCTCTTCTCATCCCTCTTCTCTACCTCTCCCTCCCTGTCCCTCCCCTCTTCTCATCCCTCTTCTCTACCTCTCCCTCCCTGTCCCTTCCCTCTTCTCATCCCTCTTCTCTACCTCTCCCTCCCTGTCCCTCCCCTCTTCTCATCCCTCTTCTCTTCCTCTCCCTCCCTGTCCCTCCCCTCTTCTCATCCCTCTCCCCCACCTCTCCCTCCCTGTCCCTCCCCTCTTCTCATCCCTCTCGTCTACCTCTCCCTCCCTGTCCCTCCCCTCTTCTCATCCCTCTCGTCTACCTCTCCCTCCCTGTCCCTCCCCTCTTCTCATCCCTCTTCTCTACCTCTCCCTCCCTGTCCCTTCCCTCTTCTCATCCCTCTCCTCTACCTCTCCCTCCCTGTCCCTCCCCTCTTCTCATCCCTCTCCCCCACCTCAGCCACTTTCTTTCGTCATACCAACCACACGTCCCTTACCACCACCACCCCTCACTACCCCCCCACCCCCACCCCCCGCGCCCCCCTCGTCCTGTTCTCACCCTCCCACCCTCCAACCCTCCACTCCTCATTTGTTTCCAATGTCATGCAATCAGATTTCAGGCACACACACACACACACACACACACACACACACACACACACACACACACACACACACACACACACACACACACACACACACACACACACACACACACACACACACACACACACACACACACACACACACACTCACACTCAGACAGGCATGTAACATTTTACGTGTATGCCCGTTTTGTTTACTGACCCCGCCATGTAGGCAGCCATACTACGTGTTCGGGGGGTGCATGATGATGGGTATCTTCTTGTTTCCATAACCCACCGAACGCTGAAAATGGTTGACAGGATCTTTAACTCACTCAGTACGGCCAGTCCTCTCTTCTCCTCTACACAGACCCCTCGGATGTCCAGTGGGTGTCTCAATGACCCAACCTTTAGCTTCCGTCGTCAGAATTGTGGTATTCTTTGTCAACATTCATCTCTTCAGTATATGAGCCTTCCGCTTGCAATATTTTGATGATGGTAACTGGGGTGAAACGCTGTTAACGTCGTCTCTTTCGCCGTTCGTA
>NC_134883.1:40878440-40880940 GCF_041734735.1 Babylonia areolata
TCTCCCCCCCTCTCTCTGTCCCCCCCACCCCCGCTCTCTCTCTCTGTCTCTCTCACAGGCTATGCCTAAATCTTAATCATTGAATAAAAAACATAGTTCTGAGTTCTCTCCCTCTCTGTCTGTCTGTCTGTCTCTCTTTCTCCCTCTCTGTCTGTCTGTCTGTCTGTCTCTCTCTCTCTCTCTCTCTCTCTCTCTCCCTCCCTCTCTGTCTGTCTGTCTGTCTCTCTCTCTCTCTCTCTCTCTCTCTCTCTCCCTCTCTGTCTGTCTGTCTCTCTCTCTCTCTCTCTCTCTCTCTCTCTCTCTCTCTCTCTCTCTCTCCCTCTCTGTCTGTCTGTCTGTCTGTCTCTCTCTCTCTCTCTCTCTCTCTCTCCCTCTCTGTCTGTCTGTCTGTCTCTCTCTCTCTCTCTCTGTCTCTCTCTCTCTCTCCCTCTCTCTCTCAGGCTATGCCAAAATTTTAATCATTAAATAAAATACATAGGTCTGAGTTCTCTCTCCCTGTCTCTCTGTTTAACTCTCTCTCTCTCTCTGTCTCCCCCCTCTCTGTCTCTTTCTTTCTCTCTCTCTCTCTCTCTCTCTCCCTCCCTCTCTCTCTCTCTCTCTCTCTCTCTCTCTCTCTCTCTCTCTCTCTCTCTCTCTCTCTCTCTCAGAGGCTGTGCCTAAATCTTAATCATTGAATGAAAAACATAGTTATGAGTTCTCTCCCTCTCTCTCCCTCTCTCCCCCTCTCTCTGTCTGTCTCTTACTTTGTCTCTCTGTCTGTCTGTCTGTCTGTTTCTGTCTCTCTTTTTGTCTGTCTGTCTGTCTTTCTATCTCTCTTTTTTTATTTCTTTTTTCCCCCATAACTGTGGTGCTTCTGTTTAGTGACTGTGCGCAGTGACTCGTGAATCCGCCAACCTTCAGACAGGCAGGTGCAGTTGCTGAAGGAATTTGACGTTTAACTCTCTCCATACGAACGGCGAAAGAGACGACGTTAACAGAGTTTCACACCAATTACCACCATCAAAATATTGCAAGCGGAAGGCTCTTATACCGAAGAGGTGAATGTTGACAAAGAACACCACAATTCTGACGACGGAAGCTAAAGGTTGGGTCATTGAGACACCCACTGGACATCCGAGGGGTCTGTGTAGAGGAGAAGAGAGGACTGGCCGTACTGAGTGAGTTAATTAATCTGATGGTTCTTAGGTTCGAATCCCCGTCTCTACGGGCGGAATAGCCGAGTGGTTAAAGCGTTGGACTGTCAATCTGAGGGTCCCGGGTTCGAATCTCGGTGACGGCGCCTGGTGGGTTGAAGGGTGGAGATTTTTACGATCTCCCAGGTCAACATATGTGCAGACCTGCTAGTGCCTGAACCCCCTTTCGTGTGTATATGCAAGCAGTAGATCAAATACGCACGTTAAAGATCCTGTAATCCATGTCAGCGTTCGGTGGGTTATGGAAACAAAGAACATACCCAGCATGCACCCCCCCGAAAACGGAGTATGGCTGCCTACATGGCGGGGGTAAAAACGGTCATACACGTAAAAAGCCCACTCGTGTGCATGCGAGTGAACGTGGGAGATGCAGCCCACGAACGCAGAAGAAGAATCCCCGTCTCTGTGACTGATTTGTCGAGAGGAGAGATTTTGTTGCTGTTGTTTCCCCCCCCCCCCCCCCCCCCCACGATCTCCCAGGTCAACAAGATGTGCTTGGAAATGCCAGTGCCTTCTCCATCTTCGTGTGTCAAGTCAAGTCAAGTCAAGATTTTATTTCATGATGGTAAATTGAATAAGCAACAATTGCTTTTTTTTTTTTTTTTACATCAAGCCATCAATGAAAAAAAAAATAATAAAAATTAAAAAGAAAGGGAAAAAAAGAAAGAAAAAATTGGAGAGAGAGAGAGAGAGAGAGAAGAAGAAGAAGAAACAAGCAGATGTAGAGCAATAATAACAACAAAATGCATATATATATATATATATATATATATACACAAGAATATTGTGATAAAGAAATACACAATTGCATTTCCATTTCACACACACACACACACACACACACACACCAACCACTGAACACAAATTCTCGGACATGTATATAAGTGTGTGTGTGTGTGTGTGTGTTTGTGTTCATACGCATTACTGAAAATTAAAATACGCACCTTTAAAATAATGTATTTCATCGTTTGGTGGGTTATATGATAGTACGAACGTACCCTAACCCTGGCATGCAGACCCCCAAAAGCAGAGTATGTTTGCCTACATGGCGGGGTAAAAAAAAAATTTTTTTTTTTAAAGCAACCAAAAAAACAGAACAAAAAACGAACTGCTCAGCACTTTAAAGCTTACTCATTCATACGAGTGGACGTGGACGTTACAGGCCACGAATGACAGAAGGTCTGTCTGTCTGTCTATCTATCTATCTGTCTGTCTATCTGTCTATCTACCTATCTGTCTGTCTATCTGTGTCTGTCTATCTATCTATCTCTCTGTCTATCTATCTGTCTATCTATCTATCTGTCTGT
>NC_134883.1:40888440-40893440 GCF_041734735.1 Babylonia areolata
CAGTTAGTGTCCCGTTCTGACCAGTCAGGTCACTGGTCAGGTGGAGGGGTTCAGAGAG
Source organism: Babylonia areolata (assembly GCF_041734735.1). Taxonomy (NCBI): domain Eukaryota; kingdom Metazoa; phylum Mollusca; class Gastropoda; order Neogastropoda; family Buccinidae; genus Babylonia; species Babylonia areolata. Next base: position 40,888,499 of record NC_134883.1, read on the forward strand.
TGCAGGTCAGGTCTAACTAATTTATGTATGGCGATTTCCTTACAGACCTAAGAAACATATACAAAACCGAAAAATATATACACTCGATGGAAATGATGTCCATAGCATTTTCTAGAAAATGGTACCCATGCATAAAAATGATGGAAGGCAACAAGGAGGAGGAGGAATGACAACCACGAATGTAACGTTTGTTATTTTTTTTAAATATATTTTCCTTTCATTTATTTACATTTTTTTATGCAGTGCATATGACTTTATTTGTGTTTTTTTTCTGTATAAAAACAATGTTGTGTTGTTGTTTTTCTGCTTTATAGTTTAAATAGTGTATAATAAGTAATATTATTGATAATTGCAAATACAATTTTTGTATGTCCGCCTGTATGTATGTAATGTATGTATGCATTCATTAAATGTTAAACTTGAATAAAAATGTTTATTTAAAAAAAAATTTAAAAAATTGTGTATGCCGAAGTCTCGGAACCATCCATGATTGATTTCCTTTCTGGACAACTCGGGGTCTGAAAACTTCCAGGAAAACCAAACAGTTGGGGGGGGGGGGGGGGGGGGGAGAAGGGGGCGCGAGATGGGGTGAGGAGGGGGGGGGGGGAGGGGAGCGGGGGTGGGGGGGAGGGGTTGGTGGGGGCTGGGGACAAGGGGGGGGGGGGGGCGGGTGGGTGGTGGGAGCAATCTATCAATATTATAGCGTGGCAAGGCGGCGAAAATTGCGCAATCACCGCATTCACGTTACAGACTGAGGGTGGTGGTTGTTTCCGGTAATCCGGGGAGAGGAGGGGGGTTTTGGGGGGGTGGGGGTGTGGGGCGGGGGGGGGAGGCAAATGACTGCCAATTTAGACACTTGCTGACGGAGGGCAGGGGGTAGGGAGTTGGGGGAGGGGTCGGGGGAGGGGGTGGGAGGCGGAATGATGACAGCGGGTGGGTGGGTGGGTTGGTGGGTGGATGGGTATTGGCAGGGGAGTGGGAGGGGGTTGGAGCGTCCAGGAGGAAGAAGGTGTGTGTGCGTGTGTGTGTGTGTGTGTGTGTGTGTGTGTGTGTGTGTGTGCGTGTGTGCGCCCGTGTGTGTGTGTGTGTGTGTGTGTGTGCCCGTGTGTGTGTGTGTGTGTGCCCGTGTGTGTGTGTGTGTGTGTGTGTGTGTGCCCGTGTGTGTGTGTTTGGAGAGAGGAATTGGGATGGGGTCTGCAGATTCGATCAGGAGTTTGATGCACGTACAGTGACAACTGTTAGGATGATATTTTTTATTTTATTTTATTTTATTTCATTTCATTTTATCATCTGATTGAAACTCTTTTTTTCTAATATGTTTATTTATTCATTTTATTTTATTTTCCTCCAAGTCCTGGCTAAGAGCGTTGAGTTACGCTGCTCGTCAGGCATCTGCTTAGCAGATGTGGTGCAGCGTATATGGATTTGTCCGAGCACAGTGACGCCTCCTTGTGTATCTGAACTGAACTGAACTGAACTGGGATGAGTACCTATCTGCCTGTTCGCATTTTACCTTCAGACACCCCTGCTATTTCAACCGTTGAAAAAAAAAGTAGATGAATGTTTCCGGGTGCAACCAATCAGAGAAAGCCTTCCAAAACAGAGGAGCTGCATTTGACGATCGTACTACCTGTCATTTGTAAAATATACACGTTGGGCTGGTTGCTTCGACTGGATCGTTCACAATTAGCCCTGCCAATCCTGTAGCTTAATCTCGTACTTAACATGTATATATTGACCATGTTTGCACTTTTTTATGTTGTTGTTGTTGTTGTTATTATTATTATTATTATTATTATTATTATTATTATTATATGGCGCTGAATCTTGTGCAGAGACAAATCAAAGCGCTTTCACACCAGCCATTCACACGCATGCATAACTCTATAACTGGAAAAAAACTGAAGGCAAGGAGGAGGCAGGAAAGGGAGGCAATTTTGGGAAGAGGTGGGTTTTAAGACCAGGCTTGAAAGAGCTGAGTGCGGAGACCTGACGAAGAGAAAGAGGAAGTTCATTCCAGTTGCAAGGTCAAGATGCCTGACTTTCTCATAAACCCCTAAACGCTGGCCAGGCCTAGAGAAAGGGCCTAGTATACTACTACTACTACTACTACTACTAGCAGGTCTGCACCTATTTTATTCTGTTGACCGTGCAGATCGGAAAAGAAAAAAAAAGAAAAGAAAATCTTCATCCCTGAACCCAACCAGGCCGACTCACCACAGACGTTACAGTCGGTGGGATCCATGATACCCTCTCGTGATAATTGAAAAGGTTTCATGCTTTTTACAAGAATATATCGACTGTGAAGCCAGCCAGTCTGTCACAAGAGGTGGCTCTTATTGGAGCTTGGAGAGCCGTGTGTGCCATTCAGTGGTCTGTTGTAGGTCTCACCGGGCAGAGAGTTAGCTAGCACTGCTGGTATCGTTCTCTTGGGGTGCTGTTGGAAGAAATAGAGGAGGGGTGGGGAGGGGTGGGGGGAGGAGCAGGTGAGGGGGGAGGGGGTGTGCGTGTGTGTGTGTGTGTGTGGGTGAGTGTGCGTGTGTGTATGTCTGTGTGCGTGTGTGTGTGTGCGTGTGTGTGAGTGCGTATGTTTGTGTGCGAGTTTGTGTGTGTGTGTGCACGTATGTGTGTGTGCGCGCGCATGTGTGCGTGTGTGTGTGTGTGTGCGTCTGCTTACATTTCTCTTGTCTGTGGAATGATTGTCAGACTGCCTATCTATGTCCTTCTTTCTGTCTCAACAGTTATCTGTCTTCCGGCCTTGTCGGCACTCTGTCTGTCTGTCTGTCGGTCGGTTTGTCCTGTCTGTGCCTCTCTCTCTCTCTCTCTCTCTCTCTCTCTCTCTCTCTCTTTCTCATTCCCCTCTCCACCCCCTCTCTCTCACCCTCTTCCTGTCTCTCTCTGTCTCCCATTCTCTCACGCCCTCTCCCTCTCCCCCCCCCTCTTTCTCTCTTTCCCTCTCTTCCCCCTCTCACACTCACCAACCCCCCCCCCTCTCTCTCTCCCTCTCTTTCCCTCCCTCCGCCTCTTTCCCCCCCTCTCTCTCTCTTTCTCCCCTCCTCTCTATCCTTTCCCCCCCACCCCCGTCTTTCTGCCCCCCCCTCCCATTTCTCTTCCTCTATCATATATCTCCCCCTATCCTCCCCACCCCAACCCCCTCTTTGCCAATTTCGGGCGTTTAATTTAAGTCAGGCTCACATTTTTGCTTCTGTTAGAGTGTGTTACTAATATTGCTGTGATTATTGGCATGATGAGCATGGTGACTGTGACGATGATCATTCGAGTGCGTTCTTGTCATTGTTATGACGAATGTGATGGTGCTGATGATGCTGCTGATGATGCTGATGCTGATGATGATGATGCTACCTCTACTGCTGCTGCTGCTGCTGCTGCTGCTGATGATGATGATGATACGTAGATGAATTGTGTGTAATTTCACGCCTTCCAGAGTTTATATTTCCCCCTTTTTTTTCTGAGGACGTCATCAGTGACGGTCACTATGCACGTACGTGATACGTTCTACGGCACTCAAGGGGTTTAAACTGTCCAATATATTAGGTGCTGTAGCCTTGGGGGGGCTGGTTGGCCTTTGGGAACCATCCCAACACCGACTGTCCTAACACCCTCTTTGACCGAGAGAGTGGTGGGGAATGTAACTTGGGCAAGACACTCTCCACTGTAATCAAATTCTAGCCCAGATAGTCTGGACAGTAGTTGCCTCCATTTGCTGTCATAGTCGAACACTCTTCTTCTGCGTTCGTGGGCTGCAACTCCCACGTTCACTCGTATGCATACGAGTGGGCTTTTACGTGTATGACCGTTTTTACCCCGCCATGTAGGCAGCCATACTCCGTTTTCGGGGGTGTGCATGCTGGGTATGTTCTTGTTTCCATAACCCACCGAACGCTGACATGGATTACAGGATCTTTAACGTGCGTATTTGATCTTCTGCTTGCGTATACACACACGAAGGGGGTTCAGGCACTAGCAGGTCTGCACATATGTTGACCTGGGAGATCGGAAAAATCTCCACCCTTCAACCCACCAGGCACCGTCACCGTGATTCGAACCCGGGACCCTCAGATTGACAGTCCAACGCTTTAACCACTCGGCTATTGCGCCCGTCATAGTCGAACACGACTATCGTACATTACTGTTTCGTGAGAGACTCTTCACTGTTATGTGCTTACTGTTTCGAGTGAGGCGCTTAGAGCCCATATATAGGGAGTTGGCGCCATAAGAGTACAGTGTGGAGTGATGGCGTAGAGGTAACGCGTCCGCCTAGGAAGCGAGAGAATCTGAGCGCGCTGGTTCGAATCACGGCTCAGCCGCCGAGATATATCTCCCCCCCCCCTCCCCCCCCCCACTAGACTTTGAGTGATGGTCTGGACGCTAGTCATTCGGATGAGACGATAAACCAAGGTCCCGTGTGCAGCATGCATTTAGCGCACGTAAAAGAACTCACGATAACAAAAGGGTTGTCCCTGGCAAAATTCTGTAGAAAAAATCCACTTCGATAGGAAAAACCAATAAAACTGCACGCATGAAAAAATACAACAAAAATGGGTGGCGCTGTAGTGTAGCGACGTGCTCTCCCTGGGGAGAGCAGCCCGAATTTCACACAGAGAAATCTGTTGTGATAAAAAGAAATATATATAAAAAATGTATTTTCAGTAGTACAATTATCAACTGTCCGCTATATTTTCCCCCCCGCAGGTTCCGCACGGGGCCAGGCGTCATCCCCAGCAAGGTGCCCCACGACGTCGAGCACGTGCTGCTCGTCCTCAACGGGCGGGAGCCCGCCAAGGTGGACTATGCGCGCATGTGGCTGGACCTTCTGCCCACCCTGCCGCGCCTGCGCAATGCCGCCCTCCTGCTGCTAGGCAACGAGCGCTGCCAGAACGGCTGGCTGAAGCCCTACATGTGGCTCCCCGGGTCCCGCCTC
>NC_134883.1:40908440-40910940 GCF_041734735.1 Babylonia areolata
GTGTGTGTGTGTGTGTGTGTGTGTGTGTGTGTGTGTGTGTGTGTGTGACTATTTCTTTATTTTTCGTCCTCCGTTTTTTAACTCCACAATCAAATTATCGTCCCTCCTTCCAGTCCTCCCTCTCTTTCCCTCCCTCTCTCCCTCCCCCTCCCTCTCTCCCTCCTTCCCTCTCTCTCTCCCTCTTTCTCTCTTTCTCCCTCCCTCTCTCTCTCTCTCCTTCTCTCTCTCTCTCCCACTCTCTGTCTCTCTTTCTCTCCCTCCCTCTCTCCCCCTCTCTCTCTCTCCCCACTCTCTTTCTCTCCCTCTCTCCCCACTCTTTCTCTCCCTCTCTCCCCACTCTCTCTCTCTTCCACTCTCTCTGTCTCTCTTTCTCTCCCTCTCTCTCCCCACTCTCTCTCCCTCCCTCTCTTTCCCTCTCTGTCTCTCCCACTCTTTCCCCCTCTCTCTCTGCCACTCTCTCTTTCTCTTTCCCTCTCTCACTTTCTTTCCCTTTCTCTCTCTCTCTCCCACTCTCTCTCCCCACTCTCTCTCCCTGTCTCTCTCTCCCTCTCTCCCTCTCCCTCTCTCCCCCACCTCTCTCTCTCTCTCTCTCTCTCTCTCTCTCTCTCTCTGTCTGTTGTGAGGCATCGTTGTCATTGCAAACAATGGCGAGTTCTCGTTCGAATCATGTGTTATTCTTGGTGTTGGTGTTATTTCTGGATGGTCGATATCCCCTCATTAAGAAGTACTGTGTGCTTCTTTTCAGTTCTCAGTCCTTTCAGACTGAAACAAGCGCAAACAAAGAAACAAATTAAAAAGCAATGAAGATGGAAGCGGATATTTCCTGGGTGGGTGCTTCTTTGGAAAGTGGGCGGGGGAGGGTGTTTTTTTTGTTGTTGTTTTTATTTTATATATTTTTTTAGGGTTTTATCTCAGGCTTTAATAGTGATGTCCTGGACAGTTTCAGTGAATGGAGGGAGCGTGTGTCTGTGTGTGTGTGTCTGTGTGTGTGTGTGTGTGTGTGTGTGTGCGTGTATGTGTGTGTGTGATTATTTTTGTGTGTGTATGTGTGTGTGTGTCTGCGCGCGCGTGAGTTTCCTGGATAGTTTCAGTGAATGAGTGAGCGCGCACATACGTGTGAGACACACACACACACACACACACACACACACACACACACACACACACACACACACACACACACACACACAGACGAAGACACAGACAGAGAGAGATAGAGACAGAGAGATAGAGACAGTGAGAGAGCTTTCAACCATTTTATATCTTGATTTGAGAAACTGATGAGTGGGTGTGTTTGTGTGTGTTTGGAGGGAGGGGTGGCGGGTGGGAACGGAGGTGGGGGTATATGTGCATGTGTGTGTATTGTTTGTGTGTGTGTGTGCATGTTTATTGAAAGCATTCTGGGGGGGAGGGTGTGGGGGAGAGGGGGGGGGGCAGAGACATCGATACTCGCGCGTGGACTGAAACCCAGTAATGGTTTGTTTTTTTTGGTTTTGTTTTTTTTATAAATAATTATTGCACAGTAAGAAGATAAAGAGAGGAGTTCTTCCAGGTTGGCATTCACTTCCACCGCATTTAATTGCTGTGTTATTGCTTCTATTGACGTCGCTGAGGTGAGATCAAAAGGACATGATCGAAGTGGGGGGCCTGTATGCGTGTGTGTGTGTGTGTGTGTGAGTGTGTGTGTGTGTGTGTGTGTGTGTGTCTGTCTGTCTGTCTGTCTGTCTGTCTCTCTCTCTCTCTCTCTCTCTCTCTCTCTCTCTCTGTATGTATGTAATGTATGTATGTGTTTATTCATCTATGTGCGTGCAAGCGCGTAAGCGTGTGTGTGTGTGTGTGTGTGTGTGTGTGTGTGTGTGTGTATGTTTGTGGATGGGTGTGTGGGGGGGTAGGGGGTGGGGGTGAGTTGTTTGGTGTGGATATGTGTGTGTGTATGTGTGTTTATGTGTGTCTGTGTGTTTCTCTTTCACTGTGTGCGTGCGTGCATGTGTGTTTGTGTGTGAATAGGTGTGTGTGTGTGTGTGTGTGTGTGTGTGTGTGGAGGGGTAGGCATATAGCAAAGAGACGAAAAAGATGAAAAATGGCAAGAGGAGGCGGAGTAGGAATAGAGCAAGATAAAAGATTGGTTTGTGTGTGTGTGTGTGTTGTCTTGTGTATGTGTGTCTGCGCGCGTGCGTGTGTATGTGTGTGGTGAGTGTGTTTGTATGTATGTTTATGTGTGTATGTGTCTGCGTGTGTTTGTGTGTGTGGTGAGTGAGTTTGTGTGTGCGGGCGCACGGCGCGCGCGCATGTATGTGATAGTTCCTCGTGGAGGGGTGAAGGGAGGGGGTGGGGGTAGGCATCGATACCTGTGCTTTGAAACCTAGTAACTTACTCGGCACGGTTTTTTTTTTGTTTTTGTTTTTTATAGATACGCACACACTAAGCGTGTAGAAGATAAGGAGAAACAAACTCCATGTTCGACATTTCCCACACCGCATTTAATAGCTGCCGTGTTAGT
>NC_134883.1:40928440-40933440 GCF_041734735.1 Babylonia areolata
AACGCAAGCGCGCTGATTCAGACGTTGAAGCAAATAAAGTACAATCCAACACAAAATATCAATCAACAAGAGAGGCAAGGCCTTCAAGACTCACTTGTGATAAATTAAGTCCCCTAGCATTAATTACAGAATAATTTCCCCCTTTTTTTACTATCTGCACCAAAACGTTTGCAAAAATAATAATGACTCCTCTTATTGTTGGGTCAGAATAAGAGGTCAAAGTGCCAAGTTTAGAGAATACAAAAAATGTAAATGTAGCAGTAAATGCAGTTTGCATATGATTAGGCTTCTTTTTTTTGTGTGTGTGCCCATCCCAGAGGTGCAGTATTGTTTTAAACAAGATGACTGGAAAGAACTGACTTTTTCCTATTTTTATGCCAAATTTGGTGTCAGCTGACAAAGTATTTGCAGAGAAAATGTCAATGTTAAAGTTTACCACGGACACACAAACACACAGACACACGGACACACACACACACACACACACACACACACACACACACACACACACACACACACACACACACACACACACACACACACACACAGAGAGAGAGAGAGAGAGAGAGAGACAACCGAACACCGGGTTAAAACATAGACTCACTTTGTTTACACAAGTGAGTCAAAAAGTAAATCAACGAACTGTTCAAGATGTACTGAAAAACATAAGTACGGAAAGACAGAAAACAATAAAGACACGGACAAACAGACAGACACAAACAGACAGACAGACACGGACAGACAGACAGACACGGACAATTACAAACAAACAGACAGACACGGACAAACAAACAAGCAACCGAAACAAATCCTTTCTTTCTTTATCTCACACTTTGTCGGTGGTCCTGTATGCCATGTTTGTGTGTGTATGTGTATGTGTCTGTGTCTGTGTGTGTGTGTCTTGCAACAGCTTATCTAACCCACTCACCCCACCCCCCCACCCACCCACCCACTCCCCCACACCTTCCTCTCTCTTCTCTCCCTGCAGGTACCGGCAGTTCCCCAAGGTGGAGAGCAGGCAGTTGCCGCTGTCGGAGAAGCGTCGCTACACGTGCAACTTCCTGGGCACGGTGTACCGGGGATCCTCCAGGGAGACCCTCCTGCACGTGCTCACCAGCAACGCCTCGGACTCCCTGGCCCGTGGCTGCCTCGTCAAGCCTCGGATGGAGTGAGTCGGGTTTTGTTTTCTTAATGAATAATGATGATAATAATAATGATAATAATAATAATAATAAATAATGATGATAATGATAATAATTTATTAATTTTATTATCATCATCATCATCATCATCATCTTGATGATGGTAATGTATTATTATAATGATGATGATAATAATGATGAAGATTACGATTTAAAACATAAATTAATGATAGTGATAATGGTGTTGATGATGATCATGATAATGAATAAGTAAATAAAATGAATAAATATTGATGATGACGATAATGGTGATAATGATAATGATGATGATGATGATGATAATAATAATGATAATAATGAAATAGATAAATAATGATATGATATTAATGATAAGAATTATGATGATCATAATGAGAAAGAAAAAAAGACCTCAGTCAATAAAATAAACAATCAATGAATCAATCAATAATCAGTGAAATAATCAGAATGGGTGGAGTGAGTTGGTTGGGTGGGGGATAAGTTTTTGGGGATTGGGGGGTTTGGGTTGAGGTTGGTTTATTTTAGGTCGTTGGGGTTGTGTGCTGTTTTGTGTATTGTCCATGTGTTGTGTGTGGCTTGTTCAGGATTAAAGAGGCTATGCCAGTCTTGATTAAAAGCTAATTTGTGTTTGCGCATTTCTTCTCTCATTGCTGCTGTGTGCACATGTCAAATGATCGGTATAAGGACAGACCCGGCGCTTCCTTTCTTTGAGGAAGTGTCTGGGTTTGTTCCAATGTACCTTTTATTTACCATGTGTGCTAGCTGAATCGGTAGCGTAAGCAGCACTGACTTGAAGTTGTGTACCTTGTGAATGGAGAGAGTTGCCACTCTTTACTATTTGTGTGCTGTTTGTTTGTGTTGGATTGGTTAGTTGTTGTTGTTGTTGCTTCTGGGTCTTCGGGTTTGTTTGCTTGTTTGTTTTATTCAGGCAGTTGTGCGTATGTTTGATTGGATTGTTCCTTCCTTTTTCTGAGTCTTTAGGTGTGTGTGTGTGTGTGTGTGTGTGTGTGTGTGTGTGTGTTGCGTGTGTGTGTGTGCGTGTGTGTATGTGTGTGTGTGTGTGTGTGTGTGTGTGTGGTGCGTGTGTGTGTGTGTGTGTGGGGGGGGGGGGGTTCTTCCATCTTTTTATTGCTCTCTCTCTCTTTCTCTCTCCATCTCTCTCTCCTCCTCTCTCTATCTCTCTCCCTCTCTCTCTCTCTCCTCCCCCATCTCTCTCTCTATCCCTCTCTCTCTCTCATTCTCTCTCTCTCTCCCTCTCTCTCTCTCTCCCTCTCTTCCCCCCCTCTCTCTCCCCTCTCCCTCTCTTTCCCTCCCTCTCTCTCCCTCTCTCTCTCCTCCCACCGACTCTCTCTCTCTCTCTCTCTCTCTCTCTCTCTCTCTCTCTCTACCTCGTGTGTGGGAAGGGTAGGGAGCGGTGAATGTGTCGTTGTGTGCGTGCCAACGTAGTGTGTGTGTTTGTGTCTGTGTGTATATTTGTGTGTGTGCGTGTGTGTGTGTGTGTGTGTGTGTTCGTTTGTCCGTCTGTCTATCTGTCCGTCCATCAGTTCCCATCCATCTCACCCTTTCACCACGACTCGTTCCATCACATTACAGGAGATCTCCCCACCCACCACCCTGACTGCCAGTAATTGTTTTCCTCCTCCTCCTCCTCCTCCTCCGCTCTCTCTCTCTCTCCCTCTCTCTTTCTGTGCCTCTGTCTCTGTATGTCACTCTCTCTGTGTCTCTCTCTGTCTGCCTGTCTCTGTCTGTCTGTCTATCTGTCTCTCTTTCTCTGTCTATCTGTCTCCATCTCTCTCTCGCTCGCTCTCTCTCTCTCTCTCTCTCTCTCGCTCTCTCACTCTCTCTCGCTCGCTTGCTCTCTCTCTCTCTCTCTCTCTTGCTCTTTCTCTCTCTCTATTTATCCCTCTCGCTCTGTCACTCTCTCTCACCCTTCTCTCTCTCTCTCTCTCTCTCTCTCTCTCTCTCTCTCTCTCTCTCTCTCTCTCTCTGTCTCACTCCCTCACTCCCCCCATTCCACGTCCGTCCGAGGGAGAGAAAAGGAAGTCATTTTTCAGTCCGGGCGTAAAAACGGACAGCTTGGGGAGGGGGCGGGGGTGGGGGTAAGGGGTGGGGGAGGCCAATTTTCCTTCAGCCCAAAGGAAATGCGAGGCCTGGGTTTGGTTTCTTTCATTGATCCCCAGAGTGTGTCTTGTTTTCCTCCAGGCATTCAAGCTGAGATGGTACCCAGGTAGTAATGCCAGGTGTGTCAAATGGGAAGGTAACGTTATGTGGGGCCAAAAAAAAGGGGGGGGGGTGTGGGAGGGGAATGTTGGGTCTGACATTTCTTTTCGCGTAACTGAATATACATGAACGGTCACACAAGCGAACGGTATACATGGAAGTGTAACCATTTTATTTTCCGAACGTGAAGTGGCAATATTAAAGACAAACACGCACACAGACACAAGAATCAAGAATCAATAATATTTAATCCTTTCACCCCTTTTGGGGCATGGGGGATATTATGTAACAGCAATGGTATTTTACACCAAAATTAAACACAAACAATTAAGATAACATAACTATCAGAAACAGAATACAGACTATGTGAAACACAACATAAATGATGATAGTATTTTTCTGGTATTAAACCTCAGGATAGATCAGACTACGTTGCTCATCTTTGCAACATTACTTAAGTTTAACCAAACTGTCTTGGCTGCATGAAATAAATTACACAGAAAGCCTCTTCCAACAAGAAAATGTAAACAATCGTTGGCCTTTTTTTCGCTGACGTTGTATTACAACGATCTCTTCCGAATCTTTCTTCAGCATAATAAGTCTAAGGTTTTTTTATCGTGTTTCACACACACACACACACACACACACACACAAGAGCCTGATGTTTCGTAGCTAGAAACAGTTACAGAGAAACGTGACAACACCAAATACGTGTACAACAGCTAAGGACGTTCGAACGGAAGATCAAGGAGAACTTCGATATCACACAAAAGATACAGAGGCAGCTGTGGATCTGACATTTCTATAGTAATGATGTCCTCTATTTCAATGGGACAGTTGTAGAAGTAAAATGTTACCCGGCCGCTGATATTGCTTTCTGGTGTGCTCTGTTTTTTAAGGGAACAGATTTGGTGCAGGTAAATTTGAGATCTGACATCCGGTGTGCTCTGTTTAAGTGGACAGATTTTGTGCAGGTTAAGGCATCCGACATTTCTGAATTGTGTGCTGTCTTTCAAGGGAACATAGTTTGGTGCTAGTTAAATTGAGATCTGACATTTCTAACTGGTGTGCTCTGTTTCAAGGGGACAAATTTGGTGCATGTCGAATTGAGATCTAACATATCTACCTGGTGTTTAAAGTGGACAGATTTGGTGCAGGTCAAATTGAGATCTGACATTTCTACCTGGTGTTTAAAGTGGACAGATTTGGTGCAGGTCAAATTGAGATCTGACATTTCTACCTGGTGTTTAAAGTGGACAGATTTGGTGCAGGTTAAAATGAGATCTGACATTTCTGTCTGATGTCCTCTGTTTCAGTGTGACATATGTGGTACAGGTCAAATTGAAATCTAACATTTTTATGTGGTGTCCTCTCTTTCAAGGGGACAAATGTGGCTCAGGTCAAATTGAAATCTGACATTTCTATCTAGTGTGCACGCTTACAAGGGGGCAGATTTGGTGCAGGTCAAGGTGAATTCTGACATTTATATCTGGTGTGCGTTGTTTTAAGTGTAAAGATGTGGCACTGGTCAAAATGCGATGTGACCTTTCTGTCCGGTGTGCTCTGTTTAAAAAGTGGACTGATTTGGTGCAGGTTAGA
>NC_134883.1:40953440-40960940 GCF_041734735.1 Babylonia areolata
TCCTTTCTTTCTTTCTTTCCTTCTTTATTTCTTTCCTTCTTTCTTTCTTTCCTTTCCTTTCTTTCTTTTCTTTCCTTCTTTATTTCTTTCCTTTCCTTTCTTTCTTTCTTTCCTTCTTTATTTCTTTCCTTCTTTCTTTCTTTCTTTCCTTCTTTCTTTCTTTCTTTCCTTCTTTATTTCTTTCCTTCTTTCTTTCCTTTCTTTCTTTTCTTTCTTTCCTTTCCTTTCATTCTTTCTTTCTTTCCCTCTTTCCTTCCTTTCCTTTTGTTTCCTTTCTTTCTTTCTTTCCTTTCTTTCTTTTCTTTCTTCCTTTCTTTCTTTCTTTTCTTCTTTTCTTTTTTCTTTCTTTGTTTGCTGAAAACGGGAAGGATAGAAACACATCAGTGTGAGGTAGTTGTGACGTGAAGAGAAGAGAGAAAAATGATTGTATTGACAGTTTTCGTAGCCATGTAATATGATTATGCTTCTGGGTCCTTTTTCTTTCTTTCCTTTCTTTCTTTCTTTCTTTCTTTTTTGTTGGCTGAAAACAGGACGATTACAGACACTGTTGTGTGATGTGGTTGTGATGTGATGTGAAGAGAAGAGAGAAGAAATGATTGTATTGACAGTTTTCGTAGCCGTTTTTTCTTTTTCTTTCTTTCTTTCTATTTCTTTCTTTCTTTCTTTACTTTCTTTGTTGGCTGAAAACAGGAAGGATACAGACGCTGCTGTGTGAGGTGGTTGTGATGTGAAGAAGAGAGAGAAAAAGTGATTGTACGGACAGTTTTCGTAGGCATACAGTATATGCTTGTGAGTCGTTTTTCTTTCATTTCTTTTCTTTCTTTATTTTTTCTTTTTTCTTCTTCTTTTTTTTTCTCTTTTTTTTTTTTTACCCTTCAACAGTTTCATCCCCATCATCACACTTCCACACAAACAACATCTCCCTGCAATGTTTATAAATAGCAGACAACACACACACCCTTCCTCCTATTTTAGGGGTGGGGTGGGAGTGGGATTGTGATCTGTCTGAAGGCTGGTAGCAAGAGAGATAGGGGGGAGACGAGGCCTGAGGGGGGGCAGGGGGGGGCAAGGGGGGGGGGAGGGTTAGGACAAGGGCGAGACCATAATTTTCTGTATGAAAGTTATTCCCGCTCGGTATCTACTTTGGGGGATGATGCGGCCATTGATTTCCTGTCAAGACTCCATCCGTACATTTGCCAAATTGCTCTCTCTCTCTCTCTCTCTCTCTCTCTCTCTCTCTCTCTCTCTCTCTCTCCCTTCCTCCCTCCCTCTCCCCACCCCACCTAGTGATAGGGAGGGAGAGAGAGGCCGTGGCGGCTTGGGAGAGAGACAGAGAGAGACAAAGAGTGGAAGAAACAGAGAGAGACACCGGGAAAGAGAGGCAGAAACACACACACACACACACACACACACACACACACACAGAGAGAGAGAGAGAGAGAGAGGCAGAAACAGAGAGAGAGAGAGAGGCGGAAACAGACAGAGACACAGAGAGAGGCAGAAACAGAGAGAGAAACAGGGAGAGAAACAGAGAGAAAGAGGCAGAAACAAAGAGAGAACACACAGAGAGAGGCAGAAACAGAGAGAGACAGAGAGAAAGAAAGAGATGCAGAAACAGAGAGAGAGAGAGAGAGAGAGAGACGGAAGAGAGGCAGAAACAGAGAGAGAGAGGGGGGGTAGAAACCGAGAGAGACGGAGAGAGACAGACAGACAGACAAAGAGAGGCGATGGCAGCGGCAAAGCGGTGTGCATGGAAAGGGGTTGTTGGCCACTGATAGGGGGAGCAGCACAGGTCAGCGATAGTCGTGCCTGGTGGTGGCCTCATGGTTTACGCGTCCGCCTGCCAGGAAGCGAGAGAGTCTGAGCGCGTATGGGACTGAGTCCCACCCGCCCACACACTTACAGAATACAGGATACAGACTACTTTATTATCTCAATGAGAGAAGTTCATAATATGTGGTGTAAAACAGAAGAGAAAAAAAAAACAATACAAGAAAAAATCACAGTCATTCAACATGTATTTGGCTCTGCACAAGATTCAGCGCTATATAAATACCATTATTATTATCATTATCATCATCATCATCATCATTACTAGTTCTTTCTCTCTACCCCTCGTTCGCTAGGCCTTGAGAGGTGGTTAATGTCTGAACGCTGGGTCAGTCGAATGAGACAAATAAAAACGAGGTTCCGTATGTTGTATACGTTTTGCGCACGTAAAAGAACCTACTGCACGGCAACAAGAGAGTTGTTCCTGGCAACAACAACAAAATCAGTTGTAAAAATCCATTATGATGTACACACGTGTGTGTGTGTGTGTGTGTCTGTCTGTCTGTCTGTCTGTCTGTGTCGCCAGTTTAACTGTTTGTCTGTCAGTCTGTCTGTGAGTCTTTTTACATGTCTATGCTTTTGTTGTGGAAGCAAGGGGGTTGGGGGGGGAGCGGGGGAGACCGGGGGCGGGGGGGGGTGGGGGGGGGGGCGCTGCAAGACATCATGGGGAATAAACTCATTACAGAAAAAAGAGGAAGTTTGTGTGTGTGTGTGCGTACGTACGTGCGTGCGTGCATACATGTTTGCGTGTATTCGTGCGTGCGCGTGTGTTTGTTTGTATGTGTGCGTGCATGCGTGTGTGTGTGTGTGCGTATGTGTGTCTGTGTATGTTTTTGTGTGTGTCTGTGTTTTTGTTCGGGGGCTGGGCGGAGAGTGGGGACGTGGGGGAGTGAAGGGGGGGAGGGGGAGGGGCGGTTGGTGTCTACATGGCATCATGGGGAATAAATCCCATCAATGAAGGGTTGAAAAAAAAAAATTTTAAGAAACTTTTTAAAAAGTTTCTCTATCATTCACCCTGTTCCCAGGTGCTGATAAAAAAAAAAAAAAAGGTCTGTTCTTCTGTCCCTCCCTCGCCCCCGCCATCCCCCCCTCCCCCTACAGGTGGCTGCCACAGGAGACAGAGGAGAGCAGGGGAGACTACCTGCGGGCGGTGCAGCAGAGTGACCTGACCCTGAGCCCCGTGGGACAGAACACGGAGTGCTACCGGATCTACGAGGCCATGGCCTTCGGGTCGGTGCCCGTCATTGAGGACGTGATGACTCCCGGGGAGTGCGGGGCCTCGCAGTCGTCCAAGCTGTTCCCCCTGAGGCTGCTCAAGGAGCTGGACGCGCCCGTGATCTTCCTCAAGGACTGGAGCTCCCTCCCCCAGCTGCTGCTCCGGGAGCAGAGCCTCAGCCACCAGGAGAGGGTCAGGAGGAGGGAGAGGGTGGTGCAGTGGTACGACAACTTCAAGGCGGTCATGAGGGACCGCCTGGTGCGGGTGCTGGAGAACCGCTTCTTCAACATCAACAGATAGTGAACGGTGGTGGTGGTGTTGGTGCTGGTGCTGGTGGTGGTGGTGGTTGGTTGGTTGGTTGTGTTATGTTGTATGTTGAGGTTTTTTGTACCAGAATTCTTAGTCAGGATCCGGGATCCAGCGGGAGAAATGGTTGGGTTTTGGGGTTTTTTTAAATTTTTTTACTAGCAATATTTAGGGTTTTTGTAGTTCTTTTATGGAGAGGGGTAATGGGTTCCAACCTAAACGGAAAAAGTGTCAGATTTTTCTTCATACTTGTTTTAAATCTTCACCCCCCATGGATTCAGAAAACATCAGGCTGGAAACGCAGAAGTACGTTCGCTACTTTCTGTCACAAACCTTGACTCGCACAGATTATGTGACTAAACTGTGTCAGGGCTGTTCATCCTCTTTGGGAAATAAGAAGAGCGAACGGGGGGTGTAGGTCTCTCGAGTCTCGCATGATCCCGAACCTTGACGAGAATTCTGGGGAGTAAAAAAAAAAAACCTGGCGTGGGAAACGAGCGTAGCTGTGAGGTTTGACTGCAGTTTCTGCAGACTATTAGGACAAGTCACAGGATGAGGTTTGTGAAGAATCGAAAGGGGGAGTCTGTGCTGTGCAGACTGCGCAAAGGGCACTTTTTTTTTCTTTTTTTTTATACTCATTCTTACTTCCTAAGGGGGGAGGAGGCCCCTCGATGAAATCCCTGTGATGCGCCTCTCACCGTGAAACACATGCTCCTTGACTGTTGGGATCTGTATGACGTTAGACACAGACATTACACGGCGGTTTCTCTGAAGACCTTTTTTTCGTGATGTCCCTCCGTGGACGCTGATGGACTTCTTCAAAGAAGTGAACATTTTTAATCAGAATTGAATGTTTTAAACTCTCGAAGGTTTTTAAACTTTGAAAAACTTGAAGCGGTGACTAGTTTTTATTGTACCTTTATTTTTTCTTCTTCTTTTTTTTTTTTACCCATGGCGAAGTAGATCTGTGGCGATAGCCTTGTGATGACCAAAGTGGTCGGCGAGGCTCTAAACACCATGATTTGATTTGATTTGACAGGATGAGGTCATGTGCCTCTGGCCTCATCCTTGCCTCTGTTTATCATTTGACTTCAGATCGGACTGGAGGTTTCTGCCTCTTTCTCTCTAACTTTAGTTTAGTTCTTTGTGTTCTTCCGGAGCCAGTTGCATTGCTTGGTTCTAACTTTTTGACAGTTACACGTGACTAAATGCCTACGGTTGACCGAACTACGCCATTGGTCAGTTCCATACTACGCACAGTTAGTAGCGGGTTACGACCATCCTAGGCTCTTCCGTCCGAGCAGTGCAACTGGCTCCTGGTTTCTTTGTCTTTCCTGAGTACCCACGCCTTGGTACCCATTTCCAACAGTCATCCTGACAGGATATCGCATGCTCCTATCTCGGCTTGGTCCAGTCCTGACTTCCTTTCAGTTTGCAAAAAAAAAAAAAAAAAAAAAAAAAAAAAAAATCCAGTCAAACTTCATGGTTACGCTCGTTCAGTTGCAAGTTATTATATACAATGGAGGCTGGCACGTTTTTCAACAATGAGATATTATTATTATTATTATTATAGTACGTTATGTGTGAAGACATGACTGGGTACGTGAATGATGTGAGCGAGAGTGGGTGTGGGGGTGGGGGTGGAGGGGGGGTTGTGAGCGAGAGATCTCTTTTAAAAGACGGCATGGTTGTATGTATTTGCTTTGTGTGTGTGTGTGTGTGTGTTTATTTGTCAGTCGACACAGTCGTGTCGTTGTGGATCCCTCACCTGTCCATCGGAGAAATGTCCCCCCACTTGGCATGGGTCATATATAAATATATATATATATATACACCAAGAGTACTTCCGTTTTGAAGGGCGGGGTTTATTTTCTGTATATACTATACAGCAGACCAACACCATTTTAATTAATTCATCAATTGAACAAAACAAAAAATTACAAAAGGAAGTAGGAAAACGACTCATTGCAATCACCTGATCATGGCAGGTATGTCAGTCAAGACTTTGATGCTTGCTTTTAACATCAGTTTTTAATCAACAACAACATTGATAATAACGGCGATAAACTGGTAACATTGTTGTTGACGGGAGGGGGTGGGGGGTAGGGGCGGTGTGGGGGGGGGGGGGGAGATTTTTTTCAAATGTAATGTTCTTGCTGTAGTCTTCCAGATTGAGATTCAGAGGACTGTGTCCCAGGAAATGGTTACGAACGCAGGACTAGATAATTGTTTTGTATGCGGATTGCGTCACACTGTACCCACACAAAATGTGTCATTAAATGGATATCAGAAGGGAGATTTAGCATGTACGGAGCATAGTGGATTCTCTGTTTCAAAGTCCCTAGCTTGGAACTGTTTATGAGTAAGTCGAATTGTTTAGGAGGCTGTAATGGGATCGTTTGCGAGAAGAAAGAAAAAAGCGGATTTGTTCCAGAGTACAGAAAGAGGTTGTTTGTGATTTTATAATGGGGTCGATGTGAGTTTTAACGGGATGGCTTTCTGTGTATGAAATATGGGTTGTATGAGGAGATAACGATGGGGTATTTGAGAGGATATAAAGGGGATGGATTTTATTGATATAATGGGTTTGCTTGAAAGAGGTTATAATGGGATTGTTTCTGGTGGTATACGGGTTTGTTTGAGAGGTTATAATTGGATTTTTTTTCTGACGATATAATGGGTTTGTTTGAGAGGTTATGATGGGATTTTTTGTGATGATCTATTGGAATTTTTTCTGACGATATAATAGGTTTGTTTGATAGGTTTTAATGGGATTTATTCTGACGATATAATGGGTTTGTTTGAGAGTTTATAATGGGATTTTTTCTGATTTAATGGAATTTATTCTGACGATATAATGGGTTTGTTTGAGAGGTTTTAATGGGATTTATTCTGACGATATAATGGGTTTGTTTGAGAGGTTTTAATGGGATTTATTCTGACGATATAATGGGTTTGTTTGAGAGGTTATAATGGGATTTTTTGCTGATGATTTAATGGAATTTATTCTGACGATATGATGGGTTTGTTTGAGAGGTTTTAATGGGATTTATTCTGACGATATAATGGCTTTGTTTGAGAGGTTATAATGGGATTTTTTTCTGACAAAATAATGGGATCTATTCTGACGATATAATGGGTTTGTTTGATAGTTTATAATGGGATTTTTTTTGGATGATTTAATGGAATTTATTCTGACGATATAATGTGTTTGTTTGAGAGGTTATAATTGGATTTTTTTCTGACGATATAATGGGTTTGTTTGAGAGGTTTTAATGGGATGTATTCTGACGATATAATGGGTTTGTTTGAGAGGTTATAATGGGATTTTTTGCTGATGATTTAATGGAATTTATTCTGACGATATGATGGGTTTGTTTGAGAGGTTTTAATGGGATTTATTCTGACGATATAATGGCTTTGTTTGAGAGGTTATAATGGGATTTTTTTCTGACAAAATAATGGGATCTATTCTGACGATATAATGTGTTTGTTTGAGAGGTTATAATTGGATTTTTTTCTGACGATATAATTGGATTTATTCTTACGATATAATGGGTTTGTTTGATAGGTTATAATGGGATTTTTTTCGGATGATTTAATGGAATTTATTCTGATGATATAATGTGTTTATTTGAGAGGTTTTAATGGGATTTATCCTGACGATAGAATGGGTTTGTTTGAGAGGTTTTAATGGGATTTTTTTTCTGGTGATATAAGGTTTTAATGAGATTTTTTTTTTTTTGCTGATATAAGGTTTTAATGTGAATTTTTTCTGGTGATATAAGGTTTTAATGGGATTTTTTTCTGGTGATATAACGGGTTTCTTTGAGAGGTTATGATGTGATTGTTTCTGACGACGAAGTGGGTTTGTTTGAGATGGAGAATGGGGTTATTCGTGTGGCCAGAAGGACTTGTTTTGGAAGGGAGTAGTTGTGGATTGCTTGTGGAGGTACAGTGGAATCATCTGTGAGGATGTACTTGTGATTCTGTTGGTTCATCTTAGACGGAGACAGTGTTTTCTCTACATATTGCTGGGGGATGTGTATGCATGTCACGTGTGTGTGTGTGTGTGTGTGTGTGTGTTCACGCATGCGTTTGTTTCCACCCATTTTGCTTTTCGGAAGAAAACAAATGGATAAGAAAGA
>NC_134883.1:40963440-40983440 GCF_041734735.1 Babylonia areolata
TCACCCCCGAAAACGGAGTATGGCTGCATACATGGCGGGATTAAAAACAGTCGCATGCGTAACCCCCCCCCCCCCCCCTCCCCCTCAGGAAAGGCATTTTATTCCGGTCATCCTCCGCTCCACCCGGGTGTGAATGTGTAGGCACCACACACACACACACACGCACACACACACACACACACACACACACACGCGCGCGCGCGTTGCGTGCGACGTGTGTCTGTGTCTGTCTGCGCGCGCGCGTGTCTGTACATGCACGTGTGTTTGCATGAAGTGTATGGTTCTCATTTGTTGCTCTGACGCACCAGTTCAAAGAGAGATTTCCTAAGAAAAGCAGCCAACTGCATGAAATAGACTGATCCGTGCTTTTACTACTGATATATGTATTTATATTGTGATTTTTCGTTTTGGGGTGTTATTTTTTTGTTTTGTTTTGTTTTCTGTCAAGCAATACCTTCTGTCTTATTGACACGAATGCCCGGAAAGCACATCAACTGCCTGATGACTAATTAGGTCAAGAGTTATTTCTATTATTCATTGACACGAATGACCAGAAAGGCGCATCAACTGCCTGATGACTAATTAGGTCAAGAGTTATTTCTATTATTCATTGACACGAATGACCAGAAAGCCGCATCAACTGCCTGGTGACTAATTAGGTCAAGAGTTATTTCTATTATTCATTGACACGAATGACCAGAAAGCCGCATCAGCTGCAGGTCAAGAGTTATTTCTATTATTCATTGACACGAATGCCAAGAAAGCCGCATAACTGCGTGACAACTAATTAAGTCAAGAGTTATTTCTATTATTTATTGACACGAATGGCCCAAAAGCCACATCAACTGCCTGACAACTAATTAGGTCAGGAGTTATTTCTATTATTTATTGACACGAATGACCAGAAAGCCACATCAACTGCCTGACAACTAATTAGGTCAAGAGTTATTTCTATTATTCATTGACACGAATGACCAGAAAGCCACATCAACTGCCTGACAACTAATTAGGTCAAGAGTTATTTCTATTATTCATTGACACGAATGACCAGAAAGCCACATCAACTGCCTGACAACTAATTCAATCAATTCAGCATCAGTTCAACATGCACTTAAGAAGAAAATTGCGTGCTAAGTTCCCAAGCGGTCCTTAAGTGGGTTTTGTGTGTGTGTGTGCGTGTGCATGTGTGTGTGAACCAGGTCATTCATGAATAGACTAGAGTACGGCCAGCAGAAACCGTTGCTGCAGAGACTGGTGTAAGTACCCCTTACTGGCTGGACATTGGTTTTTTTTGTTGGTTTTTTGTTTGTTTTTTTGTTAGTTTATTTATTTTTGTTTTCATGTTTTATTTGAAACACGTGCCTTGGTTTTCGATCCCGAAAAAGAGAAGAAGAAAAATATGCTTCCATAGATTGTCTTTTTTTTCTATCTTTTTTTTGTTGTTGTTGTTGTTTTGCAGCAAAATAGTTTGGTGGGGGGTTTTTTGTTTGTTTGTTTTTGTTTTGTTTTTGTTGGGTTTTTTTGTTGTTGTTGTTTTGTTTGTTTGTTTGTTTGTTGTTGTTGTTGTTGTTTTGGGGGTGGTCAAATAGGTGAAGTTAGTTTGCAAACAAAAGAAAACAAAAAACAAAAAAATGCATACAGTTCGAATATACAGTTATTTTTACTTATCATACAATAACTGATTATCAGTATCAATATGTTTTAAGAAAAGAAAAAGAAAGAAAACATGAAAATTCTAGTCAAGTAAGCTCAATGCTGACAGTTGAAAATGCACGTTGGGGATTTTGTTTTTGTTTCTTTGTTTTGTTTTGTTTTACCCCTTTTATTTTTCTTAGCTAATCAACTTATTGCCTGCCAGATTCCTGAATGTTCATGGGATTTCTGAATACATTTTTGTTCAATAAATTTCATTATATAGAAGGAGCGTAGGTTTTCGCCATTAAGGTATAGTGAGTGATATCAAAGCCGTCAGATTATATCTATGATTTTTTTTTCATTCGTTGTTGCGTCTTTAAAAATACGATAATTATTCTAAATAAGTGCGCATACGATCTCGTCATATACCTGCGTACATAGAGCCTCGCAAAATATTGGCAATCTGCTGTAGAGAATGAAGAATAAGTAACGCCACAGGCAATCTACTAATAAGTGAGCGTATGTGATTCATCACATTATTTTTATGAACAGGAAGACTTGACCACTTGCACAGGCAGACTGCTGTCATGAGTACACATGTGATGTGTCAATGTTTAGGTACACTAGGGCATGGCCCATAGCACAGGAAATACTGCTATAACGAGCGCATATGTGATTGGTTACATATTTAAGTACACCAAGACTATCAAGACAAGACAGTCTACTATAAAGAGTACACATGTACTTCGTAACATCACTTACTTGGGGTGGGGTGTGGCGGGGCGGAGGTGGGGGTTCAAAACTAACAAAACAAGACAGGCAATCTACTTGCAAAGAGTTGCATTATGAATCGTCACATTTTGTGATTCTCGAAGACAGGATAACAAGGCGGACACTGTACTGTAAAGCGTGCAAAACGTAATGTGATTCGTCACATTGATTTTTTTTTTTTTTTAATTCATGAAAAGTGACTAAAATGTGCCAACTACAAAGAGTGCATATACGATGATTCGTCACATTTTAGGATTCATGAAGACTGACTGACAGACAAGACAGGCAATCTACTATAAAGCGTGCAAATGTGATTCTTCACATTTGGCATTCATTAACAGTGACTAAAATGTATCGGCTACAAAGAGTGCGTATATTATGATTCGTCACATTTTAGGATTCATGAAGGCTTTACTGACAAAGACAGGCAATTTACTATAAAGAATACATAAGTGAATTGTCTCCTTTTTTTTCTTTTTTTTTTCACTTGAACACTGACTAACATGTGTCAGGCAATCATAACTATAATTAGTGTAGGTATGATTCGTCACATTTTGGTATTTCTGAAAACTGACTAATAAGACAGGCAATCTACGATAAAGAATGTATAAGGGAATTGTCACTTTTTTTGTATTTTTTGTTTTGTTTTTTTAGTGCTTGAACATTGACTAACATGTGTATAAAATTAATAGTGCAGGTATGATTCGTCACATTTTGGGATTCCTGAAGACTGGCTAACAAGACAGGCAATCAGCTATACAGGGTGCACATGTGATTGGTCACGTCTCTCACCAGCTTTCATATCGCAGACGTTTAAGGGCTTTTTTTTATTTTTTTTTTTTTACATAATATCGATCAATGGAAAGAAAAAAAATAATGTCAATGGTAACTTTCACCATTGTTTAAACGTATATATAAAAACCCGCATGAAATATTCATTGCTGAAGTTATAAATAGATCGTTCCTGACGAAGTGATCATTCACCGAGACTGATCATGATTTGTAATTCACACAAACAGTTTTTAAACACCTTTTTTTTTTTTTTTCAAAGCAAAAGCAAACTGGCTGACATGGGAGAACAAATACGTTTTGGACTGTATGCGAGTCTCGAATTTTTTTTCCTTTGTTGTTTAAGTATTTATATATTTACGTATACATGTATGCATGTCTCTCTCTCTCTCTCTCTCTCTCTCTCTCTCTCTCTGTATATATAGAGAGATATGGAGATATAGAGAGATCTGTGTGTGTGTGTGTGTGTGTGTGTGCATGTGTACATAACGATATAATATATATAACGTATATGATGACTGTGGTAATGTGTGGCGGACAAAAAGGGAAGCAACAGTGTTGGGCAACGAGATGAACGGTGGAGAAGAAGAAGAGATGGAGACAGAGAGAGACATACAGATTGAGAGCGTGCATTGTGTGTGTGTGTGTGTGTGTGTGTGTGTGTGTGTGTGTGTTGACTGCCCCTGCTTGGGTAGGCTCTCAAGGCCTTGACCATTGCTTTGGCTTTAAGCATTGGTCAGAAATCTGGCCCTTCTTTTTTCTTTTAAACAGAGACGAACAGTGGAGAAAAAGAAGAAGAAGAGGGAGGGAGAGAAAGTGTGTGTGTGTGTGTGTGTGTGTGTGTGTGTGTTTCCACTGCCCCTGCTTGGGTAGGCTCTCAAGGCCTTGACCATTGCTTTGGCTTTATGCATTGGTCAGAAATCTGGCCCTTCTTTTTTCTTTTAAACAGAGCCGAACAGTGGAGAAAAAGAAGAAGAAGAGGGAGGGAGAGAGAGAGAGTTTGTGTGTGTGGTGTGTGTGTGTGTGGTGTGTGTGTGTGTGTGTGGTGTGTGTGTTGACTGCCCCTGCTTGGGTAGGCTCTCAAGGCCTTGACCATTGCTTTGGCTTTATGCGTTGGTCAGAAATCTGGCCCTTCTTTTTTCTTTTAAACAGAGACGAACAGTGGAGAAAAAGAAGAAGAAGAGGGAGGGAGAGAGAGAGTGTGTGTGTGTGTTGTGTGTGTGTGTGGTGTGTGTGTGTGTGTGTGTGTGTGTGTGTATTTCCACTGCTCCTGCTTGGGTAGGCTTTCAAGGCCTTCACCACCGCTTTGAATTTATGCGTTGATCAGGAATCTGGCCCTTTTTTTCTTTTTTTTTTAAGCTCTTTTAAACAGAGGCTAACAATGGAGAAGAAGAAGCGGAAGAGAGAGGGGGGAGAGAGAGAGAGAGTGTGTGTGTGTGTGTGTGTGTGTGTGTGTGTGTTGACCACCCCCGTACTTTGGGTTGCCTCCCAAGGCCTTGACCATCGCTTTGGGTTGTTTTGTGCGTTTGGTTATAGGCATCTGCTGCTCTTTTCATATTTCTTTTTAATTAAGCAGATGTGGTGTGGTGTGGTGTGGTGTGGTTTGGCGTGTCATGGATCAGTCCGCTCGCTGTTTTGACACCACCTTGAAACTGAAAGTGAAACTGAAACTGAAGCTGAAGTTGAAGTTGCGCTCACTGTTGTCCCATGTCCCCCCCCCCCCCCCCCCCCCCCCCCCCCATTCCCTTCACGTCCCCCCCCCCCCCCCCCGCAACTCCCCTCACCCCTCCCCTCCCCTCCCCTCCCCTCCCCCGCCCTCAAAGCCAGCCGCCGAAAAGATTTCAGGGGCAGATAATTACGACTGGTTGTGCAACTGTGCGATACATTCCATTTTGCTTATTTGCCTTTTTTTATGTGTGTGTGTGTGTGTTTTTTTGTTTGTTTGTTTGTTTTGATTTGTTTGTCTGTTTGTTTTTTGTCGCAGCGGGCAAACATGAGAGCAAAGGGAATTACTTTGCTTTTGAAACGATTTATGGATGACTTTGTTCTAGATGTTAACTAAGTACCAACATGCAGAGGAGATGGTGGGTGGGAGGGGGGCGGGTGGCATGGGGGGGGAGATGTGTGATGGTTTCCCATTTTCGGAAATTTCATTGGACACAACTTTTTGGTCACTGAGCTGCTGATAAAAAGTGGGTCACCCATTGAATAGGGGTGAGGCAAAAGAGACAGACAGACAGACAGAGACAGACAGCGAGAGAGAGAGAAACAGCGAGACAGAGACAGAGAGAGCGAGAGAGACAGACAGCGAGAGAGACAGACAGACAGAGAGAGAGAGACAAACAGACAAAGAGAGAGAGAGACAGCGAGAGAGAGAGAGACTGCGAGCGAGAGAGACAGAGAGAGAGTGGGTACAACAATACTTCGGAAGTTAACAACAGCTACAACAACAACAATCCTGGAGCGATCTTAAGTAGGGTTAAGCAGATGTGTTGCGTGTAAATTATGGATCTGGATCACGTCCCGCACGTTTTGACACGCTTTCTTGAAACTGCAACTGAAACTGAAACTGAAACTGTCCTATGATGATGGTGGTGTTCCCCCATGGGTGGGGAGTTAGGGGGGGGGTGGGGGGGGATTTTTTTTTGGGGGGGGGTATCTTTCAATATATAAAAAGTATCCCAACCGTTTGTTAAAATTCTGTGCTGGAAATCTCTCTTTTCTATCTGTCTGTCTATCGCTCTCTGATAGTTTCTTTGCTTTTTTTTTTTTTTTTTTTTTTTTTACTTTTTTTTCTATCGTCTCTTCCTTTTTTTTTTTTTTTCTTCTTGGTCCATTCATCCCCTCTTTTTTTTTTTTTTTTTTTATAGAAAGCATTGATTATATCTTTTTTTAAATTTCTGAACCAGGTAACTTAGCCTATTTGCTGTCTTGCCTCTCTCTCTCTCTCTCTCTCTCTCTCTCTCTCTCTCTCTCGCTCTCTCTCTCTCTCTCTCTCTCGCTCTCTCTCTCTCTCTCTCGCTGTCTCTCTCTCGCTCTCTCGCTCTCGCTCTCTCTCTCTCTCGCTGTCTCTCTCTCGCTCTCGCTCTCTCTCTCTCTCTCTCTCTCTCTCTCTCTCTCTCTCGCTCTCTCTCGCTCTCTCTCTCTCTCTCTCTCTCTCGCTCTCTCTCTCTCTCTCTTTACGCTTATGACGTGAGTTATCCTTTGGCAATTTTTGTGTGTGTCCCATTTATTATAAGACATCCATGTCTCTGTGTTTCTTTGCCCTTTTTTCTGTCATATATATATATATATATATATATATATATATATACATATACAGACACACACCCTCTCCAACACCACCCTCACCCACCCATCCACACCCATCTCTTCTTAGGCCTGACCTATACAGTCAATACGGCATTGACTCAACAACAACTGCTCATACGGATAGCTCATTCACTCATACACAACTCTGTTCTCACTCTGTCCCTTGCAGTTTCCACTAGGCTGTTACAACAATCACCATCCAGTTGTAACTAGCTTTAAATCAAGGAGGACAAGCATCATATTTGGTCAGATACTGACTTTGGTTTTTATATATATAAGATTGTGTTTCTGCTTGGTTTAATTTTTTTTTATCTTTCGCGGCTTACTCGATTTTTGTTTATTATTACAAGTATTGTGTGTTTTGTGTAGTGCTTAAAGCTTTGTTTCTGCTTGTGTCATAGCGCAATGTAAAAAAAAAAAAAAAAAAAAAAAAAAAAAAAAAAAAAAAAAAGAAAGAAAATAATTCGTTTTGTATCGTTAGGATGAATATAATAACTACCATTATTGTTATTGTTATCATTATTATCGTTATTAGTTGTAGTAGTAGTAGTAGTAGTAGTAGTATCAACGTCAACCGTATTTGTTTGAAGGCCGCTTCCTTGCATACAGGCGCAAAACTAATAATAATAATAATAATAATAATAATAATACCTCAGAACCGACAAACCAGGCGAGGGGAGGGGGGGGGGGCGGGGGTAGGGAGGGGGTACATGAAAGGTTTGCACCTATGAGACCAGCACTCGTGTTGTAATTAATTAATATACACAGTAATGAATTATGATTATATATATACATATATATATATACATGATATGGTTGGTAGGTGTTGACTTCTTGTTGAAACGTCTTTCACAGACTGATCTGTTTCTCCTCCCCCCCCCCCCCCAAACCTCACCCCCCCCCCCCCCACCTCTTATCCCCCACACCCCACCCCTCCCCTCTCCCACGCCATTTATATGTGGTATAGTTTTGGTGCTTGTGGTAGTGGGAAGTCAGGGTTTGTGTAGTGTGTGTGTGTGTTCCATGATATGGTGAATTTTGTGCACATTTCCTAATGTGCTTGTATGCGTGTAGTTTTGTTTTCTTTGATATGATGTGTGCGTGCGTGCATGTGTATATATGTGTGTGTGTGTGTGTGCGTGCGCGCATACGATCGCCCGCGCGTGCGTGTGTGTGTGTGTGAGCGTGTGAGAGAGAGAGGGAGAGAGAGTGTGTGTGTGTGTGTTGTATTGTGTTGTTGTTTTGCTGCGCATGTGCATGTGTGTTCAGAAAAATACAAATTGTTGTTACACACACACACACAACTGCGTTGACAGAAAGGAAGGATGGAAGCTCACACAGGAGTGAATCCTATGTCTCTGGTAATCAACGTGTGCTTTACAAATCCTATTTTCACAGTTGTTTTACACCATCAAGTGTTGATGATAATCATTGTCAAAATAACGGAAGCCGTTGTAACCATAGTGATATATATATATATATATATATATATATATATATATATATATCGGCAGTTGCTCGTGTTAACTACTCTCTTGTTGGGTTTTTTTGTTATTGTTTTTTTTTTCTTTTCTTTTCTTTTCTTTTTTTATATAAACTTTTGCCAAATGTGAGATAGGTCGGAGCTGTATAAATTCGTGAAAACAAATGATTATTAATATATTGAATTTTTATTATCTGCAGTCGTGTGTGTGTGTGTGTGTGTGTGTGTGTGTGTGTGTGTGTGTGTGTGTGTGCATGCATGTGCGCGCGTATATTTATGTAGTGTGTGCGCGCGCATATACACATATGGTTGGGTAGGGGGTTGTTTATAAATGCGCGAGCGCGCGCGCGCGTGTGTTTATTTGTCTGTTAAATCTATGAGCGCGCGTGCATGTGCGCATGCATGTGCGCGTGCCGTTGCTGCAGATTTTCTGCCCCTCAGGCAATAAATGATATTTAGCAACAAAAAAATAAAGCATTATATTGTGCGCATGTACATTGACTGTCACGTCAGAACAGGTTTTGGTGCATATACATTGATTATATGTTACATTATAATCATTATTATATTTTGTTATAAGCTTCGATCCATGCAGTCAGTGATTATATGTTACATTATAATCATTGTTATATTTTGTTATAAGCTTCGATCCATGCAGTCAGAAAAAAAGCAGTGTTATACTTACTCTTTCCGTTTAATCCTATCATTTTAGGGATACAGAATCACGTTGACTTCTTTTTCTTTTTTTTCCTTCCGATATGATTGTTTGGTTCCCAGGGAATTTATACCTGCAAATTTTGTTTGCTGTTGTTGTTGCTGGTGAAGGTGGTCTTTTTTTTTTCTTTTTTTGTTTTGTTTTGTTTTGTTTGCTTGTTTGTTTTTTGTTTTTTCTTTCTTTGTCATTTCATGATTATACATTATGGATGAAGGGTATTTTTTTTCTTGAACTGAACATAAACTGTACTCCTTCTGTGGAAGAGAAGTTAATATTATTACAAAACTTGAGCAGGATAGGATCGTGTTTTTCATAATCATAATTATTCAAATATTTATGGTGGAGTAATGGGTTGTATCATGCTTTTCGTTCCAGTATCATTTTAGACAGTTTGAAATAAAGACTTTCTTGAAGAGAAAGAAAAATGTATGTGTGTGTGTGTTTGAGTGTTGGTGTGTGTGTTGTGTGTGTGTGTGTGCGTGTGTGTGTGTGTGTGTGTGTGTGCGTGCGTGCGTGTGTGTGTGTGTGTGTGTTTATTGTGCCTTGAATTGAAATAGATGATTCACATGGTCAGAACAGTAACAGTCAAATGCTGTGTCAGGTCACAAAAGGAGAGAGAGAGAGAGAGAGAGAGAGAGAGAGAGAGATATTCTACATGCATATTCTATATTACACACACGCGCGCGCGCGCACACACACACACACACGCACACACACACACTACACACACACACACACACGCACACACAGCACACACACACACCACTCACACACACCACACACACAACCCCACCCCCACCCCCGCCCCCAAACACACACACACACACACACACACATGCTCAAGCTGACACACCAGAAGGGTGAAGAGTTCAAAACGTCCCATGATAAACAATAACACAGGACAATGTGTTCAGTGTTTGGAGGTCTTGACGTCATCTATTGGTGGAGAGGTCTCGGCTGACGACGGGCGCAATAGCCGAATGGTTAAAGCGTTGGACTTTCAATCTGAGGGTCCCGGGTTCGAATCACGGTGATGGCGCCTGGTGGGTAAAGGGTGGAGATTTTTACGATCTCCCAGGTCAACATATGTGCAGACCTGCCAGTGCCTGAACCCCCTTCGTGTGTATATGCAAGCAGAAGATCAAATACGCTCGTTAAAGATCCTGTAATCCATGTCAGCGTTCGGTGGGTTATGGAAACAAGAACATACCCAGCATGCACACCCCCTAAAACGGAGTATGGCTGCCTATATGGCGGGGTAAAAACGGTCATACACGTAAAAGCCCACTCATGTGCATTCGAGTGAACGCAGAAGAAGAAGAAGGTCTCGGCTGACACACCGGGGAAAAAAAGTAAAAAAAAAAACCACTAAAAAAAAACAAAAAAACCCGTGCATTTTAATCACGAAATACACGTGCAACACGGCGTGAGAGTTTCAGGTTTGTGAACTCGCTCACACAAGAGGCTCAGAGAGCAGAGAGGCCAGTTTGAAAAAAAAAAAAAAAACAGAACGAAGACACCTTCATAGTGCACAAGGTGGGCTTGGACATGAGAGTGGAATGGTTGTGGTGGCAAAGAAACACAAGTCAGATTCTGGCAACCATTCTAACAACAACAACAACAACAAAAATGGAAACGGGACTCCAAGATAGATTTCTCAACACTGTGGATGAAATGGGAAAAAAAGAAGTAAACTGTGCTAAAATTGGATATTACCACTGTATACTATACATTCTTCAGCTTTTTTTTTTTTTTAATTTTCTTTACAGTGTAGAACAACTGCTCATTTTGTGAACATGGACTGGGAATTCAAAGTGGGTGGTGAGCGGCATAGTTCTCCTTCAGTGTGTACAAGAGGGACCTGTGTGTGTGGTGGCGGTGTATTCCTGAAACATGGCGGAACGTAGACCACTACATCGTATTGCAAGAACTCACTCCCCCGCGCCTGTTTTAATTAAACACACACACACACACACACACACACACACAGCTGCCTGCAACCCCGTCATGTGGAGTGGGAAGAAAACATACGACTCGACATCCAAAGACTTCGTTCGACTGGTGTGTGACCGCCCTCCTGGCGAACTAACATCGATGGTTCCCTGTGGACTGCCGATGCTGGAACTGCGACAGACGAAGCTGGCTGGGGGACTCGGAATGAGCGGCGTGGCAGTCATGCCAACTGAAACGGTGCAGATGATGAGGCAGGAAAAAAAGAGACTTCCTTCGAAATGATTTTCCCGTGGATGATATACACAATTATGGAGAAGTGTGTGTGTACATGCTGCGCTGATGCCGATGGATGTTCACTTTGCACGCGGGGAATCCACGGATATAAGGTAAGGCGTTTCTCCCTCCTCCCTCCCTTCTCCCCTTCTCTCTGCCCCCCCCCGCCACCCCCACCCCCACCCACACCCCCGCCTCCCCGCCCACCTTTATGCCCTCACCCGTTCAGTAATTTGTTTTTTGAACAAAGTTTGGTTCAATCCTATGAGGTGAGCGTAAAATCAGTTCTGTTTGTTTGCTTCTTTTTTCTTGTTTATGTTTGTTTTTGTTGTTTTGTTGTTGTTGTTGTTGTTTTTGTAAAGTACTATTTTAGCATCCTGAATGATTGCACCTATTTTACCGGCAATTTCTATGCATGTGTGAAACGATATTACCATAAGTTGATGTAGCCCATTTTCAGTGGATTTCGACTCTCGTTTTGAGCGTAATTTTACTCAACTTTGATGCGGATTCAATCGTGCCTCCATTTTGCTTTTTTTCCGTTTCTCGTCCCACAAACCATGGACATGTAACCAATAAGTGAAATACTTTAGGATGCTGAAATAGGAGGATAACACACACCGCGCACCCCCGGTATAGATTTGGTATGGTCCCCACCCGGCTAAATCCAGACTGAACCCTCGTCCATGCCATATCTACCCGCCTTTTCTTTTTTTTTCTTTAAGAAATACTTCAGAAAGGCACACAAATATTCAAATCAAAGGAAAATGTGAAAATGGCGGGGGGGGGGGGGGGGGGGCACTTTGGGATATTCCAGAATCCCTCATCCCCCCACCCACTGGTGGTTATTTCTGGGATATCCGAGACTTACCCTCTTAATTGTCGAGGAGGGTGTGTGTGTGTGTGTGCGGCGGTAGTTCTGGGACATCCCAGAAAATATCCTCAGGGGAGGATGTGGGGTGGGGGGGGTTAAGTTTGGAGATCCAGAAATAGCCCCGGAGGTAAAAGTTCAGAGAGCGGTGGGGATGGGGGGTGGGGGTTTAGACACGTGTCTTCCCCTCCACTCCTCTGTGTGACTGGCGGAGTAAACGTCCACACCTTGTTGCGATCACTGCTCATTCCGTTTTGATGGGAAAAAATTGTGGATACTGGCCATACATATATGCGCAAGCGTTCTCACGCATGTCTGTTTGTGTGTGTTTCTGTGTTTGTGTGCACTCGTTCACGTGCACACACACACACACACACACACACACACACACACACACACACACATAAATAGACGCATATACACACACGTGTGCACTCGCGTGTGCGCTTATGTGCACGCACACACGCACGAACATACACGTGTGTGCAAGAATACATGCACCCTCACATACAGACATGCGCACAATCAGATCAACTCTCGCTCTCACACAATCACACACACACACACACACACACACACACACACACACACAATCTTCCAGTGGGCGCGTGTTCGTTCGTTATTTAGTTTAGAGTGTTTTCTACCAAAAAAATGCATAACGTAACATGCAATTAGATTTAACAGTAACAATATTCAAAATGGTGGTAATAATCAGAAACCATGAACACAATACTGAAGTACCTAGAATAGAATAGAACAGAATAGAATATGTCTTTATTACCAAGTGTACCGAGGTCACAAGGAATATTAGGGGGGTGGGGGGATGATACATAACAAGATACGAACATGTTGAAAATCATACACACACACACACACACACACTCTCTCTCTCTCTCTCTCTCACACACACACACACACACACACACACACACACACACACACACGAAGCGACCAGCTCAACGTGTGCACTGTAAAGATGACATGTCGTACAATAGTCAAACGTAGCTCTTCTGTTTTGGAAGGCACCAGGGAAAGTTCGTCTGCTCATTATTTTCACCGTTTTGTCGACGTTCGAAAATATCCCATGGTCTATCTGGATCTGGATCTGTACGTCTCCGAACCAATTTTGGTTATACTGCAACGGAAAAACAGGGAGAGCGTTTTGTAGAGGGTGGTGAGCCGTTGTTGTTTCCTACGTTCTTGCAGGGGTGGAAGGCCCAGCTCATGGAGCATCTTAACACAGCCCTCTTATCTAGACCTGTAGTCTTTCTTGATGAAGTGAGCTGCTTGCCGTTGTACTCGCTCCAGCCGATCAATATCCTTCTTCAGGTACGGATCCCATACCACTGCGCCGTACTCCAGCACTGATCGGACAAGAGTGATGTAGGCCAGTCGGGACACTCCTGGGGGCAGTTCCCTAGGTCACGCCTCAGAAATCCAAGCACAGACCAAGGCCCACTTACAGATGTTGCGGATGTGGGCTGACCATTTCAGATCCGAGGAGATGAGGGCACCAATGTGTATATTGTGGTTTACATGCTTCAAAACCTCTCCACAGATGGTGTAGAAATAGGACGTGGCCTTGATTGGGAGGACATAGCACTTCTGTGCATTGAACCTCATGCCCCAGTCGTTTGCCCATATTTCTAGTCTATGGAGGTGTGCTTGGAGGATGAGGTGGTCTTGGAAGGAGCGTATCTCTCGGTAGAGCAGGCAGTCTGCGAACAGGCGTACCTTTGATGTTACAGTAGCAGGGAGGCCGTTTATGTGGCACAGGAACAGCAATGAGCCTAAGACTGTACCTTGGGGCACTCCCAACTCGACTGCAACCTCCTCAGAGGATTCCCCCTCCAGAACCGCCCTCATAGTTCTTTTGGTCAGGAAGCTTGTTATCCACTGGTAGACAGGCCCTCTGATGCCGTAGTGTTTCAACTTGTGGAGGAGTTTGGTGTGGGGCACTGTATCGAAGGCCTTGCTGAAGTCCAGGATCATGACGTCAGTCTATCCCTGCTTCGGTGGACTCAAACAACTCTTGCGTTGTAGTGAGCAGTTGGGTTTCACAGGAATAACCAGATCTGAAGCCATGGTTCTTGTCAGTGAGGATGTTATACTTTTCCAGATGTTCATGCAGGTGATGACAGATATGTTCTGGCAGTTTGCAGGCTACAGAAGTTAGTGATATGGGTCTATAGTTCTCCGCTTTATTTCTGTCTCCTTTTTTTTAACACACCGGATACATTTGCTGTTAGCCAATCATCCGGAAGACATCCAGTGGACAGGGAGTGGTTGAAGATGCAGGTTATGGCTGAGGCTAGTGTCTGCCAGCAAGTCTTTAGGACCTTACTGGGGATCCCATCTGGTCCACAAGCCTTCGAGGGGTTGAGGTTTCGCAGAAGTTTCGCGACTCCTTCTGTATTGATGGTCAGGTCGTCTTGATAACCTCCAAAAAGGCTTGCTGTTGTTCTCTCTCATGCCTTCCTCGATGGACTTGGTGACGTACAGCTGTTCTGCCTTCCTCGTGGCCCTCCTACATTCCTTCTTGCAAAATGTGTAGTTTGTCCAGTTCTGTGTCTTCTTGGCCCTTTTTATACAGCCTCTTCTTCTTTTTCAGGAGTTTGTGGATGTCCTTGTTGATCCATGGGAGATCATTCCTGTTCCTCCAGAGTGCAGATGGGACATGCTTCTCTACGGTAGTCAGAATAGTTTGTTGTTGTTTTTTTAATCCTCCCAAAGACTGTTTACATCAGCTCCTCCCTTTTTCTTGGTTTCCAGTCTCTCTGGTAGAGGTTGCAAGTCTCTGTCAATGTCCTCCCACTTTGCTTTTGAGAAGTACATCTTCCAAGCTTTCTGGAGTTTATCTTGCTCACTGAGATCATGGAGGTTTCGATGGGGCATATAAAAGCATCCAAAGAGGAGATCTCCCCCTGCCTGGAGATGAACTTTTGCCCATACCGCCTAGCAGTCACCCTTGAGGTCTTTACACTCTGAGGATACAAAGCTCTTGTGGATTAGAATGAAAACTCCTCCGCCAAATCAATTGTGGTCATTTCGGTAGGGCTCGTAGTTCCCTGGAAAGATCTCTGCAGAGAAGATGCCTTTATCCAGATGGGACTCTGTTCCAAACACAACGTGTGGTTATGTTATTTATCATTGCAGCTAGCTCAGCACCCTTTCTGGGCACACTCTGACAGTTAAGGTTTAGGATCCTGAGGTTTAGTTTTCTCGGTAGGTCATAAACATGGCTGCTATGGTTATTTTGTCCATCTTGACCAAATGAGGGCTGCTTGCCTTGGGGGGAGGTGCCTGGTGCTGAGTGATCTTCAGCAAACGAAATGATGACCCACGGTGTACATACGCACACACGGCGTTCATGCACGAGGACGTCTGCATAATTATTATGTTGACCTGGGCGATTGGGGAAAAAATATCTCCACTCAACAAGACGCGGCCGAGATTCGAACCTAGGACCTTAGGACTGGACGTCCAGTGCTCTGGGTCACCTGGCTATCGCGTCCATCCAATGCCGTGGTTGACCACTGATTCGTGAAGCGATTTCACACTGCACGGTTTAGCTGTTCTCAGTGCTGAAGCAATCTACGGGAAATAACTCTTTTATTCTGGAAGTCGGGCTAAAGAACTATTGTTGCTTCCCTTCAATCAGCTTACCCCACCACTCAGTGGAAAGAAGCACGATTTTTTTTTTTTTTTTTTTTTTTAACTCTTCCCTCTGGTACCAGACCTTGAGTTGAGGTCTGGGTACTGATCTCTCAGATAATACGATAAACCGAGGTCCTGTGTGCAGCATGCACTTAGCTTACGTAAAGAGAAACCGAATGTGGGGGCGTTTCTGGCCAAATTCTGAAGAAAAATCCTCACTTTGATAGCAAAACTTGCAAGCAAAAACCAAAAAAAGGGGAAGGGAATATACGGATACTGCCGCACTGTAGCGACACACCTTTGGCGGACAGACTAACCCGATTTTCACCCAGAAATATGTTATAAATACGTGAGAGGTAAAGGGGAGTTCTCTACTGAACCTTACCCATTCATTCATTCATTCATTCATACATCGTAAATTGTGCAGCTGGAATACAGTATTGTTGCAAAAAGTGAAATTCTGTATTGACCATTGATCCATGCCATGTGGTACAAAAAAGCACTGAATTCCTAAGAACTGAAGAAGATATATATATATATATATATATATATATATATATATATATATATATATATATATAGCAAACAAGAGGCTTGATAATTTGATGAACACAATGTGATATACAAAAGCACCGACATGCCAAGAATTGAACAGTCAAAAATATATCATCAATACAAGCGATTACTTATCTGAACGAAAAACCAAAAATAAAACCAATAAAAAGAGGGTGTGTCTGTGTGTGTGACAGACAGAGAGAGGAAGAGTATGTGGTTCTTATTACACGCATTAAGTTACTGTAAATCAGCTTTACGTCGCGAATTACGTGCAGTGTACACATCACCGACAGTTGACGTCACACAGTGTCATGACTTGTTCCAAATGCTCACCGGGTTTTGTTTCGTTGTTTTTTGTGTGTTTTTGTTTTGTTTTGTTTTTGTTTTGTTTTTTGGGGGGGGGGGGGTTCAGCTACAGACTTCATAAAAAAAGCAAAAACAAGTTCGAGACCACTTCATAAAAGATCTTGTGTCTGCAAAACAAAAATCAAAAACAAAACACAAAATTAGACGGTTTGAATTAAGCAGGCTACAGTTTAGTCCGCCTACACTGGCATCTCGCTGAATACACAACTCTTCTTAGGTACATGTGTATCGTGAAAAAAAAAAAAAAAAGACTGCTCGTGTTGTTGGGTCAGAATATCAGATCAAAGTGCCAAGTTTAGAGAATTAAAAAAAATATAAATATAACAGTAAATGCAGTTTGCATATAATTTGGTTTCTTTTTAATTTTTGTGCCCATCCCAGAGGTGCAATATTGTTTTAAACAAAATGACTGGAAAGAACGACGAATTTTTCCTATTTTTATGCC
Organism: Babylonia areolata; assembly: GCF_041734735.1. Classification (NCBI taxonomy): domain Eukaryota; kingdom Metazoa; phylum Mollusca; class Gastropoda; order Neogastropoda; family Buccinidae; genus Babylonia; species Babylonia areolata. The sequence continues at coordinate 40,980,266 of NC_134883.1, forward strand.
TAATTTGGTGTCGACTGACAAAGTATTTGCAGAGAAAATGGCAATGTTGAAGTTTACCACACACACACACACAGACAACCGAACACCGGGTTAAACATACTTACTTTGTTTACACAAGTGAGTCAAAAAATGGGGAAAAAAAAGGTTTGGAAACTTTATTCTTAGCCAAAACTTATTTTGTGGCTTATTATTGATAGCTGTTTGTGCTTTTGGTCATTGTCTAGAGGTAACGCGTCCGCCTAGGAAGCGAGAGAATCTGAGCGCGCTGGTTCGAAGCACGGCTCAGCCGCCGATATTTTCTCCCCCATCACTAGACCTTGAGTGGTGGTCTGGACGCTAGTCATTCGGAGGAGACGATAAACCGAGGTCCCATGTGCAGCATACACTTAGCGCACGTAAAAGAACCCACGGCAACAAAAGGGTTGTTCCTGGTAAAATTCTGTAGAAAAATCCACTTCGATAGGAAAAAAAACAAACTGCACGCAGGAAAAAAATACAAAAAATGGGTGGCGCTGTAGTATAGCGACGTGCTCTCCCTGGGGAGAGCAGCCCGAATTTCACACAGAGAAATCTGTTGTGACAAAAAGAGAAATACAATACAATACGATACAATACCATAAACAAGTGGAAGTGGAGCAATGCAAAAAAGTACCTGTGGTTTATGAGTGATACTCGTTATATAGGCTGCATATACCACTGCTTTCTGAAAATTAAGCATAATAAGGAGGCTGTGCAGCCCGCTTCAGTGCTGGACTTTTCGTCGCTCGCAGTGTGAGAAGTAGGTCACAATTATGACGACACGGACAGCCCACCACCGTAGCTGGCTTCTCTGAGTTTGTACTGCTTGTGGTCAGACAACTTTTCAGCAGGGTTTATAAATGGATCAGTTCGATTGTGGCAGACATATGAAGAGAACCACGCTCAAAGTAAACATAGAAGATTACAGCAAATAATGGGTGTAATTATAAAAATCCAATATACCTTGTAAACTTATAAAAAATAGTCGCCGAAATTTTTTCAAAATTCTTTCGTCAAAACATGAATTTCCACGACGAAATTTAGTCTTCCAGTGATCGGGGGGGGGGGGGGGGGGGGGGGGAGAAAAGGAGGCGCGCATGCGCACATGGTTCTTGTCAAAAATAACCGGAGAATCCCGATGAAAACCCGACGAAAGTGGGCCTGCACACCCTCCCTAATATCACTGTGCCCTTAGGAGAAAACCATGCAAGATCCAAAGTGGTCCTTAGCGGGGGTTCCCCCCCCACGCCCCCTGTATCCGAGTGTGTCTTTCATGCAAATCTGGTGAGAGTTCGCGAGGGTATTTCTGGTCTCTTTTCATTTGATACTACTAATCTGAGCAAATTTTTTCCCACCACAAATCCCGCAATTTTCTTTTTCTTGGTCAAAAGTGAGTCTTATTGTGGTGTTTAATTTCCTCCAGAAGATTTTTTTTCTATCTCCTGTATGCAGCAAGAAGATAAGTCGTTGAACTGTCAGCCGTTGCGTCGGAATCCGAGTCTTCCTCCACGTCTGTGTTCTGGTTTTCTTTGGATTGTGTCCCCTCCGCCCATGGCTGGAGCGAGGCATCTGCCAGGATCCCGAAAAGAGCACAGGCCACAAAGTACATCACGCCTGACAACAGGTACACTGTCTGCCACGATTCCAGACTCTGGAACAATTTCATTGAGAGAAAAAAAAAGTCAACAAAATGTTCTAACTTATGACTACACGCACGCACGCACGCACTCACACTCACACTCTTCTTCTTCTTCTTCATCGTTCGTGGGCTGCAACTCCCACGTTCACGCGTAGGAACACGAGTGGGCTTTTATGTGCATGACCGTTTTTACCCCGCCATGTAGGCAGCAATACGCCGTTTATACACACACACACACACACACACACACACACACACACACACACATATATATATATCTGTATCTGTATGTATATATATATGTATGTGTGCACGCGCGCGCGCGCGCGCACACACACACACACACACACACACACACACACACACACACACACACACATTATATATATATATAGAGAGAGAGAGAGAGAGAGATGTATGTATGCATATGATATACATATATGCATATATATATATAGACAGACAGATGGTTTTAGTTTTTTTCCCCCCTACAATAATGCAACTATTTCAACGTTATGCTTGCTTTGTATTTGAGAGGAAGTGAAACAAATTCCGACATTGGAACAATTCATTGAAACAAACAAAAAATGGGCAGCAAAGTGTCCAAACAATTATTTTTTTTCCACAAAAATTACACCAGGATTAGCAACCTTTTGTTAAATAGTTATCACATTTTTTCGAGAGGGAGTAAGACAAAGTGAGATTCTGGAGCAGATCTATTGACACTAGTGAAACAAAGCATCCAGCCTAGATTTTTATCACAAAAAAATATATGCCAGTTAATTTCAATGTTATGCTTACTATGTATAAGGGCATGCTGCACACGAGAACTGGGTTCATCGTCTCATCAGAAAGACTAGCACCCAGACCACCACTGAAGGTCTAATGGAGGGGAGAGTAACCAAACGAACAAAAAGTCCCGATCCTTACGATTATGAGAATTGAACCCGGGGACAGCTCGCTCCCCCTGCGTGGGCGCATTGTCACTCGGCCACGGCACTGACTGTCCGATCACATTCACTCTGGTCAAAGTGAGCCAGAGCCCCCTGCTCTACTACTACAGGGTACGGGACATGACAGAACAGCCCACCTGGTACTTTCCAGCAGTCATTGAGATGAACGTTGAAGACAGCGTTGCTGCCAGATTTGACACGGTGATCACGATTCCATACACGATTCCAGTATACTGCGGTGTCATGTCTGACATAAGAGGGTTGAAACCTGAACGGGGGAGAAAAAATATATATAAAAAGGGTAAGGCCATGGATGTATTGGTTTTTGTCCTTATTTCCTTCGTCAAAACTTTACTTTTTTTTATTAAAAATAAATTTAAAAAAAAAAAGAAGATATCTTACCCGCAAAGAGATCTTACCCACGGAACCAAAGAGATCTTACCCACAAAAGATCTTACACACCAAGATATCTTACCCACGTTAACAAAGAGATCTTACCCCCGGTACCAAAGACATCTTACCCACAGAGATCTTACCCACGGCACCAAAGAGATCTTACCCACAA
>NC_134883.1:40988440-41015940 GCF_041734735.1 Babylonia areolata
CATCAACAAAGACCAATACACAGCTTACCAGTTCTACGGAGCCTTGTCGAACGTTGGTGCCGTATTTTCTGAAGTAGTCTCGTTCTTCTGACGTCAGCCCTGGGTGAAGTTCGGGTCTGTCGTGGAAATGGCGAAACCAGACAACAGTCCACAACATACCTCCACCACCTGCAAAGGTTACACCACGGCCTTGAGTGCACAGTTCGGATCTTGCGGGATGAATGAATGGATGGATGAATCGATGGATGGGTGGATGAATGAATGGATTGATGGGTGGATGAATGAATTAATTAATGGATGAATGAATGGATGGATGGATGAATATAGTAGTATGGGGACTGCCGTTTTTGGGCCACATGTTTTTTTTCCCTTAAAAGGGCCTGGGTATAAAAAAAAAAATCATGATCTAGAAAAAGCAAAAACGAAATTGATTTCATATTGATGCGGTGGTTGGAGCGCTGTGTTTCCAACTGTTTCCCGACTTCTGTTTCGGCGCGTCTGACGGGTTAATGGTGGAGATTTTCCTCCCAGGTCAACATTCGTGCAGACCTGCTAGTGCCTGAATGCTGTTCGTGTGCATGAGCGTGGTTAAAGCATTGGACTTTCAATCTGAGGGCCCAGGGTTCGAATCTCGGCAACGGCGCCTGGTGGGTAAAGGTTGGAGTTAGTTGTGTTTTTTTTATCTCCCAGGTCAACACATGTGCAGACCTGCTTGTGCCTGAACCCCCTTCATGTGTATACGGCAAGCAGACGATCAAATACGCACGTTTAAGTCCCTGTAATCCATGCCAGCATTCGGTGGGTTATGGAAGCAAGAACATACCCAGGATGTGTATCTCCGAAATCGGAGTATGGCTGCCTACATGGTGGGATGAAGACTGTCATGCACGTAAAAGTCCACTCGTACATTCGAGTGAACGTTGGGGCTGCAGCCCACGAACGCAGATTGAGGACTGATATTACATTCAAAGAAATTTCATTCCAAAAGATGATATCAGTACAGTAGGTACAGTGCATACACATGTGAATAAAAGCTTACTTTACTAACCTTTGAATCATTTACATGGCTAAAGACTTCGGTTAACTGGATTAAAAAACAAATCGGGCTATAACAGATACCTGTGGATACTTCGAAACCCATATTTAGTCTGAAAAAAGGCTATGGTTCAACTAGAAAATACTTTCGTGGCCCTGCTGATTTGTAATTCTGTTGTTTAGAAGATTTTAATTTTTAACAATGTTTCGCTCTTTATGAATTTCTTTGTATGTGATTCGTTAGTCATTTTCATCTGTAAGCTTTGATCTCTAGCTCGCTAATTGTTTGTGTAAGTCTTTGATGTAAATGTATGTCCTCCAATTTTAAATCTATCTACCACCACCACTCTGTCTGTCTGTCTCTGTGTTAGTGTGGAGTGGTGGCCAAGTGGTAATTCGCCCAACTAGGAAGCAAGTGTTGCCGGGTTTGAGTCCCATTTACGGAACGGTTTTTTTTTTTTTACTCCCCTCCCTCCCATCCCGCCCCCCGCCCCCCCTCCCCCCACACACACACCCTCTCCCCCACTAGACCTTGAGTGGTGGTCGGATGAGATGCTAAAGAATGAATGTGGACTGATGGCCTAGAGGTAACGAGTCCGCCTAGGAAGCGAGAGAATCTGAGCGCGCTGGTTTGAATCACGGCTCAGCCGCCGGTATTTTCTTCCCCTCCACTAGACCTTGAGTGGTTGTCTGGACGCTAGTTATTCGAATGAGACGATAAACCGAGGTCCTGCGTGCAGCATGCACTTAGCGCACGTAAAAGAACCCACGGCAACAAATGGGTTGTCCCTGGCAAAATTCTGTGGAAAAATCCACTTCGACAGGAAAAACAAATGAAACTGCACGCAGGAAAAAATACAAAAAAAATGGGTGGCGCTGTAGTGTAGCAACGCGCTCTCCCTAGGGAGAACAGCCCGAATTTCACACAGATAAATCTGCTGTGATAAAAAGAAATACAAATACAAATAAAGCGAGGTCCCGTGTGCAGCAAAAAGGTTGTTCCTGGCAAAGAACATGCAGAACAATTCCCATTTGGAAAGCAAAACTAACACATTCGCAGACTGTGGAAAGTAAAAGAAAGAGCAAGATGTCTTCATAAAAAACACAGTGCAGTACAACATGGTAATATAGTTATAGTACTCTTACCAATAATGTAGAAGACAGCATCCCATTTGACGTAGCATATAGTCGTAGCTGTCACGGCCGACGAAATTGCTGGTGCAAAAAAAGAACCTGTCACACGCACGCACGCACATATACACACGTGCGCGTACGCACACACATAAAGACACACCCGCACGCACACACACACACACACACACTTACTCACACACACACACACACACACACACACACACACACACACACACACAGATTTGAAACTTTCTGTTAACATGTTGTTATATAATGACAATAACAGTAAGGAGAAAAACGAAGAATGATAACAATAAGAATGATGATGACGACAACAAAAAAAAACAACAACAAGAAGACGAACAATAATAACAAGAAGGTGGTGAAGAAGAAGAAATAGACGACAACGACGTGTTGAATGGTTTCCTCGTAAAACATGAAGAAAAGGCTGTGTGTTTGACTTCTTCTTCTTCTTCCTTTTCTTCTTCTCGTTCGTCAGATGGACACCCCAGTCTCCGCGAAAAGGGCAGCTATACGCTGCTGGTTCTCCACACAGCTGTAGAGTTTCCGAGTCACTGGAGTTGGGTCGGGCCAATACCGCTTCGACATAGTTCGTTCCTTTTTCACGGACATGACCAAATCCGAGAAGATTCGGTGCTCCTTTCAAAGGAAAATGCAGGCCAAAGAAATGAGATGCTTTCAAACACTCTTGGGTATCACGTACAGAGATCACATAACTAACGAGGAAGTGAGGAACAGAATCGAGCAAACCATCGGGCTCTGTGAAGATCATCTCACCACTGTGAAAAAAAACGCGAATTGGGTGGTATGGGCACATCACAAGATCAACAGGACTTGTAAAGACGATCCTGCAGGGTGCTGTACAAGGAGAGATAAGGAGAGGCAGACAGAAAAAGAGATGGGAAGACAACATCCCAGAATGGACAGGTCTGAGGCTGAGCGAGGCCCTTAGGGAAGACATCTCAGAACGGACAGGTCTGAGGCTGAGCGAGGCCCTTAAGGAAGACAACACCCCAGAATGGACAGGTCTTGTCTGAGCGAGGCCCTTAGGGAAGACAGCATCCCAGATTGGACAGGTCTTGTCTGAGCGAGGCCCTTAGGGAAGACAGCATCCCAGAATGGACAGGTCTGAGGCTGAGTGAGGCCCTTAGGGAAGATATCATCCCAGAATGGACAGGTCTGAGGCTGAGCGAGGCCCTTGGGAAGACAGCATCCCAGAATGGACAGGTCTGAGGCTGAGCGAGGCCCTTGGGGAAGACAACATCCCAGAATGGACAGGTCTGAGGCTGAGCGAGGTCCTTAGGGAAGCAGAAAAAAGGGGAGGATAATAATAATAATAATGGATACTTACATAGCACACTATCCAGAAATCTGCTCTAGGTGCTTTACAAAAACACTTTTGTTAACATAAAACATTACATCAATGTTACACACACACTCATTCACTCACTCACACTGCATACATACATGTGTATCTAACAGCTACCCTAACACATACGCACACAAGGGCAGGCACAAACATGCATAAACACACGCACGCACAATACACATTCATATACATGCATGTAGTTATGTACACATACATATGTATACACACATAGTCAAGCACAGCTAACGCAAAGGAAGTAGACCTGCCACAATTGAACTTATTGCTGAGGGAAAAGGTGAGTTTTGAGACGAGATTTAAAAGATGCGAGGGAATCAGAATGACGGAGGTTATCAGGGAGCTTGTTCCACGTCTTTGGCGGTTGAAAAGAAAACAGAAGATGCAGGAAGGTGGTTGACATGTTATCTGTGGTGCCCCAACTGTCATCCACACTAAGGGACAGATGAAGTGAAGTGAAAAAGAAAATGAGTCTTGTTTATCTGTCTGTTTTTATCTATATGTGCATATCTATATGATGTTGTGAATGTGTGTACGTTTGAGTTTCATCTGTCTGACACTCGCACATTCTGATATGATATTTCGATTTTAGCTTATCCCCTCCCCCCTCTCCCCGCCTCTTCCATCTCCTGGTGCACCTTGAATGTGAAAAGTATCGGACAACCTACTGGAAATTATGTGCTGGAACTCTTCCCTGTCCTATCCCTCTCTTTGTTTCCTTTTGATTAACAGATAGTAAAGAGTGGTAACTCTCTCGATTAACAAGAAACGTAAGTCAACGCTGCTTACGCTACCGATTCAGCCAGCACACAGGTAAATAAAAGGTACACTGGGACAAAACCAGACTATCTCAAAAAGGAAGCGCCGGGCTTGTCCTTATGCCGATCATCTGACATGCGCACACAGCAGCAATGACAGAAGGAAATGTGCAAACACAAATTAGCTTTTATTCGAGACTAGCATAGCTTCTTCAATCCCGAACAAGCCACACAGAACACATGGACAAGAGATGGTTGCCTCTTCTCGTTTCCATTTCTTTATGTCGGATCTTCCTTCGTTTCTTTTCTTTTCTTTTCTTTATTTGTTTATTAATCTATTTTTGATAAAGGTATACCTTGCCGGTCGTTTTCCAATGAATACTTTAATATTTTTGTCCTTTCCCCGGACGTTATGACACTCTTAACATGTGTTCGGTTGTTGTTGTTGTTGTGTGTGTGTGTGTGTTGTTTTGTTTACTATGAGTTGCCGGCTGGCTTTTTTTAGGATTTGTATGCCTGTTGTTAGATATATATATATATATATATATATATATATATATATATATATATATATATATAATGGTGTACATGATCTACAATAATTTGTTTGAAGTCAAACATTGACGAACTGGACAGCAGAAACATATTTCGAGTTTCTGCACTGGCTGTAAAAGGATGTGACTGCAGTTGAGCCTAATTTGTTTCCTTTTTTTAATTTTTATTTTTTTAATGGGTTCTACAGGAATGATATTGACAAAATGTTGTTTTCAGTCCTCATAATGATGGCTCTAAGCAGTCGGCTGGGCTAAAAAGCAATAATGATCACGGCGCCTCCTACTTCTGCATCCTATCCCAAAAACACACATACCATGTTGAGGAATACAGGCTGAACTCGTTTTCACTTCGTTTCTTTTCTTTTATTTCATTATTACTTCAGTCCAATGTTTACCCTGCATATGCCATCATATAAACATCACATTCTGTGCGTTGAGGCCACTAGATTAATGATGATGACAACTGTTTTCATAATAGCATTTGTCGGTTTTGTTTAGCTGATCAAAGAGCTGGTAATAGATGTAGAGAACATGTCACCCGTTATTCCCCCCCCCCCCCCCCCCACACACACACACACACACAGCCCCCCCGGTCCCCCTCCTCCCTCACCCCCCTCTCCCCCCAAAAAATCCAGGAAGTGCCTTGTTAGCTGTTAAGGTTACTGCACACTTTCACATGATCATCATCATCATCATTGTGCAAAGTGTTAAGTATCATCACCTATCCGACTGTTCGCATGTGATCAGTATCAGTAGCTCAAGGAGGCGTCACTGCGTTCGGTCAAATCCATATACGCTACACCACATCTGCCAAGCAGATGGCTGACCAGCAGCGTAACCCAACGAGCTTAGTCGGGCCTTGAGAAAAAAAAAAAAAAAAAAAAAAAAAAAAAAAATATATATATATATATATATATATCATGAATAAGCAATGACCACAGGTTGTAACTGATTATATTGGGTAGAAATCTGGCAAAACTCTTAAGTGCTGTCAAACAGATAAAACAGTTAATTCATTTGATTTTATAAATTTATATGACGATGACAAGGTGGCATTCTCAAAAACCAAAACTGTTCTCAAAAGGTTGACAGGGGAAAGTATTTTTCCACTGTAAAAATTCAATATATCTGAGTCTAAGACAAGAAAATGATAGCAAAAAAAATAAAGCAAATGGTGTGTGTGTGTGCGTGCTTCCTTTTCTGGGCTTATCACAGTCACTCATGTCCACAAAATGTCCAGGAAAAAGAGAATGTGGTTACCAGCATGTTAGCACCTGTACACATTTTGACACATCTCCAAAATAGTATATATCAAAAAGAGCATGTCAAATGGTAGAAGTAAAAATACTTTGTAGCAGGTGAAAGAATGAATGGTGGTTGTCATTCTGAGCTTGCATTTGTCAGTAAGTAACAAAAATTAGCACTGTAGTTATAACAGCATCAGTGTAAGTTTATTGGATACAGCAAGGAAAAGCAATTAACCAACCACCCAGCCAAACAGACAAAACACAGACAATAAATGTCATAATCTTTTTAGCAAACAAAAAAAGGAGTTAAGTAGGCAAGAATACACGCTTGACTCAGGGTTGTCTATGATGATGACGACGATGATGATGACGATGATGATGATCATGATGATGACAATGACTTTCAATCTGAGGGTCCCGGGTTCGAATCTCGGTAACGGTGCCTGGTGGGTAAAGGACGGAGATTTTTCCGATCTCCCAGGTCAACATATGTGCAGACCCCCCTTTGTGTGTATACGGCAAGCAGATGATCAAATACGCATGTCAAAGATACTGTAATCCATGCCAGCGTTCGGTGGTTTATGGAAACAAGAACATGCCCAGCATGCACACCCCCGAAAACGGAGTATGGCTTCCTACACAGCGGGGTGAAAACGGTCATACACGTAAAAAAACCCATTCGTGTAAGATACGAGTGAACTTGGGATTTGCAGCCCACGAACGAAGAAGAAGGAGGATGATACAATAAACCGAGGTCCAATATACACCATGCATTTGGCGCACGTAAAATTTAAATATATATATATATTCATATACATAATTTTTTTTTTATTAAAAAAATATTAAAACAAAAACAAACACGGCAACAAAAGGGTTGTCCCTGATTAAAAATATATATATATATTCAGAAAAATCAACTTTGAGAATAAAACCAACAAACTGACAAACAGAAGAAAGACCATGAATGTAACGGATGAGCTGCATGCAGTGTTGCGCTGCCCACTTGGAAAAAGAAGCCCTGGTTTGACACACAGAAATCTGTTGTCACAAAAACTAATACATTGCAATACAGATTCGATTTCAAATTATAAAAAAAACCAAACTTACCAGCGGATAGAACTGAAAATGCCATTGCTTTGTCTGCCTGTGTTGTCCAGGCCGAAAGTAAGGTAAATGCTGCGCTTTGTTTCGTTGACTGGAGAAGAAAAAAAAAAACAGAGAAAATCATAGCCATCGATTACTGCTCCGCCAACACTGAGTTCGCGTGACTAACACATTGCATGTCGAGACAGTTATTAATGGTTTACAGTTTATGAGTTATCGAACTCGCATCGAAAAGGACTCGCAATAGAACAAAAATAATGAATATATCAATATATGATATAAAAAACGGGGAACAAGTTGTCGTTTTCTTAAGTAGACGTATAACATTTATGCAGTGACCCGAAGATAACTTGAGTTTGGAAAGGAAAAAGAAAAACTTCACACAGGAGAAAGCTATATCACATTGTATCGTATAGACTGTAACGTTGAAATATACGGATCATACTTGCCAGTAAAAGACAACGTTGAAAAAATTAGCACTTCTTAGCCATGAATGTTGATGTAAATGGTATTATATTGTATTGTGCTGTGTAACAATCACTGCATTATATTGTATTGCATTGTATTGATAGTGTTGAGTTCTCTGGTACACAGAGTTTGAGCCTGTAACTGAGGACTATAATCATTAAGATCTCTGTGCTGCTCAACTTTCAAGGAGAACTTAGATACTCATGTGTGTGGGTTTTTTTCACCACTCCTAATGCCTGTGACAGTGCGAATGTGCGTTTGTTTCTGTGTTTGTATAGGTTTTGTGATGTTTTGATATGTATGTTGAGTGATGTGGATGATCTTTTTTTTGTGTGTGTGTGCACATACGAATATTACTATTAGTGTTGGCTGGATGTCTAAAACAGGGTTATGTTTGCAAATCATGACTTGAGTAGAATCAGTATTACTATTTGAATCATCAGGGATATTTCTGGAGCGTCAGTAACTACAGAGTTCTGAAATCGGTTGGGGAGGGAGTGGGAGGGGAGGGGGGCGCATCAAAATGGCGGAAGGAGATAATTGTCCCCTCCCCTACCACCCCCACCACCCTTTACTATGCTGTGGGCTTTTCCAAATACAATAGACTGAGCAACACACTAGACGCCACGTTCTTGGCATCAGAGATCTTTTCCCATCCCTCTTGCGGCCAATCAGTGTCAGCCTCTGTGCGTGTGTGTATTTGTGTATGTGTGGGTCTGTGTTTTTGAGTGCGTTTGTGCATGCGTGAGAGTGTAAGTGTACACAAGTGTCAGGAGAGTTCTGTGCATGTGTGTGTGTGTGAGGGGGAGGTGGGGGTGCAGGGAGGAGGTGGGGTAGAGGATGAGGTATGTGAGTGTATGCATGCCTACACTGTGGGAGCAACAGGATATTGGAACGTATATATTATATATATATATATATATCTCTTTGTATATATGTGTGTGGGGTTGGGGGTGGGAGATATGGGCGTGTGTGTGTGTGCTTGTACAAGTAAGCGTTCATGCGTGTTTGTGTGTGTGTGTGTGTGTGTGCCGTGGAAGCTTCGATACATAGACTAGAAATGAGTGTGTGGAGGAGGGGGTAGAGGAGGTGCAAGGTAATTTGTGGTGTGTGTGTGTGTGTGTTGGAGCTCATGTACGTTTATATGTATTTGATTGTGCTTTCATATCTGTGAAACTGCGTTTTGGGGGCATATCTGTTATGCATGTGTGGGTGTATGTGTGAATGTGTGTCTTCATGTTTTATATTTATTTGCTTATTTATCATCATTGTTGTCTTATTTATTTAATTATTTATTTATTATTATTATTATTTTATCATTATTTTCATTACAACTACCTTTTTTATATCATATTTATTATTTATCTATTTATTTATTTATGTAAGCTTTTTTTTTCTCAAGGCCTGACTAAGCGCGTTGGGTTTACGCTGCTGGTCAGGCATCTGCTTGGCAGATGTGGTGTAGCGTATATGGATTTGTCCGAACGCAGTGACGCCTCTTTGAGCTACTGAAACTGCTGAGGCCTAGACACAGCAAATAAGTGAATATGTATCTACTGCCCCAATGGTTGCAAAAGGTCACGGGACCTTTAACTGAACAATGTATGATTGTCAGTCGTGTCCGACAATGACCATCATCGTTTATTCATTTATAGTCTGTTCATCCAAGATGATATTATTATTATCATTATTTGTATTTTTTCCTATCATAATAGTGATTATTATTATCATTAATTAGAAACCATCATTTGTGAAAATCAATTGCATCACTATTCAACTGAAAAGGGGGCGGTTGAGGTGGGAGTGAGGGTGTGTGTGAGCGGGGTTGGGGGGTGACAGGGAGGGGATTGAGGAAGGAAAAGAGAGAGAGAGAACAGAATGTGGAAAAGAGTACAAAATGTAAAATGGAGAGGGTGGGTGTCAGTGGTTGGAGAAAGAAAAACATACTACTGGAAGAGTGTGTGTGACCGGGGGGATGTGGGAAGCGGGATAAGGACAGGAAATCAATCAATAATCAATACTTCTATAGATTATTATTTAAAACGAGGATGATGTGGGGACCTACAATAAACAACCAACTGGACTATTTAACACTTAACTAGCTAACTTTAATAAAGAACATTTTGAAATACAGAACTTAAAAAAAAAAATGAAACTGGTAACACGTGTTTAGTAATATCTGGAGGCAAAAAAAGTTTTCATTTCCAAACAGCGGGTTAAAACGTGTTCTACCGTTAATCGACCCTTGCAAATACATTCAATATTTTCACAGTATTTTGTATATGGGACATTAAGTATTAACCTAAATGCCATGCTCTTAACAGCTCGACAATGACCATCAGAACAGCAGAGGAGGCACCTGCTATCCCAACTATCTGGGCAAGAATTTCTTCTTCGTCGTCGTCATCGTTCGTGGGCCGCAACTCCCACGTTCACTCGTATGTAAACGATTAGGTTTTTACGTGTATGGCATATAATTTGATTACAGTGGAGAATGTCTTGTCCAAGTTACGTCCCCGGTGGACAGTGTCTGGCCCAAGTTACATCCCCACTCTCTCGATCAAGAGGGTTGTAGGACAGTCAGCGTTGGGATGGTTCCCAAAGGCCAACTAGCTAATACCATACAGTGTGGGAATGACGCTGTGTGACGCATGCCTCATGTCTCACTTCAAAGACACCTTGCAGGCCACGGAGGATGAAGATGAGGGGTCTAAGTGCAGGATGCTGAAGGGAATGAGGAGGGTGGTGACGGCCCCCATCAGACTGGAAATCCAGACAACACTGCAAAGCAATTTGCACGTGCGTTTCAATGTGTACTGAGGCAGCGTGCTAGCCACAGCCACAGCCAAAGTTCACACACACACACACACACACACACTCAAATACACACACGTACACACACACACATGTACACACACAAAAACAATTTCAGTCATTATCCTAAAGAATTGAAACGTGAATCAATTAGACTTTCCTCTGTCAGGCACGGATTCTTTTTTCTTTTTTTTAATTCATCATTCATTTATTTAACTATTTACTTATTCATTTACTTTTTGAGCAAGTTGGCAGAATGGTTGAGACACTCATCTGCCAGTGTGATGTCCACAAGTGTCTGTGTTCAATTCCCGCTGTCCTTTCTTCCAAGTTTGAAAATGGAAAAATCAAACTGAGCATCCAGTCATTTGGATGAGACGAGACTGAAGTCCCGTGTGCAGCAAGTGTGTGCAGCACTGAAAAAGTGTTGTCATCTGGCAAAATTTTGTGGAAGAAATCCACTCTGGGGCCGTATTCAAGACTTGAGACCATCGTACCTGCATGTAAATGTGTACCTGCAGGTAATCTGCCTCAAGCAAGGCAAACTGCCAGAGGGTGAGCAACATCCGGTATCAGGAAAACAAGAGCGGATCGTTTTGTAGCACTGTTTTTGTTGAGGGAAAAAAGGCGTGCAATTGCACGTGTTTTGCGAACTCTCTCGACAATGCTCAAAAACTGTGGTGCGAGAGAAGTAAAACTAAGAGCATGTGCAGAAGGGAATCGCTGGAATTTTTTTATCATCAGCAATGGGTCAGCTGCCTGAGAGCACCAGTGTGTTTTGAATGTGAAGAAAACTTAACCTTCACGTTAATCTGTACCCGCTGGTCCCAACCATGTCAAAGGCAAAACGAATTTTGTCTCAAATACGGCCCCTGAAAGGTACAGAGACATATCGGCATGCACTGAAGGCGTTGGGTTAGGCTGCTGGTTTGGCATCTGTCTAGCAGATGTGGTATAGTGTATATGGATTTGTCTGAATGCATTGTCGCCTCCTTCAGAAACTGGAACTGTCATTATTGTTGATGATGCTTGTGAGAAACCACCGTCATATCCAAATAAAATGCCCAGTGAGTTGCAACTTCCTGATTCTAAGAAAACCCACTATATGTACCATCGGGAATCAGACAATATTTACCAACGAATAATAGTGATAACTTTCTCTATGTGTGTGTGCGTGCGTGCGTATGTGCGTGTACAGTAAATAGTATACAAGTAAGAGCAACAGAATGTTATAAACGGAAGAAGAACTACGCAATAAACTGTGAGATTGAGAAACGAACCGTTTAGGAAATAGCATACAAAAAAGAACGAGAGAATGTTCTTTTAACGAATGAAGAACTAGGCAGAGAGCGGTGAGAATGTGAAACGAACCGTTTAGGGGACACGATGGTCGTTAAGATACCTGCCGGCAGAACGGACAGCCCGCTTCCCACGAAGAAAACCGTGTGTGACATCAGCATGACGTCAGTCCTCATGTCAATCCTGGCGTCATATGACGTGTTCGAGACCGGACACTGAAAAGGAAGAAACACATTGCAGGCAAATATTGAGAGTTATGTTTGCTTCAACTGTTTTCCCCAAGAGGGCTGGATGTATAAAGAAGAATATAAAGGGGGGGAGGGGGGGGGGAGCATGTCATTATTATTCATTCCCCCTTTTAGCCGAGTGATTAAAGCGTTGGACTTTCAATCTAAGGGTTCCGGGTTCGAATCTCGGAAACGGCGTCTGGTGGGTAAAGGGTGATTTTTCCGATCTCTCAGGTTAATATATGTGCAGACCTGCCAGTGCCTGAACCCCTTCCGTGTGTATACGCACGCAGGTCAAATACACGCATTAAAGATCCTGTAATCCATGTCAGCATTCAGGGGGTTGTGGAAGCAAGAACGGAATCAGCATGCACATTCCCCGAAAAACGGAGTATGGCTGCCTACATGGCGGGGGAAAATAAACAAAATGGTCATACACGTAAAATGATACATGTCCGTCAGTGTGTATGTGTGCTGGCCTGAAATCTGATTGAATGACACGGGAAACGAATGATGAGCGCCCAATGGCAACCGTCAGTCGGCTCTACCCAGGTAGGCAGCCTGCTGTCAATTGACCTCATGTTTGTAAAGCGCTTAGAGCTTGATTTCTCTGTGTGAAATTCGGGCTGCTCTCCCCAGGGACAGCGCGTCGCAACACAACAGAGCCACCTTTTTCTCTTTTCTTTTTTGTTTTGAATTTTTTCCTGCGGGCAGTTTTATTTGTTTTTCCTGTCGAAGTGGATTTTTCTACAGAATTTTGCCAGGGACAACCCTTTTGTTGCCGTGGGTTCTTTTACGCGCGCTAGGTGCATGCTGCACACGGGACCTCGGTTTATCGTCTCATCCGAATGACTAGCGTCCAGACTACCACTCAAGGTCTAGTGGAGGGGGAGAAAATATTGGCGACTGAGCCGTGGTTCAAACCAGCGCGCTCATATTTTCTCGCTTCCTAGGCGGACGCGTTACCTCTAGGCCATCACTCAAAAAAAGTATCTATATTATCATCACCATGAAATAAAATTTCGTTTCGCTTCATTCCCATGACAGCCCCATCGATTCCAGTACCAGTACTGACAAACTGCATACAGGTAGCACCATCATCATGTCCTGATTGTGACTCCCTCTGGAACAATTCTGGACAAATCGAAAGTCTTCTCTCTGCTGAGTGAGCACTGGTGCTTTTCAAAACTTCAAAACGTGACAACTCTTTGAAATGAATTCTCTCTCTCTCTCTCTCTCTCTCTCTCTCTCTCTCTCCATTTCTATTTCAGGAAATAAAAACTTCAATGTAGACAACTTGTTGATTATCTTATTAGATGCTTTGTTCATTTTTTTTCTCTCTTCACGTTGACCAATGTTATTGGGGGGGAAAAGAAAAAAAGAAAGTCGTTGGTATATCATCGTGAATTTTGATATCTTTCATTATTATCATATTTGCGACTGAATGTTGAAATTTAAGGCTTTCACTGTGTGCATGGGGTTGGAGGGAATGAGACTGGGGCAGGGGTGGGGATAGAGAGTCCTTTATTTTGTCTTTTTTTTCATAAGTTTCTCGTGTGACTTTCGGTGAAATTTGTCGTTGATATCTTTCATGTTAACAGTTCTGTGTTCATGTGTTCTTTGATGTAGCCCTCCCCTCCACATCCCTCTTTTTCCCTTTCTTTTATACCCCAGGGCTGGTGGGGAAAAAGCATATGTTTTGCTTATCTCATTGCCCTGGTAAAATTTCGTTTCGTGTCATGTCGTGTCGTTTCTCTCTCTCTCGCTTTGTTGTGAATATTAATTGACATTTAGTTTGCTTGTTTTCTTGATCTTATATCCCTTGAAAATTTATTTGTATCCCCGTCACAAGGAGTGTACAGTCAATGACAGCAAAACTTCAAAACGTCAAAACCACTCTCTCTCTCTCTGTCTCTCTCTGACTCTGTCTCTGTCTGTCTGTCTGTCTGTCTGTCTCTCTCCTAACTTCAAAACAACAATAACAACAAAAACAGTGGTCCAAAAAGCCATATGATGGGATAGATACCACAGGCATATACAAATTTCTGTTGCGCAGTCCCCTTGTGCATGATTCTGGAGCTCTATTTTTGCTTTAGAAAACGATTTAGAATGCTACAGCATATGCGTGCAAGCACACGGACACAAGCATACGCACATGCACATGCAAACGTGCACAGACAAACACACATGCACACACATACACATACATGGAGAGAGATTGAGTTGTCTGTCTTATTGAGAAAACATTCGCTCCTTGTATTCGTTGTATTGATAGTGAATATGATAATGTCCTGATGTTTCTGACTGACAAAGCTATGTTGGGCATTTTGACAGAATTGTGACCCTCCACCACGGAATGAGTCACTTTGCACCAGAGGTCGATTTTTACTTATTGGTATATCATAAATCTGCAGTAAATGAGCTTTACAGCAAAAAAAAAGTTTGTAAATCGGATGATTCTGTGAAAAGTTATTGTGATTTGAAGTTCTAAAGTCGCGAAAGTAACGAACTGAGAAATCAAGGCCGAAAAGTTTTGGAACATGTTCATAGCAACCACATACTTCTAAGCAAGATGTGTTCATGAAATTTGGCACACACATACTTAGTGGCAATATCCACAATTGCTCAAAGGTTGAAAGAAAAATATTGAGTGCACTTGATTTTATTCAAAAAAGAATTTTATATATATAAATTTTTTTGGAAAGAATTGCGACTGAGGGGAAAGTATACATACTTTTTAATCAGCTCAACATGACTAGAAACCTACCGGTTTTAAGATTAGTTTTGTTGTAGTGTTGTTTGTGGTCCAATTGCGATGAAACTTTTGCATTGTATAGTATGTGTACTAAAATTTATGCCAGATTAAAGGGGGAAAATGGTAAATCATGATGCTGAATTGTGTAATTGTTATGATTCAATGTGCTCACTGACTTACTGTGCTTGTGATATTACCATAATCCATGCAACAAGCACAACACCATTAAAAAAAACAAAACAAGATCCATACAACAAAACTGCTCACACAAAAGGTACAAATTCATGTTTATTCAATAATTAATGCTAATAATAATAGATTAAATATCAAACAGTAATTTCAGTTTTGTACATCTACATCACAGCTTTCATTCTTTACACAGGACTTTACAAAATGCTTTACTTCTAGTTCCATCTATTTTATCAGAAAAAAAGAATACACTTATATATTTATTTATTTATTTAATTTCATAATATAATAAGATAAAGCAGTTTACTGATAATAAAAGTATGAAATAGTGATTATTAATGCTGTATCACTATGAGTATCAGTGTGCATATCAGTGTGCATGTGCATGACATGCTACAATGCATTAAGTTACTTTATGCATAGTGTCATGTCAAGCACCTGCACACTGATATCATTTATGTGAATGTCTTTGCAAAACTTTACAATTCCATACATGTACATCTGTACAAAGTTTGTAAAAAGAAAATAAGTTTGCAGACTTCATGGTAAATTTATATTTTGAATCATAGTACATTAACAGTTGACCACAAAATCACTCACTCATAGATGGGAGTTTACCAGCAGATAATTCTTTAGTTGACAGTGCAGTTAATGTGGTGGTGTTGCCTTTCCTTCTGATGACATGACTTGCCAGCAGTGATCTCAGAACTATTCATTGGTGTACAGGCAGGCATATAAAGTACCATCATATCTTTCAGGGCTGAAACAAAAGTTGAACTATTAGTAATACTGATAGTATTAACTGTTGACACAACTACATTTATTCACCTCAAAACAACACACACACAGATACAGAAACACACAGAGAAACACACACACACACACACACACACACACACAAACCAACCTGACAAACATATACATAAAATATCCATTGAAGCAAATTCTTTGAAACTGAAAACTGTTCATAATGTCATGCCCTTGTACCCATGCTCAGTTACATGTAATGGATAAAATGTGAGGGGACCATATGTGTGCGTGTGTGTGTGTGTGACACACATTGTGTCACACATTGTACTGGTGTGTGTGTGTGTGTGTGTGTGATTTTCTTTTAATTTACACTCTGTTAATTTCCTCAGATTCACATTATTATTTTAATCATTTTTATTCCACATGCCAAACTGTGAATTTCTGTACCAATGTACAGACAATAAATCAGTCTTGAGTCAATCATTGCTAAATACAAATTATCAGCAATTGATTATTGGTTACACCATCATTACATTTCAATATTTGTCAATGTGGGTAAAATAAGAATGCTTACCTTCAGACACTTCAGCTATTTCCAGACCCCCAGTCACTTTGCTTGCGTTTCCTTGTGTGAGCTGTGAGAAACACAGTTCTCTCACTTCAGTGCAGCAAGTCAGTTTCACTCGTTTCCATGTCAGTCACAACACTGATGGCACCTGGCGTATGTGATTTCGGCAATTACAGGCGAAGGCTTCCAACCTTTCTGTATCTAGTGCAAATGTTGATTCGTCATCTACATCAAAACTGATATTATTGTTGCTTTCGAAATCAGCGTCGCCTTCGTATTCACTGAGATGGATTTCATGACCATCAACCTAGTTGGAATGGCCAGTTCCATCAGTGAAGTACTGGGTTAGAAACTCACAAATGTCGTCTTCTTCACTTAATGGCAAAATGTTTGCAGCGCAAGTGTATCTTGTCAGGAAATTTCCAAGTCTGTTGAAATGCGTGCTTCCGTTCACTGCGACCATGTTCATTAAAGCTAGCGTGCTGAATGGCTGGTTTCGTCACGTGGTCTCTCTCGGCCAATAACAGAGGGGGTTTTCCTTCATAGTGACGCATTGTTTACATAGTGTGTCCTTATTTTGAAAGCGACTGTTGGCTCGTAGTTTAAAACGTAGCCAATGAGAAGAACATAGATTGAAAGCTACGGACTTTAAAACGATGTATGATTCGACCAGTCGGTTCCAAGAGATTAGGGAGGACAAGCTTGTCAAAGTTGATCGATTTTGCGAAGTCATAGGCGATCAGAATGATAGGTTTGGTATTTTAAGCACACTTTTAAGGCAAAAGAAGACAGAATTATGCCTAGATACTTCAATATGAGATAAAAGAAAGCCTAAAGTTTACTATGAAGTCAAAATCTGAAAATCGACAACCTGACCCCCACCCACCTAAAATCGCCGCTAGTGGCAAAGTTGGTCAGGGACAAAGCGACTCATTTCGTGATGGAGCGTCACAGATGTGTAGATGTTCCACCTGGAGCCGTATTCAAGAGAAACTTCATTTTACCTTAAGGCAAGTTACCATTGACATAGGGACTCGCGGGTACAGTTTACCTTGAAGGTTAAGTTAACTTGTATTCAAGACTGGTGCAGCCAACCTATTGTCCATAATGTAAAATCCCGGTAATTCCCTTTTGCACAAGCTCTTTTACTTATAATCACACTGCAGTTCAGAGCATTGCCGAGAGAGTTTGCTGAACACGGGCTGTCCACAAAGCACGCCGGTTTTCCCTAAACAAAAAACAACGCTGCAAAAAGATCCGCCGTATTTACCTCTGCTTCGTGAGCAGTCACCCAAGGCAGTAGTAAGGGCAAATTTGCCTATGGGTTAGGAGACCCGCAGGTAGACTAGAGTGTTCCTCAATACTGGATACTGTTTACCCTTGGGCGGTTTTGCCTTGCCTCAGGTAGACTTGCCCACAGGTATACATTTATCCGCAGGCATGATAGGCTCTTGAATACGGCCCCTGAAGGGTCACCTTTCTATTCATCTCTCTCTCTCTCTCTCTCTCTCTCTCTGTCTTCCCCTCTCTCCGTCTCTCTCACATCAGCGGTCGTTGATTGGTTGACAGCTGTCACGTGGGTCATCACTTGCGCGAAACTGGTGCGTATGCAGCCGATGAGGAGGAAGCCCAGAGAGAGCATGACGGGAAGCTGACAGCGTGGGGAGAAGGAGCAGCCTTGCTTCCCTTTTTTGCTGTCCATGTCATCATCTTCGTCATCCAGAGTCTCTGCTGAACACACACACACACACACACACACACACACACACACACACACACACACAAAGAAGAAAGAAAGAGAACACTGAACACTGAAATGTTTAATGTCATTAGCTGTAAAGCTCTAGTGACATAGTAGGTGCAAATCAGAACAACAGAACAAAAAATGATGCAAAACAAAATGGAACGGAAAGCAAAAAAACAAAACAAAATCAAAGCAAACTAAACTACTACGGGATAAGCGGCACTTTGCTACTTTGCCATGTGGCAGGCGGGTACTGTGCCTTTTTCCCCCCAGTCGTTAAGAGAGAGAGAGAGAGATGATTCTTCTAGTGTTGAGAAAACTTATCAACTGACGGGTAGTAGTAGTAATAATAATAATAATGGTAATTCATATAGTGCCTTCGCACGCTTAAGGCGCTTTTCGGTAACTACAAAAAGTAACATCAACGAAACAATATGTGCTGTATAACACACACATACAAAGTAACAACATATCACACACTTACACACATATACACACAAAAACAATAATATGGTGTGCTGTATAACACCACACAAAAAATAACAACATATCACACACGTATACACACACACACACAAAAGCGACCACACCCACACTCCTTGTCTCCGCCCTCGTGTACACACATCACAACCAAGTAATCAGTGTGGATGGATGGAAATAGCACGTTCTTGAATGGTAGGGACAGACAGGCCGTAATCATAGTGATGAGTGAAGGGGAAAAACGTTTTCAGTCTGGACTTGAAAGACTCTGAGGACTGACTGTGTCGGGAAGAGTATGGTAGAGAGTTCCAGAGTTTGGCTGCTGAGCAGGAAAAGGCTCGTTGTCCATGCTGTTTGCGTGTGAAACTAGGAAGCTGAAAGAGCCTGGTGCCAGCAAAGGATCGAAAGGTCCTGGAAGGAATGTATGTGTGGAGAAGTTCAGACAGATACCGAGGAGCAGAGCCTGTGATAACTTTAAAGCAGAGACAGGAGCACTTGTATTTTATTCTTTGTTCAGTCACAAGCCAGTGCAGTTTATAAGGTAGTTGAGTGCAGTGTTGGTTTCTTTATAATTACCGTTGCCGCAGAGTTCTGAATGCGCTGAAGAGGCTGACTGACAGATTGAGGACAGCTGATGAAAACGGAAGTGCAATAGTCGAGACGAGAAATGATGTAAGAAGAGTCTTGGTTGTTGTTGTTTTCTGTAAGAAAAGAGCGGATTAAAGAGTTCACTACATTTGAGTTCGAAGTCGGCTATTGTTGGCAAGTTTTTGCAACATGCTGTTTCAAGGAAAGATCACTGTCAAGAAGAATGCCAAGGTCACGGACACAATTAGAAAACTTGATTTCGCAATCAGCCATTGGGAGTGAAGTAGGAATTGGAACTGAGGGCTAAGACTTCTCTTTTTTTCTGTTTTTCTTTTTTTAAAGAAACGGGTGGTTTTCAGTTTTATCGCAATTCAGTTTAAGTTTGTTGCTTGACAACCAACTTTCGTCAGAAAAAAAAAACAAGCCTGTAAAGATGATTAGAGCAAAGGATAGTCAGTCAGATGGTTAAGCAGAAGAGAAGTGGGAATGGGATGAAGACCACAGGTGGTTTGGGATGATTTCATGATTATATTTCCAATGAGCACTTCAGATACTGGCCAAAAAAAAGGTCAGAAAACCGGGTACCGTGATACTGTGTGTGGAGGAGGGGCGGGGAGGTGGAGGGGCATGGATCAGGGTTGTGAGAGTGTGGAAAGTTGTCCCTGATGGCTTTGATTTTCTGGTTGAAAAAGTCAGAGTACAGGTTAGGAAGATGAGAAAGGACACAAGAGAAGGGAGATCAGCATTCAGGTGGAGTGCTAACCTGGAGGTAACGCGTCCGCCTAGGAAGCGACAGAATCTGAGCGCGCTGGTTCGAATTACACTGGCAGTCGCCAGTATTTTCTCCCCTCCTCCACTAGACCTTGCGTGGTGGTCTGGACGCTATAGTCATTCGAATGAGACGATAAACCGAGGTCCCGTGTGCGGCATGCATTTAGCGCACGTAAAAGAACCCACGGCAACAAATGGGTTGTCCCTGGCAAAATTCCGTAGGCCCCCGTTTCAGCGTGTGATTGTGTCCTTGGGAAAGGCACTTCACTCTGATTCACCTCACTGCACCAAGGTGTGAAAAGGGCCGGCCACCTGACTTCAGTCGGAAAGATCAAAGCGGCGAAAGGAAAGGAATGCACCCCCTCCGCCCCTCCATCCCACCACCCCCTCGTACCCCCAACACCTCCTTCCTATGCCAAGCCCTTGAAGCAGTGAATTTGACTTCACTGCTGCTACAGCCCTAACGGACTGTTTTACGTGGTTTTTTTTAATAATTATTATTATTAACCTCCAAGCGCGTTGGGGTTACGCTGCTGGTCAAGCATCTGCTTAGCAGATGTGGTGTAGCGCGTATGGATTTGTCCGGATGCAATAACGCCTCCCTGGGTAACTGAACTGGACTGTACTAACCTTTACCTAAGCTTGTACGAAGAAACATCATGACTACTGTTACCAGTTTCCCGTCTAACATTGTTTTACTTACCTGTTTGCATCACCTTCTCCATGTCACCTTCAGTGGAAACAGGAGGCATGTTGAGGAAGTATTGGAGGTGGTGGTCCGCTTCTACAGACTGGTAGGTGTTGGGGGGGGGGGGGGGGTGGACAGCCAACAGCTTTTGAGTTTTGAGTGATCTGGTCGCAGGCGGAGAAAGCTGACTGGTTGGCTTCTGATCAAAGGAGATGATCTCTAGAAATAACAATAATAATAATAATAAATAAATAAATGAATAATAAATAAATAAAAAGATTGGTCTCGCAAACAGGGACAAGAATTAGACATGTTCTTGGCACGTACGGACACACACACACACACACACACACACACACACACACACACACACACACACACACACACACACATCGACGTTCACAAAAAGCCAAGACACAAGCATGAATGCAGACGGAGTGTTATATGTATCTCACAAGTAAAAATATTAACCAATGGCGTCCCTTGTTTGTTTGTTTGTACCTGACTGGTAAGCTTCAGCCAGTTGCATTGCTCGGACGGAAGAGCCTAGTATGGTCGTAACCCGCTACTAACTGTGTGTAGGTATGGAACTGAC
This sequence comes from Babylonia areolata, assembly GCF_041734735.1. Classification (NCBI taxonomy): domain Eukaryota; kingdom Metazoa; phylum Mollusca; class Gastropoda; order Neogastropoda; family Buccinidae; genus Babylonia; species Babylonia areolata. The sequence continues at coordinate 41,009,614 of NC_134883.1, forward strand.
CAATGGCGTAGTTCGGTCAACGTAGGCATTTTAGTCACGTGTAACTGTCAAAAAGTTAGAACCAAGCAATGCAACTGGCACCACTGCTGGTGTGTTAGGTCACTGGTCTGAAAACATGCCCTGGGTTTGTTTCCATGTAACACTTAACAGCTTCAAGCTTTCCAAGATAGCCTCCCTACGCTGCCTTTTCTTTTTGTCTGTCTTAAGTTTCTCAAGTTTAAGAGTTAAGCGTGCATGGGAATTACTGGTGTGAAAAGCACTTTGATTTGTCTCTGCACAAGATGCAGCGCTACATAAATATTAATCATTATTATCATTATTATAAACTTTAACTCTGCCCTGGATCACCCCTCCCCCCACCCACACTACCACTCCCTCCCCGGGGTCATTTGTGTCTGGTCAAGATCGACCCCAAGCCCCCACCCCCAACGACCGCTAAATGCAAATTACCGCCTTGTAGTACAAATCAGCATGCATTCTTTTAAGTAATATTACTCATTTTTGTGTTGGTTTCAAAGTCATTTGTCTTAAAAGTGTATAAAAAAAAAAAAAAAAAATTTAAGGTTTTGTTCACTTTCCCCACCCGTCGTTATGGAAACGCATCCAAAATGGCCGCCAAACAAACAAATTCAAATGCTTAAAACTTAGGTTTATTCAAGATATTTTAGTCCTTTTGTTTTGTTTTGTTTTGTTTTGTTTACATTATCATTTATTTCATCTTTTCTCCAAATAAGAAACTCCTAGCACCTATTTTAGAAATTTTGTGATGATTTTTTTTCATGACTTAAAACACTCTGCGTTTTTTTTCAAATTATGCTTGAAATAACATCATATTGACAAGTTGATCAAAACTGGCCTGCACAAAATAAAGATCGTACATTGTAGAATAACTGTGCAAAATTTCAAACCTGTAACTGTAGCCAGTTTTATGTAGTAGTTATTTGAAACAGCTGACTAACCCAAAGAGTGAAACAGAGAAAACAGGAAAAGAAAAACATGAAGACAGTCAACAAAACCCAGTACAAAAAGAGTCCAGCTGTCATTTCTGGGCTAAATGGTATGTTCTTCGGTTTAGGGTTTGAAGAGTCGAAAATTGTCAAAAAACAAAAAATCGTGAAAAATCACGATTTTGTTCAAATTTGCACTACCACGGCCCCCACTCCCACCCCCCAACCCCCTTAAGCTGTCATTACGAATTATGTTTCTAGCCTCGTGTGTACATCTCAGCAACACTGGTATGTTCCGAGTGTCTTAACTGATTCAGAGAGACCAAGCACATGAAAAGGTTTTCCATGGTTACTTGATAGAGAACAGTGTATTTTTGTAGTTTTGTTAACTGATGGATTATTCTAGGCCGTCTTTTTTTCTTTTCTTTTTTTTCTTTTTTTTTTTTTTTTGTTGAAAAAAAAGAATAACTGAAAATAAATTGCCAACGGAAAAAAAAAACTACTAAGGTACAAACATAAACACAATCAATATAGCAGAATACAATCAGTAAACCAATTAACTAATATAAGAAAATCAATATAACGATCAAAACCAGCAAAACCAGGAATATTAAATACACGCTGAAAAACTAACGGAGCTTGGTGAGGAGGGGGTCAGTTCTGACCACTTGAAGTTTACCCCCCGGACGCAAAAGCCGAATGGCTAAAAGCGTTGGAATTTCAATCTGAGTCTCCCGACTTCGAATCTCGCTAACGGCGCCTGGTGGGTAAAGGGTGGAGATTTTCCCCATCTCCCAGGTCAAATTATGTGCAGACCTGCCAGTACCAGAACTCCCTTCGTGTGTATACACACACAGGAGATCACATACGCACGTTAAAGATCCTGTAATCAATTTCAGCGTTTTGGTGGGTTATGAAAACAAGGACACACCCAGCATGGACATCACCGAAAACGGGGTATTGCTGCCTGAATGGCGGGGTGAATAAACAAAACGGTCATACACGTAAAATGTTACATGTCTGCAGGAGTGTGTGTGTGACTGAATCGTGACTGAATGGTTACAGGAAACGAATGATGAGCGCCCAATGGCAACTGTCTGTCCAGGCTCTACCTAGTTAGGCAGCCTGTGGTGTAAATGACTCCGTGGTTATAAAGCGCTCAGAGCTTGGTCTCCGACCGAGAATAGGCGCTATATAAATTATTTGTATTTGTATTTCTTTTTTATCACAACAGATTTCTCTGTGTGAAAATCAGGCTGCTCTCCCCAGGGAGAGCGCGTCGCTACATTACAGCGCCACCTATTTTTTGCATTTTTTCCTGCGGGTAGTTTTATTGGTTTTTCCTATCGAAGTGGATTTTTCTACAGAATTTTGCCAGGAACAACTCTTTTGTTGCCGTGGGTTCTTTTACGTGCGCTAAGTGCATGCTGCACACGGGACTTCGGTTTATCGTCTCATCCGAATGGCTAACGTCAAGACCACCACTCAAGGTCGAGTGGAAAGGAAGAAAACATCGGCGGCTGAGCCGTGATTCGAACCAGCGCGCTCAGATTCTCTCGCTTCCAAGGCGGACGCGTTACCTCTAGGCCATCACTCCACATCACCATATTATCATCATGTATGCATGTACACATAATATACAAACATCCATACATACATACATACATATTTGACTGGACTGACGAGGCTGCAGGGGTCACCATTCAACCTCCTTGTTGCTACTGGCACAGTGAATGTATGTCCTCACAAACGATGTGGATCGAGCAACCTCACCGCCTACCTCTTTAGGTGGGGGGACTGCTCCTCTTCCTCAGGCCCATAACTACAAAGTAGTCGTTGGGGGAAACCTGAGGACCGCAGATGCAACCTCCCTTCTCCATCTGTCTCTGTCAGCAGCCGCCGGCAGCAGCTCACGTGTATGGAGTCCGGTCCATTGTTTGATGTTCTCATGCCAGTTCTTCCGCTGTCTTCCTCTTCTTCTCCCGCCCTCGATGGTGCCTTGCATGATTGTTTTGGACAGACTGGTGTGTCGAGTGTTGTGCCCAAATCATATCAGCTTGCGTCTCTTCACAGTTGAAAGGAGAGGTTCCTGAGGTCCAGCAAGGTTCTTAATTCTGCTCCGTACATATTCATTGGTCCTGTGCTCGATCCAGGAAATTTGAAGGAGCTTCCTCAGGCATTTGTTCTCGAAGGCCTGGATCTTCCATTCAGTTTCGGCCGTCAGTGTCCATGCCTCGCAACTATACAGTACAATGGAGACTACCATTGTACTGTATGGTATAGGGGGGGCACGGCAGTGCAAAAGAGACCAAAATGATGATTTTTCATGAGTTTGGTTTTGGATGGATTTTGATTCTTGAACATCTCTTCTATCATATGCATAAGTTTTTCCACTGTAAAGATGTCTTTAACAATGGAAAAAAAATGCCAATAAAGATTGCTTGCTGAATCACGGAAGTGTTTATTTTGCTCAGTTTCGACGCAAGTCGTCAAGTTTCTGGCCTTGACAACATACCTTGAACTTGCTCAATGATGAGTAAACCTAGAACCACGAGACTTTTCATGATTGTTTATTAACATGTTATTGAAGTTTTGTCGTGAGTATGTATGAAAATATTCTCTGGGTTTTAATTTATAGCAGTTCCAATCTTTTTATCCATTGTAAATTTTGAGGATTTCGCAATACGCAAAATTTCAAAAATTCATTTGAAAAATACAATAATTGAAGAATCAACACAGTCATGTGAAAATGAAGATAATGTCATTGTGAATTAAGTCCACATAACAAAAAGTGTTTGCATGCACCACATGGACCACAAACCCGATTTCTTGGAGACATTGTTTGGCGGCCATTTTGATTTGTTTCCATAACAACGGGTATTCACAGAAATCTAAGAACACGTTTTTTGTGATCCACAAGTGATGATACACCTAGCAGGCAAAAAACAAACAAACAGAAACCCCCAAAAAACGAGATATAGTTGGAGAGAAAAAAAGTCGTTATTTGACTGTAGTGTCTGGCCTCTCTTCGACTGCTGAACCTCAGTGGTGGAATAAGATCGTCAATGGGGCGTCAGTCTTCACTTCAGTTGATTTGTGTAGTACTTTTCAGCGATGTCTTTTTTCCCCCTGCTCAAAGGTACTATTATCCCCCAAAAGACTTCGTTTATTTATTCATAGTCTGTTAATCTAAAATGATGATATTACACTGAAAATGAATGATAATACCGTTATGATTGATTATTGTTATCATTGTTTCTATAATAATGATTATTATTATTATTATTACATAGAAAACATCATTTCTGAAAATCCACCCCAAAATTAGAGGATAAGTCAAGATAAAGAAGAAGAAAGAGAAACACCTGTAGGTGCTGGGGAGGACCCAGAGAAGCACTGTCTCCACCCGACCTTGGAACAATCCTGCACCACCCTTGGAGGCCTGCGCTGTGTTCACGATGGGTGCAGACACGCACAGGACACTCCAGCCGGACACAGCGTAACCTGTATGCAGGTAAGCTCGGTTCTCATCTGAGCAAGGTGACGGCCATTTCTCAGTTGACGAGCCGGCGGCGGCAGTGAAGAAGTTACACAATGACACGTCAAAAGCTCACCACCGCGAAAGCTACTGTAATCAGCAGAACGTTTTGCAGCAGCGGAAAGGGTTGAACAAACAGTCCCTGCATCTCAGCTGAGTCAGCAGGCGAAATTCATCCGCCACAGTTGCACGCGTCGTTAGTGTTTTGTGTCTGTGCAACTGTATGTCATGTTTATCGGTGTAGCATCATATTCGTAACCCCCCCCCCCCCACCTTAGTTTTTACCACCGGGGTAAAATCTGACTAGCCGTTTGTGTCTGTAGACTGTATGTCATGTTTACCGGTGTGGCATCATATTTGTACCCCTCGTTAGTTTTTTTGTTGTTGTTTGGTTGGTTGGTTGTTGTTTGTTTTGTTTTTTTACCCCCGGGGTAAAATCTGTCTATCTCAGATTAACCCCGGTAGCTTTGTAGACCAGGCTTGATTGACCCCTGAGAGTAAACTGCCCCCCACACCCCTTCTCCCCGTAGATGGACGTTACCCCCCCCCCCAACTCAAAATAACCCCCAGGGTAAGTTTTGCCCAGTGAAAACCAATAAAGGATAGCGAAGCAGAATTTCCCCACCTTTGCTTCAGTTAATGCAGAAGGGTGTGTGTGTGTGTGTAGGGGTGGGTGTCAGTGTAGGCTAGCCCAGAACGCCCTCCCCCCCCCCCCCCCAAACCCCCCTTTCTTTTCCAACAGCTTAATTCAAACCCGTAGAAAAGAGATAACATTTCCAACCGGGAGGTAAAAGGGGGCCGGGGTGGAGGTTCAATTTTGACCAGCCACAATTAACGATCCCCGATGGCCATTCGAGGCTCGCTCAGAATGATCCAGGGGTAAAAAATTAGTAGGGTGGCCAGAGTCTGTTGCACCGGGCCAGTCCCACCCCCACCTAACAACACACCTTGCATTTAGTAATAACACAGAATGGCGGACGTCCTAGATACTGCTGCGAAACCTGGGATGAAACGGGTTTTAAGTGATTTTTTTAAATATTTTTAAATCTAAAAAAAAAAAAAAAAAATAGGTGGAGTGTTGGCCTAGAGGTAACGCGTCCGTATAGGAAGCGAGAGAATCTGAGCGCACTGGTTCGAATCACACTGCCAGTCACCAGTAATTTCTCCCCCTCCACTGGACCGTGAGTGGTGGTCTGGACGCAAGTCATTCGCATGAAACGATAAACCGAGGTCCCGTGTGCAGCATGCATTTAGCGCAGGTAAAAGAACCCACGGCAACAAAAGGGTTGTCCCTAGCAAAAATGTAAAAATATCCACTTCGATAGAAAAACAAATAAAACTGCAGGCAGACGAAAAAATACAACAACAAAAAAGAAAGAAAAAAAGGGTGGCGCTGTCAGTGTAGCGACGCGCTCTCCCTTGGGAGAGCAGCCCGAATTTCACACAGAGAAATCTGTTGTGACCAAAAGAATAATACAAATGTCTGTTCAAATGCAGAACACATTTTGAATTCCATTTATGAGGACAGAGTTCTACATCACCATACCAAATACAAATTTTGCTTCAGCAAAAAATATCAGGGTAACCAGGAAGCCAGTACACATTTTCATATTTAGGACAGGTTCGACGATAGTTTGAAAATGTTTCAACAGCATTACAATATCCGGTGTTTTATTAAATCATGAACTATTTTCGAAGGCTTGTCAAGGATTTTTTTCCTCCTTTGAGGGGTGGCGATGGGAGGGGGTGGGGGGTACCACTGACTAAACAGAAGTTTAGTAAAAAGAATATTGTAATAATCGTTCCATCAATTTACTAAGGATATGATATAGAGCATCCAGT
>NC_134883.1:41018440-41105940 GCF_041734735.1 Babylonia areolata
GCGCGCGCGTGCATGTGTGTGTGTGTGTACGTGTGTGTGAGTTTGCGTTTGTTCAAGCGCGTATTTGTGTGCATGCGTGCGAGCGCACGCACGTGTGTGTGTGTGTGTGTGTCTGTCTGTCTGTCTGTCTGTGCCAGCCGCACAAAACAAAACAGCAGTCGAAAATGTCATTCGATGGGACAGCCTCGAAATTTCTCTAGTTCAATTTCCCTTGTACTTTATCCAAATCACAAACAGTGCAATTTTAAAAAAAATATATTAAGCATACCTTGGTATATTCATACTGTAATTCATTTTGGCAGACAGGTATATTTGGATGACAAATTGATCAAATTTTCGGGAAAACATAATGATACCCCCCCGCCGCCCCCCCCCCCCCCCCCAAAAAAAAACAACAAAAAACAAAAAAAAAAACCCCACCGGGGGTAAAGGAGATGTGTGTATGTGGGGGGAGGGGAGTGTGCATAATCGCCTAAATGACTGTTTGTTAGTGAATGATAGAAATGATAATAATCCAAATGATAAGATAATATCATTTATTTTCAGTCTAATGTCATCATCTTAGATGAACAGACTATAAATAAATAAACGAACGATGTTTGTTAGTGATGCATCGATCCTTTGTCATTTTCCCGATCAACCATAGCATCACAGCGAAATGGTTACATTGACAGTAAACCACAAAAAAAGGACACACGTAAAAAAAAAGAAAAAGAAAGAAAAAAGAATAAATTACGAGCCCACAAAGCCATAGCAACAAAAAAAAAGGGGGGGTGGGGGTGGGGTGATGGTAAATGGGCTGTGTTTTCATATACTGATGCCTTTATGTTGTCGTCGTCGTTGTTTTGTTCCAACATTGATAAACAAAATGATTTTGCGCTCAGTTGAATCGTTCTGTTTGTCATCCATGCAAACCAAAAAATGTCGGGGAAGGGGGAACGGGGGGGGGGGGGGGGTTGGAAAATTGGGAGAGGGGTGGGGGTGTGTGTAGTTAGTTTAAACACACAGGGAGTGACAGAGCTGTGAAAAGGAAAGAGCATTTAGATCATCCTATGGGTCCTAATCGTTCATTTGACAGCAATGGTTTTTGTTTGTTTGTTGTTGTTTTTTCTCTCTGCAGTGTGTTCTGACGGGCGCAATAGTCGAATGGTTAAAGCGTTGGACTTTCAATCTGAGGGTCCCGGGTTCGAATCTCGGTGACGGCGCCTGGTGGGTAAAGGGTGGAGATTTTTACGATCTCCCAGGTCAACACAATTATGTGCAGACCTGCTAGTGCCTGAACGTTAAAGATCCTGTAATCCATGTCAGCGTTCGGTGGGTTATGGAAACAAGTACATACCCAGCATGCACACCCCCGAAAGCGGAGTATGGCTGCCTACATGGCGGGGTAAAAACGGTCATACACGTAAAAGCCCACTCGTGTATATACGAGTGAACGTGGGAGTTGCAGCCCACGAACAAAGAAGAAGAATGCAGTGTGTTCTTACTGACACTGTGCAGACCACTGCATGCAGCTAAAGGCTTCCTTAAATTAACTGACAGACTGTGCGCTTACAATAATTATAGCAGACGCAGAGAGACAGAGGCAAACAGACAGGGAGAGGGAGGGAGAGACAGACAGACAGAGGGAGGGACAGAGAGGCAGACAGATAGAGGGAGAGAGAGAGGGTGCGGGTGTTTTTTCGAGGTGTGTTTTTTTTTTTCTTTCAGGTTACACGGGAACAATATTTTCGGGTATTCCAGCATGTATGTGTAATCAGCTGGACTGATACGCATCAACTGATAAACAAGTAACAGCTGCGATTAAGCTGTGATGCCAGTAGAAACACAGAGCTATGGTAGTCACCACACGGATATAATAATGGATAGGAAAACTAATGAAATTGCAGGCAGGAGAGAAAAAAAAAACACCAACAAAAAATGGGTGGCGATGTAGTGTAGCGACGCGCTCTCCCTGGAGAGAGCAGCCCGGATTTCACACAGAGAAATGTGTTGTGACAACAACAACAAAAAGAGTAATACAGATACATATACAATACAAAATATACAGAGCGGCAAGTGACGATAATTATTTCAGGGTAGGAGCGCGGTGGTCTCATGGTAATGAGCCCCACTGGGAAGCGAGTGTTCAAAGGTTCGAGTCTCATCGCAGCTATCAGGGTTTGTTAGAATAGAACAGAATAGAATATGTCTTTATTGCCAAGTGTATCGGGGTCACAAGGAATATTGAGGGGGCGGGGGTGGGGGGGGGGGGGGGGGTAGTACATAACAAGGTACGAACATAAATCGAAAATCATACACAAACACAGATACAGTAGAAATTATAGGATACATACGAGTGCATGACAATATAAAAACTTGTGCATACTCACACATGCACTCATAAGCGCGCGCGCGCATACACACACACATATACACACAAACTCTCTCTCTCTCTCTCTCTCTCACTCACTCACTCACACTCACACACACACACACACACACACACACACACACACACACACACACACACACACACACACACACGTTTGTGAACAGAAGCCGCATATTACAAGTGGATGGGGGTTGATGACTCGATCTTCAGGTAGATGGTTGTTGATTGCAGGTTGTTGGTTGATTGCAGGTTTGTCAGGTTGTTGTTGTTGGTGGTGGTGGTGCGTGTTGTTGTTGTTTTTTTTACTCTACCCCCTCTCCTCTCCTCCTCACGCTCCCTGTTCTACTGGGCCGCGCGAGTGGTGGTGGTCTGGGGTGCAAGTCTTTCACATGAGAGCGTAAACCGTATAGTCGGTCCGTCGGTCGCGCTTGTAGTGCAGCGCGCGCAATAATCATTTGTTAGTGCACTTGAAAGAACCCCAAAGTCGCCTCCGTTTAGTAGATGACCCTCGACTATGAGGTCTCAGTCTTCCCACACTCAGCTTTGGCTAGAAGCCGGCCATGCACCGGAAAAAATGGCCACCTCTGATGGGAATCGAACCCGCGCTCATCCAGTCGTCAGTCCGCGACATTAACCACTTCGCCACGGCGGTTGGCACCAATGAGTATATCCTCTGAGTGGCAGTGTAGATGTGATCATAAGTGGAGTGATGGCCTAGAGGTAACGCGTCCGCCTAGGAAGCGAGAGAATATGAGCGAGCTGGTTCGAATCACGGCTCAGCCGCCGATATTTTCTCCCTCTCCACTAGACCTTGAGTGATGGTCTGGACGCTAGTCATTCGGATGAGACGATAAACCGAGGTCCCGTGTGTATCATGCACTTAGCGCACGTAAAAGAACCCACGGCAACAAAATGCTTGTTCCCTCTCTCCCCCCTCTCTCTCTCTCCCTCTCTCCCTCTCCCTACTCCCCTCTCTCTCTTTCTCTCGTCATTGATGATGCTGATGAAAACTTTGCGCACGCAGCCAAGAAATTATCGAATGTGACTAATTAATCCTATCTGCATAGTAGAAAAGAAACGCGCGCGTGTGTGTGTTTGTCCCACAATCTGTCACATTTGTCTGCCGACCGTGAAGGAAGGGATTTCCTTCCCAACTACCCGTTTTGACAGGTTCATCACGGAGCTAATCCGATTTCAGTGGCAGTGACTTGGGCCGACCGCAGTGGCTTTTCTTTCTCCAGTGATCGTTCAATTAGTGGAGTACAAGACCGTGCCTTGTTCGGGAAATTGTTCCGGAAGTTATGCCGACATCTATCCAAAAAAAAAAAAAAAAAAAAAATCGACACATACATAGCTCTCAGCTTGCTAATTTCTGGTAAACCAAAACTGCGTGTGCGTGTGTGTGTGTGTGTGTGTGTATGCCTGTCTGCGTGTTTATATTCCAAATATGTAGAAGCACTTGAAGCGTTGTCAAAATTTCTAATGGTTTACTCCATTATCTTGTATAAGGAACGATGTCATTGTGCTGTGCCGGTGTCCTTTGTACACGTCATACCGCACCAACAGAGATGCACTAAATGAAGAATACTTCGTCACAATCATTGAACATGAAAAGGTATAAAATTGTGTCCATGATTCAACTATCACACAGACAATGTTATCTGGAGAATTGAATTATGCTTCCTGGCTTATTTTGAAGAAAAAAAATAATAATAAAAAAATAATAAATTTTTAAAAAGACCACCAGCAGATATAAACATGTCGAGTGGTGGCCTAGAGGTACCGCGTCCGCCTAGGAAGCGAGAGAATCTGAGCGCGCTGGTTCGAACACGGCTCAGCCGCCGATATTTTCTCCACCTCCACTAGACCTAGAGTGGTGGTCTGGATGCTAGTCATTGGGATGAGACGATAAACCGAGGTCCCGTGTAGCAGCATGCATTTAGCGCAGGTAAAAAAACCCCACGGCAACAAAAAGGTTGTTCCTGGCAAAATTCTGTAGAAAAAACCAGTTCGCACACATACACACACACACACACATTCACATACGCACGCACGCACGCACACACCCCTTCCGTTTCCAAGCTTGTCACAAAAGTCATCTGGACGGAAAGGAATGAATGCTTCCAAAAATAACTGAACCGCAATTTGGTCCGCACGCGCGCAATACTCTCTCTCTCTCTCTCTCTCTCTCTCTCTCTCTCTCTCTCTCTTTCTCTCTCTCTCTCTCTCTCTCTCTCTCACACACACACACACACACACACACACAGAGATATATATTGAGAGAGACAGACAGATAGAGAGAGAGAGAGTCAGAGACAGGCAGAGAAATAGAGACAGAGAAAGACAGACAGACAGAGATAGAGAGAGATGGAACTTTTTCATAGATAAATCACGACTGTGCTCAGGTGTCCATTTGCATCGCCCCACCCCCACCACCCCCACCATCTCCCCTCCCCCCTTCCCCTTCCCCCCTCCCCCTCCCCCTCCCCTGCCTCAAATAAGCTACAATCGAGCTAGATCCAGTTGTAACTGTTTGCAAAGATAAGCTTTCTCTCTCTCTCTCTCTCTCTCTCTCTCTCTCTCCGCCTTGTTGGTCTACACATGTGCTCCGGGCAAACAGCCTACATGTCAGGAGAAGTGTGTCAAGGGAAGGAATCATGGAATTGACACACTACACATTTTTGTTTGGTCTCCCAACCACACAGCCTGATTGTTATAGTCAAATCTGTACGTGTATATGTGTGTGTGTGTGGTCTGCAAGCACCCCCTATTGTTTATTCGTATTCTGGTTTGTTCAAGTCACAAAAGTGGTCGTCACAAGTTTTTATGTGTGTGGGTTTTTTTTATGAACACGCTGTTAATTGAAGGTGGGTTTGTCCTGGTTTTTGTTTTGAGAATTTCAGGGGTGTCATTTTTATCTTAAACTAGTGTGTGTGTGTGTGTGTGTGTGGTTTGAAACATATGCAATTCATTTGCTGGATGTTTTGTTGTTGTTGTTGTGTGTGTGTTGTTGTTGTTGTTGGTTACTTGTTCTCGCCATGACACAGCGTTATAACTGTGCTCTAAACTGGTTTCTTGTTCTCGCCATGACACAGCGTTATAACTGTGCTCTAAACTGGTTTCTTGCTAGCGCTAGAAGCGGAGCCATGAGGCAGCAAGAACGTCGTCTCAGCGTCTCCGTGCTGGCGCTGTTGCTGATGGCGTCGTCCACGTCATCATCATCCGGGGCTGCTGCGGAGGGGGGACAACCCGGAACGTTCTGTGTGCCTGACGGATGGCAGTCCGGCCGAGCGGTCACCCGGGGGATGTGGGTGGAGGGGTCAAGGTCAAGGAAGCCGGTGGTTACCTCGGTGAGTTGGGTGTGTCCCGCCATAGACTCTTAGAATTCCCTAGTGTGAGATATTAGCTTCAGCTTTTTTCTGGAGACCTTGTACTGTCCAGCTCTCCTTAGAGTTTCTTATCACTTAGTGTCTAGGGTCTCACGGACGTATATAGGATGTATATTGATAGGTTCCTGTGTGGGTCCCTCCCTCTCTTCTGTGTCTATGGTAGGCAGTAGGTTCGCGATTCGCACTGATCTCGTTTCTTCCCGTTTCGTCGCCTGCTCTTTGATTGTGGGATCTCTTTCGTTCGTGAGACTTTTTCATTCTTCTGTCTTCCCGTTTCACTCCATTACTCGTTGTTTCTCGTGTCGCTTATTCTCTCTCTGTCTCTGTCTCTGTCTCTCTGTGTCTGTCTGTCTGTCTGTCTCTCTCTCTTTCTCTGTGTGTGTGTGTGTCTGTCTCTCTCTGTGTGTCTCTCTCTCCCCTCTCTCTCTCTCTCTGTCTGTCTGTCTGTCTCTCTCTCTCTCTCTCTCTCTCTCTCTCTCTCTCTCTATATATATATATATATATATATATGTATACATATATATATATATAGAGAGAGAGAGAGAGAGAGAGAATAAGCGGCACACACACACATATATATATATAGAGAGAGAGAGACAGACAGACAGACAGAGAAAGAGACAGACAGACAGAGATACAGAGAGAGAAAGAGAAATATCAGATACAGGCTTAACTTTGCAGAGCCTAGGTGACGTCATCTACTCCTCATCCCTCCAGAAGCTTTGGGTGGATGAGGACACGTGGACTAGCGGCGGCGTGCCGATGACGCGGATCTACGACTACCCAGGGGTATGTACGTCATACGCTTCTCTTTGTCACTGGCCACCCAGAGATACATATTCATTGTTTCTGCTGATGTTTCTATGTGGTTTGTGTCCTTGGCGGGCGCAAAAGCTGAGTGGTTAAAGCGTTGGACTTTTAAATCTGAGGGTTCTGGGTTCATATCTCGGTACCGGCGCCTTGTGGGTAAAGGGTGGAGATTTTTTCAGATCTCCCAGGGTCAACATATGTGCAGATCTGCTTTTGTACCTGAACCCCCTTCGTGTGAATACGCAAGGAAAAGATCAAACACGCACGTTAAAGATCCTGTAATCCTTGTCTGCGTTCGGGGGGTTATGGAAACAAGAACATACGCAGCATGCACTCCCCCGAAAACGGAGTATGGCTGCCTACATGGCGGGGTAAAAACGGTCATACACCTAAAAGCCCACTCGTGTACATACGAGTGAACGTGGGAGTTGCAGCCCACGAACGAAGAAGAAAAATAACTGCTACTTTCTTCTGACAATAACTTAAACTGTGTATTGCGTAATTTTGACACTTACGTTGTCGCCATGTTATGACAGATTAAAAAGATGAGGAAAAAAATAATATGGGGAAGAAAAAAAAAAGAAAGTACGAAAAGAGAACAGAAAGGAGAAGAATGATGATGGAAGAGAGATAAAAGGAAAGAAGAAATAAAAAACAATACCTAAAAAAAAAAATAAATAAATAAAAATAAAAAGATTCCGTTCTGAACAATTTACTGGGCAGTCCGAGTCCATGAGATGAAAGATTATGCCGCAAGCAGAGACATGAGAGAGAGAGAGAGACTTCCAAGAATGCTGAGACCATCCTTGCTCATTTGCAGAACTTTTACGCATCCTCTGATTTCTCCTTTAATTAAGAAAACAAAACAAAAAACAATAAAAACAAGACAGGCGAGGCCTTCAAGACTCACTTGTGGTAAATTAAGTCCCCTAGCATTAATTACAGAGTAATTTCCTTTTTTTTTTACTATCTGCACCAAAACGTTTGCAAAATAAATAAAACTTCCATGCTTAGCAAAAGAAGTTCCTGTTTGAACCAAAAATGATAACAATAATGACTGCTCTTGTTGTTGGGTCAGAATATCAGATCAAAGTGCCAAGTTTAGAGAATACAAAAAATATAAATATAACAGTAAATGCAGTTTGCATATAATTAGGCTTCCTTTTTTTTTTTTTTTTTTGTGCCGATCCCAGAGGTGCAATATTGTTTTAAACAAGATGACTGGAAAGAACTGAATTTTTCTTATTTTTATGCCTAATTTGGTGTCAACTGACAAAGTATTTGCAGAGAAAATGTCAATGTTAAAGTTTACCACGGACACAAGACACACACACACACACACACACAGAGACAACCGAACACCCGGTTAAAACACAGACTCACTTTGTTCACACAAGTGAGTCAAAAAACCCCACTCTTCCTGTGCAGAAAGTTCTTTACACTGTGCGTGGAAGAGACGGAGAGAAGAACCAGACCTGTAGCAAAACCCCTCTGCTCTCCCCTTTCAAACCTCTGTGTGTGCCAGGTGAGAGAAAAAGGGGGAAGATAGACACAGAGAGAGAGAGAGAGGGGGGGGAGAGAGAGAGAGGGGCAAGGGGGGGGTCCAGGGGGGTGGGTGGTGAGAGAAAGAAAAAGACCGAGGAAGTAAGGGGAGAGAGAGACAGAGAAAGAGAGAGAGAGAGGCTAAGAAAGAGAGAGAGAAAGAAAGAGAGCGAGAGAGAGAGACTTAGAAAGAGAGAGAGAGAGAGAAAGAGACTTAGAAAGAGAGGGAGAGAGAGAGACTTAGAAAGAGAGAGAAACAGAGAGGCTAAGAAAGAGAGAACGAAAGAGAACGAGAGAGAGAGACTAAGAAAGAGAGAGAGAGAAAGAGAGCGTGAGAGAGAGAGAAAGAAAGAGAGCGAGAGAGAGAGAGAGCGACAGAAAGAGAGACCGAGAGAGAGAGAAAGAGAGACTAAAAAAGAGAGAAAGAGAGAGAGAAAGAAAGCGTGAGAGAGAGAAAGAAAGAGAGAGAGAAACAGAGAGGCTAAGAAAGAGAGAAAGAAAGAGAACGAGAGAGAGACTTAAGAAAGAGAGAGAGAAAGAAAGAGAGAGACTAAGAAAGAGAAAGAAAGAGAGAGACTAAGAAAGAGAGAGACTGAGAAAGAGAGAGGGAAAGAGAGAGAGAGACTAAGAAAGAGAGAGGGAAAGAGAGAGAGAGACTAAGAAAGAGAGAGGGAAAGAGAGAGAGAGACAAAGAAAGAGAGAGAAAGAGAGAGAGACAGAGAGAGGGAAAAAGAGAGAGAGACTAAGAAAGAGAGAGGGAAAGAGAGAGAGAGAGAGAAAGAAAGAGAGACAAAGAGAGAGAGGGGGAAAGCGAGCGAGACAGACAGACAGACAATGCAAGAGAGTGAAAGACCGAGGCAATGTGCCTGTGAATGTGCAAGCGCTTTCTCGCAAGTTGCGTCGCCGACATGTCAGTCTTTATGTCGCCAGAAGTTATGTACCAATGACACAATCGGGAACCCCCGTTCCGCATTTCAGCATCACAAAAGGAATTATTATGCTGAATCACACAATGAAAACTACAAGCCCCCACTAATATATGTGTGTGTGTGTGTGCGTGCGTGTGTGTGTTTGTTTTGTGTGTGTGTGTGCGTGCGTGCGTGCACGCCTCTGTTTGAGGTGTGTCTGTGTGTGTCTGTGCGTGCCCGCGCTCTCACGTGTGTGTGTTTGTGTGTGTGCGTGTATATGTGTGTGTGTGTGTGTGCGCGCGCGCTCGTGTGTGTGTGTGTGTGTGTGTGTGTGTTTGTGTTTTCTTCCGGGAAGCGAACGCTAACATGACGCACTACAAGTCGTACTACGGAGCGACGGCGCCCTACATTGAGTACTTCCTGGAGTTTGCTGGCAGAGTGACGGGCCCTGGACAGGACGACGATGACGTCAGCTACCGCGTGTCGCTGTCACGTGATTACGACACGCCCCTCTTCCAGCAGCAGTGGGGGAGAGAGAATGGAGGTCAGTATGTCTTGATTTTGATTTGATTTTTTTAGTTTGGGTTTTGATGTGATTTGATTTCATTTTTCATGTTTTGGATACATACAGTGCAAGAGCGCTTGTCCTCGGCTAGAGACTAAGGTGTCAGTCTGCTGGGTGTGTGTGTGTGTGTGTGTGTGTGTGTGTGTGTGTGTGTGTCTCACTCTCTCTCTCTCTCTCTCTGTAACTACATCTGTCTGTCTGTCTCTGTCTCTCCCTCTCTCTGAATATGCATGTCTCTCTGCCTCTCTGTGTGTAAACGTTTGTATGTGCGTGTGTGGTTTTGTTTTGTTTTGTTTTTGGTGTGTGTGTGTGTTAGTGTCTCTGTCCACCTCCTGTCTGTCTCTCTCTCTCTTTCTCTCTCTCTCTCTTTCCCTCTCTCTGTCTGTCTGTCTGTCTGTCTCTGTCTCTCCCTCTCTCTGTATGTGTATATCTCTCTGCCTCTACGTGTGTGTGTGTGTGTGTGGTTTATTTGGGTGGGTGTATGTGTCTGTGTGTGTGTGTGTGTGTGAGCGCGCGCGCGCCCGTGTGTGTGTGTGTGTGTGTGTGAGCGCGCGCGCGCGCGCGAACGAACGCATGAACTGTGTTGTTTCAGAGAGGTTTTTCCAGACCTCAGAATTCTACAACAGCACCATCTGGGGCCGTGTTCCTGCCAACATCTTTGACCCACCACACATCTGTGACAACGCCTCTCTCGCCACGGTAAGCACGTGCGTTCAGGTGAATAGTAGTGCTTTGTTCCATGAACCGAAATTATTTTGCAACAGTTATTTCTCGTATTAGGAATAGCGTTTGTGCACAGGCATTTGTACATTGAAGGGATGTGTGTGGGTGTGTGTCTGTCTGTCTGTCTGTGTGTGTGTCTGTGTTCTTCAAAACATCGTCATCTGTTGATTTGCTGTTCTAACACTACACGTGTTGTTGTACTTCAGAGGATGCCAAGAAACTTCAGAGCAAGTGTGTGTGTTTGTGTGTGTTTGTTTGTTTTTGTTTTTTTTTTTGCTTTTGTTTTGTGTGTGTGTGTGTGTGAGTTTGTGTGTGTGTTTTGTTTGTTTGTTTGTCTGTGTCTGTGTCTCTGTGTGTGTCTCTGTGTGTATGTGTCTGTGTCTATGTCTTTGTGTGTGTGTGTGCGTGCGTGCGTGCGTGCGTGCGTGCGTGTGTGTGTGTGTGTGTGTGTGTCCTTCAAAAGCATCGCGACCTGTTATGTTTTGATTTGCTGTTCTATCACTACATGTGTTGTTACACTTCAGAGAACGCCAAGAACTTCAGAACAAGGGATGGAGACACGAGGGACTTTCTTCCTGCTGTGAGGGGACTGCAGCAACACTGGAGCTTCTTGTTGCAGCACGATCTTGGAGCACTCAAAAAAAAGAACCCATGGCAACGACAGTGTTGTCCTCTGGCAAAATTATGTTGAACAAAAAAAAAAAAAAAAAGAAACCCACTCTGATAGGTACACAAATCTATAATAATCATGCACCCAGGGCCTGACTAAGCGCGTTGGGTTACGCTGTTGTTCAGGCATCTGCCTAGCAGATGTGGTGTAGCGTGTATAATATATGGATTTGTCCGAACGCGGTGACGCCTCCTTGAGAAACTGAAATTGAAACGACTACCTCTTGCTCTGTGCCGCTTTGCGTCTTCTTTTGGAAAATACACGTTCTTCTGCCGCCTTGACAAATTTCCTGTAGTTTTTGTTTTTTTGTTGTTGTTTTTTTTCCCCCCAGTGTTTCGACTCTGCACCATGTATGCACGCATGATCGTGCTCAAGAGTGTATGTGTGTGTGTGTGTGTGTGTCTTTAATTCTCCCTTGCTGATCAATATGTGTGTGTGTGTGTGCGTGTGCGCGCGCGTGCGCTTGTATGTGTTTTAGTATGTGAGTATGTGTGCCCGTGCGCACTCGTCGGCGCGCGTGTGTGTATGTATGTGTGTGTGAGCGTGTGTGTGTGAGCGTGTGTGTGTTGTATGGGTGTATGTGTGTGTGTGTATGTGCGTGCGTGTGTGTGTGTGAGCGTGTGTGTGTAGTGGAGCGAGAGAGTGAAAGACACACACACACAGACAGCTAAAACGTTCACTTTATCGACACAACATTTGAACATACGCTCTCCAAAGCCACACCATACAACATTACATATGATCCCTCTGCCCCACTTACCCCTCCCCCCCTACAACCCCCCCCCCCCCCCCCCGCACACCCCCTCCTTATATTTTCTTGCAAAGTATGACACAAATTCTTACACGGATATAATGCGGGCTACAAAGCCATTTGTTTAAAAAAAAAATTAAAAAAACTAAAATGAAATGAAATGAAATAAACGCTTGAAGTACATACACGTTTAGCTATGACAGCACACAGTGTCTCAGACATAAAGCCCTCAAAAGACTCATGACGATAAGAAACGAGCGCCCTTGACCGACAAAAAAATAATGACTAGCTTACAGATAAGTCCAAGCTCATATACTGACTGACCGAAAAATCAGATCAACTGCAGATCTCAGGAGTACAAGAATCTCGCCCACAGACAACCAGCGCACAGGTAAGAATTTAAAGAGACACTTGAAGACAGGGAAGGAGAAAGGCGTATCTTTAAAGCAACAATAATAAGAAGAAGAAAATAGAACAAAATAAAAACGGGATTCAGCAAAAGAAAATGAGAGAAAGACATTAAGCAAAAACAGAAGAAGAGCACAAATATTCATTACAAGTCTACTGATGATAGCAACATCATCAAAGTGAGTAAATAAATAAATAATGATAATAATAATAATAATGATAATAAAGACGCCCCACTAATTTTCAGTTCCAAAGCGTGAGTACTGAATCATAAAAAACAAAAATAGCAACAACCGAAACTGACAAATATAATAAATAAATAAAGAAGAAGATAGAAAAAAAAAAAAATCAGGAAAAACAGACTGACATTTTTCGAAAGAAAAAGAAAACCCAGCAACCCAGCTTAACAAGAATCAGGCCAGAATAATAAGACGATTTTTGTTGTTGTTGTTGAACTCTCTTCTTGTTAGTGAGCTGAATTGTTGAGGTGTTGTTGTTTTGGGGTTTTTTTTTTTGTCCTGTGAAGCAGTAAGGATGCTGCAACGCCTGGAGATTTTACTGCCAACGGTGCTGCTGTGTGTGAGCTATGCGAGCAGCGTCAGAGCACACGTGACGCAGAACGATGACGTCACGTTCCAGTGCTGTTCCCCTGCCCAGTGGACGGCCAGGGTTCGCGCCGAATCCACTGACGTCACCCATGGCGTCACCACACGCGAAGAGGTAAGCGTGTTCGTTAACCCTTTCACTGCCAATCTCGCGTTTATGCAGCAGCTAGGTAGATGACCCATGTCACTGAAAGGTGACCAGATCATGGGTCTGTTATCCATGAACATACTGCTTTTAAAACTCTCTCCATACGAACGGCGAAAGAGACGACGTTAACAGCGTTTCACCCCAATTACCATCATCAAAATATTGCAAGTGGAAGGCTCTTGTACTGAAGAGGTGAATGTTGACAAAGAATACCACAATTCTGACTACGGAAGCTAAAGGTTGGGTCATTCAGACACCCACTGGACATCCGAGGGGTCTGTGTAGAGGAGAAGAGAGGACTGGCCGTACTGAGTGAATTAATGTTCGGTGGTAGGATAGGCCATAATTTCTACACATCGCACGAGGAGTCCCCAGCTATTCTTTAAACACCATATTTTCTGTGTTAAAAGAAACAAGGGAATTTTGCACTCTAAATTGACTGGCGGTGAAAGGGTTAAAGTTACTGACGTCAGCATGTTACTGGTACAAAACCTGTAGAGGAAGGTGGCAGAATGGTTAAGACACTCAGCTGCCAATACAAAGAGTACCGTGAAGGTGTGGGTTCTTCTTCTTCTTCTGCGTTCGTGGGCTGCAACTCCCACGTTCACTCGTATGTACGCGAGTGGGCTTTTACGTGTATGACCGTTTTTACCCCGCCATGTAGGCAGCCATACTCCGTTTTCGGGGGTGTGCATGCAGGGTATGTTCTTGTTTCCATAACCCACCGAACGCTGACATGGTTTACAGGATCTTTAACGTGCGTATCTGATTTTCTGCTTGCGTATACACACGAAGGGGGTTCAGGCACTAGCAGGTCTGCACATATGTTGACCTGGGAGATTGGAAAAATCTCCACCTTTTACCCACCAGGCGCCGTCACCGAGATTCGAACCCGGGACCCTGAGATTGAGAGTCCAACGCTTTAACCACTCGGCTATTGCGCCCGTCGGGTGTGGGTTCGAATCCCGCTCTCACCCTTTCTCCCCAAGTTTGACTGGAAAAATCAAACTGAGTATCTAGTCTTTCGGGTGAGACGATAAACCGAGGTCCCGTGTGCAGCGCGCATTTGGCGCACTGAAAAAGAACCCATGGCAACGAGAGTGTTGTCCTCCGGTAAAATTATGTAAAAAGAAAAGGGGGGAGGGGAGAAAGAAAAATCCACTCTGAAAGGTACACAAATATTTTAGCATGCACTACTCAAGACCTGACGTGACAAGCGCGTTGGGTTATGCTGCTGTGTGTGTGCACATTGTGAATGTGTGTGTGTGTGTGTGTGTGTGTGTGCCTGTGTGTGTGTATGTATGTGCCTGTGTGTGTGTGTGTGAATGTGTGTGTGTCTGTGTGTGTGTATGTGTGTGTGTGTGTGTGTGTGTGTGTGTGTGCAGACATGGATGACCCTTCACTACGACAGTCAGCACCAGAGAGTGGCCTACACTGACGTCACAAAGGACGGTCGGACACAGGGCTTTCTGCGAACTGTGGAGGACTTCAAAAATGTACATATAATTATATACCTCTGTCTGTCTGTCTCTCTGTCTCTCTCCCTCTCTCTCTCTGTCTCTGTCTCCTGTATTATTCTGTAGTTAATATGTTAAAAAAAAAGAAAAAAAGAGCAGACAACTGCTTATCTATTAATCTCGAAAATAAAGAATTCATCCTCTCTCTCTCTCTCACACACACACACACACACACAAAACTACAACACACACACACGCGCGCGAGCGTACACACACACACACACACACACACACACACACACACACACACACACACACACACACACACACACACACACACACACACAATTTCTTTCACAGAGAGAGAGAGCAGAAACATAGTTTGATAACGTGAAATATTACTGTCGATTTAACGAGCATTTACCGATATTTGTTTGGTGGAGAGAAGCAGTCTGTTCTTAACAAACTGCATAGCAGTGAGGTAGGCCTTTATACAGCGAACGATAAAATCAGCTGAGTTTATTTTCGTATTTCATGACTCCTTGAAGATGACGTCATGGAAATGAATAAAATCTACCGAGTTGACAATGCAGGGATCACATGACAGGGAAGGAGTGGGTTGCCCTTTCAATTAATTCTATTCTAGAAGAACAGGGTGTTGTTTTTTTCTTTTAAATTTCTTCAGAAGTTCTTCATATAAAAGGCGGCTCCAAAAAGGTACGAAAATTACCATTGAAATAGGTCCTGGAAACTAAAAAGGTATACCCACTTAAAATAAAAGTGGGACACTTCTGAAGATTTTTTGTTTGTTTATTTGTTTGTTTTAGTACCTCTCACTTAAAAAGAAACACTACACAATAGTCCTGGCAATTCCTCCCGAATTTTATTCTCGGTTTATTCGAGCCAAGAATGGAACAAGAAGGTTGTGTCCTATCCTGAAATCCAGGAACTATTCACTAAAAAAATAAATAAATAAATAAATAAATTCCGTGCGTTTTCTCAATACTGCTGGCATATGAGAAATGAAATGTTGCGTGTGGTCGACTATTCTAATCCAGAGTCCAACTTTTGACACACAACCGACATACCTGGGGGAAATCTGGTGAACGATTTTCTGTGCGGGGCCACAATGACCCATCGCAGAGTTGAGGCGAAGAAGAAGAAGAAAGAGAAGAAGAAGGAGGAGGAGGAAGAAAAAGAAGGAGGGGGAGGAGGAGAAGAAGAGGAAGAAAAAGGAGGAGGGGGAGAAGGAGATGAAGAAGGAGGAGGAGGGTGAGAAGAAGGAGAAGAAGAGGAAGAAAAAGGAGGAGGGGTAGAAGAAGAAGAAGGAGGAGGAGGAGGAGGAGAATAGAATAGAGAATATGTCTTTATTACCAAGTGTACCGGGATCACAAGGAATATTATTGGCGGGGGGGGGGGGCGGGGGGGGGGGATAGTACATAACAAGATACGAACATAAATCGAAAACTATATACAAACACAGATACAGTACAAATAAGATAAATACAAGTGCATATCAATATAAAAACTTGTGCATACTCACGCATGCACGCACTGCACACACGCACGCACACACACGCACGCACACACACACATGCACGCGCGCGCGCACACACACACACACACACACACGTTTGAACAGAAGCTGCATTTTACACGTGGATGGGGCTGATGACTGAATATTCAGGTAGATGGTTGTTGGTTGCACAATTCTATTTATCACACTGGATTTGAAGAAGAAGAAGAAAGGAGGAAGAGGAGGAGGAGAAGAAGAAGAAGTAGTAGTAGTGGTACTGTTTGTTTAATTTATTTTCAGCGTTCTGCACCTTGAACGACAATTTCTCCATCTTCCGGAACATACAGATTCATTTGTTTCTGTTTGTTATTTGATGTTGTACCCACCCACCCGCCCACCCACCCATCTTTTCCCCACACCTGACCCCTCCGTATTGCTGTACAGGAATATTAGAATAAGAGCAATATTGAGAAATTCCGTTGGTGGGTAGGTATATCACAGTACGGTTCAGCAGCGATTGTTGTATACACTCTGTTGTTGAATTATATTTTAATGTCACTTTGGTTAATTAACGTTTACTTTATTACGCTGAGTAGTAATCTTAGAATTATCTGTTGAGCAATACTAGAAATACGGCTTATGGATGTACAGTATGATTCAGCAGGAATTCTCTCTCTCTCTCTCTCTCTCTCTCTCTCTCTCTGTCTGTCTCTGTCTCTCTCTCACTCACACTCACGCACGCACACACGCACACACACACACACACACACACACACACACACACATACACGCGCGCGCTTTATATCTGGAACGTTTTAGTTCATGTTTCATTCCTTCATGCCTGATAACTAATCTTGATACACATATAAACTTTTTCCACCCGCATTTTATTTTATTTCATTATCTGTCTGCGTACTTCTTTTTTCAATTCATTTATTTATTTATTTGCTTAATTATTTATTCATTGATTTAGTTATGTATCCATTCATTTGTTTTTGTTCTCTTTTTTTCCCTCAAGGCCTGACTAAGCGCGTTGGGTTACGTTGCTGGTCAGGGATCGGGCTTAGCAGATGTTTTGCAGTGGTGCGTATATGGGGTGTCCGAGCGCAGTGACGCCTCCTTGAGTAACTGAACGAACGAACAAACGGAACGAACGAAGGAAGTAATCTTTCTGTACTTGCCTTCAAACAGCACTCGTGGGCCATCGTGGTGGACCAGAAGCTGTGTGTCATCTACAACCTGACCCAGAGCTTCCAGCCCAGGTGCACACCACGTGAGTCTCTCCAGTCTCCAAAACACTAGCACCCTGGCCACCACACAACGCGCGCGCTTTTGGGCCACATCCGTGTATACTCATCACACGCACAGCAGACTCACTCGCTCCCGGCTGCATGCACAAACACGTGCACCCCCCCCCCACCCCACCCCACCCACACACACACACACAGAGGGTATTGCACACAAAGTGCAACACACACACACACACACACAGAGTAATGCACACAGTATAACGCGCGCGCGCGCACACACACGCACACACACACACACTCGCACGCACGCACGCACGCACACAACACAACACACGCACACATAACACAACACACACACACACACAAACACACACTCACAACACAACACAACACGCACGCACACGCACACACACACACACACACACACACACAGACTGTGCAAGATTTTATGATGGTGATGATGATGAAGGTTAGGGTTAGCAGTGATGATGATGATGATGATGATTTTTTGTATTTTTTCCTGCGTGCAGTTTTATCTGGTTTTTCCTATCGAAGTGGATTTTCTACAGAATTTTGCCAGGAACAACCCATTTGTTGCCGTGGGTTCTTTTTGTGTGCGCTAAGTGCATGCTACACAGGGGACCTCGGTTTATCGTCTCATCCGAATGACTAGCGTCCAGACCACCACTCAAGGCCTAGTGGAGGGGGAGAAAGTATCGGCGGCTGAGCCGTGATTCGAACCAACACGCTCAGATTCTCTCGCTTCCTAGGCGGACGCGTTACCTCCAGGCCATCACTCCACTTATTATCATCATTATCATTATCATTATTATCATTATTATTATCATTATCAACATCATCATTATCATGGCCAGGCAACATGTCCCTGGTGCTGTTCGCCGTGGCTCCAGTCATTACTCCGATTGAAGGAGTCTTCGCCAACACCGTCTACTTCCGGCGTCCTGACGTCACTGGTCACATGACGGTCACTGTCGGCGACTGCGCCCTGGTGGAGGAAGTGACGTATGACACCTCCAGGAAAGGTTAGTCTGGATGCATATCGAACAATATTATTATTATTGGTGTTATTTATTTTCTCTCTCTGTCGCTGTCTCTGTCTCTGTCCCTGTCTCCCTCTGTGTGTGTGTGTGTGTGTGTGTGTGTGTGTGTAAGATTCAAATCTTAGTTCCTTTTTGCTGGTAAACCAATGTATGTGACACTAACATGTGTGTGTGTGTGTATTTGTATGTGCGCGCGCGTACGTGTGTGTGTGTGTGTGTGTGTCTTGAGGGCTGGATGTAAAAAAGCAGCCATGTTTACTCCATTACCCTCGTGAAATAAAAATTCGTTTCGTTTCGTTTCATTTCCTGTCTCTCTCTCTTTCTATCTATCTATCTACACACACACACACACACACACACACACACATATATATATATATATATATATATATATATATATATATAAATCTTTACACACACACATTTATATGAATATATAATGTGTGTGTGTGCGCGCGCGTGTGTGTGTGTGCGCGCGTGTGTGTGTGTGTGTCTGTGTACGAGAGCACGCGCGCGTGTGTGTGTTTGTGCGTGTGTGTGTGTTTGTGTGTGTACGTGTGTCTGTGTACGAGCGCACGCGCGCGCGTGTTTGTCTGCGTGAGCACTGTGTGTGTGTTTGTGTGCGTGCGCATTGTGTGTGCGTGTGTGTGCGTGCGCACTGTGTGTGTGTGTGCATTGTGTGTGCGTGCGCACTCTGTGTGTGTGTGTGTGCGCGCGCGCGTGCACTGTATGTGTGTGTGTGTGTCAGATCGATCCACTGTGGACAGAATCCAGTACTTGAACCAGACGTCCAAGGTGGATGACAGTGTCTTCACCATCCCTGACTACTGTGTGCACGTCCCTCCAGTGAGTGAAGTGAAGCCTGCTGCTGCTGCTGCTGCTGCTGCTGCTGGAGGCCGTTTCACACAAAGCTGCATGATGGGTTGTAGGGGATGTTTAGTGATGTATCAAGATGATGATGATGGAGGTGATGATGATGATGACAGTGGTGGTGGTGGTGGTGGTGGTTATGATGATGACGATGATGGTGGTGGTGGTGGTTGTGATGACTGTGATGATGACGGTGACGATGATGATGATGATAACAATGATGATGGTGTGGTGGTGGTGATGGTGGTGGTTATGATGGTGATGATGATGATGATGACGGTGATGATGATGATAACGGATAACGATGGTGGTGGTGGTGCTGCTGCTGGTGCTGGTGGTAATGATGGTGATGATAACGAGACAAAAGAAGGAGGAGGAGAACAAGAAGGAGGAGGAGGAGAAGAAGAAGAAGACCTTGTCTGTCCGTGTCGGTAAAGATTGAATGGGCTTGTTCTTGTCTGAAGCGTGTGATTTTCTTTGTTTGTTTGTCTGTCTCTTACAGGATGAGGACATCGACAGTCACCACTGGATCCGCAGCGCGCCCCGATTTTTCAACTGACTCAGCTACTTCCCTTGTCGTGTGTTTAATTAACTCACTCAGTACGGCCAGTCCTCTCTTCTCCTCTGCACAGACCCCTCGGATGTCCAGTGGGTGTCTGAATGACCCAACCTTTAGCTTCCGTCGTCAGAATTGTGGTATTCTTTGTCAACATTCACGTCTTCAGTATAAGAGCTTTCCGCTTGCAATATTTTGATGTATGGTAATGGGGGGTGAAACGCTGTTGACGTCGTCTCTTTCGCCGTTCGTATGGAGAGAGTTAAAGGTCTCTGGACCAAGTTTCATCAGCGATCTTTAGCAGTACTAAGTTTGCTTGTTAATTAACATAAAGTGATTTGTTGGTCTGGTGGTAACGCGTCCGCATAGGAAGCTAAAAAAAAAAAAAAATCTAAGCCCACTGGGTCGAATATCCACACATCAGTATTTTCTCCCTCCCCCCCCCCACCCCCCTGCCACCCTCCCACACTATACCTCGACTCAATGGTGGTCTGGACGCTAGTCATTCGGATGAGATGATAGATAAACCGAGGTCTCGAGAATGCACTTAGCGTACGTGAAAAGAACCCACGGCAACAGAAGGGTTGTCCTGACAAACTTCTACTTCGATAGGAAAACAAATACACTTGCTGGCAGGATAAAAAAGAAGAATGTGTGTGTGGGGGGGGGAGGGGGGAGGTGGGGGCAGGGGGGGGATGTCGGTGGTGCTGCTTTGTAGCCACGCACTCACCCTGGGTGGGGGGGGGGGGAGCAAGACCGAAATTCACACAGAAAAAAAAGTATGTTGTGACCAAAAAAAAAAAAAAAAAAAGTAATACAAATATGACACAACACAGAATGTTTCCAGGTTTGTGGAATTCATACACGGACTTCAGTTGCAAACCTAATGCTTCTGAGATCACTCTGGCACCCCAGCCCTGCCATTATGACTATACCTCCTGAGAGGGTCGGAGACGCGTCTGTATGTTGTCATCAATTATTTTGAAATAAATATGTCGAAAAAAAACAACCAAATTCTATTAAATGAAGTGAAAATACTAAAGATTACAGACATTCATTTATTTATTTAGCCTCCAAGCATTTCTGCTTCTCTTTCTCCTTCTCCTTCGCTTCCTCCTCCTCTCCCTCTTTCATCATCATCATCAATTTCTTCTTCTTTTTCTCCTCCTCCTCCTCCTCCTCCTTCTTCTTCTTCTTCTTCTTCTCACCACCCTCCTCCTCTGCATCATCATCAACATCCTAACCGTCACCATCCTTATCATTATCTTTATCATTATCATCGTCACCATCATCGTTATTATGGCACGAAAACATCGTTGACTGGGTGGTCGTATTATTTTTCTTTCTTTCCTTCTCTCTCTCTCTTTCTTTCTTTCTTTCTTTATTCATTCATTTTGCTATTTATTCATTTATCTATCTATTTATTTTGCTATTCATTTATTTATTTATCTATTTTTGCTATTCATTTATTCATTTTCTTATTCCTTTTACTCTTGATTGTGTCTGCCTATGTGTGCGTATGTGTTAGGGTAGCTGTAAGATACACATGTATGTTAAAATGTATGTATGCAGTGTGTGTGTGTGTGTGTGTGTGTGTGTGTAGTCACATTTTGGTGTATGTAACATAGATATAATGTTTTATGTTAACAAAAGCGTTTTTGTAAAGCACCTAGAGCAGATTTCTGGATAGTGTACTATGTAAGTATCCATTATTATTATTATTATTATTATTATTGATTGTTCATGGAAAATAAAAGACAAACCTGGCCATGGCCACACTGAAAGATGCAAAGTTTAGGAAGTACCTCCCCCCCAATCATCCCCCACCCCACCCTACCCCACCCCTCCACACACACACACACACACACACACACACACACACACACACATCATGTCAGAGGGGGTCCCACATACGGCAGTGTTGATAAAAAGTTGTCGGTCCTAATTAATTAAACCATGTGTGCATGATATCAACGGTTTACTTAAGAAACGAAACAAAACAAAATCCTCCCTCACACACACACACACACACACACACACACACACACACACACACACACACACAATAAATAAATAAATAAATAAACAAACCCGACATTGCGCAGGCAATCAATTTAGCACAGCTCACGTTTCATACCACACAACAATATACTACACCCAACTCCACTTGCACATTTTTTTTTATTATTGAAGAAACAGGAGATTTTTGTCATAGCAAACCCGATCCTTAAGAAGAAGGGAAAAAAAAATATATATATATATGATATTTTTTTAAACACCACTTACAATGTTACATGATACAAACTGCACGAAATGTCACGGACCACTTTGTATTTCTCTGATTTTGAAAAAGATGAGGGTGGCTTTGTTTCTTCTGCAAGCGACTTCTACTTGCTCCGTTTTGATTTGAATTTATTTAGTATCGTTCTTTGATGATTTTAGTTCAAAGTCTGGCCTAAAATGAGACGATTTGATTTATCATATATAATCTGACGCTCGTTTTGTGTGTCGTTAGCTTTTTAGTGAAATCTGTAGTTTGAATTTAATGTGGGAAAGTGTTCTTAACTTTTTTTGAAGCCTGTAGTTTGACGTTTATGTAAAAAAAAAAGCAAAAACAAAAACAAAAAAAAACGTGGTCCTTAACATTCATGGTAGATTAGTTTCCATGTGTCTTTTTGACGTTCATGTGGGAAAGTAGTGGTTAACATTTTGTGACGCGTGTATTAATGGTAATGTTCATATTAGAAAACTTGTCCTTAACATTTTGTTATGTCTGTAGTGTTAATGTCCGTATAGAAAAATGGTCCTTCAACGTTCTGTTATGTCTGTAGTTTTAATGTCCGTGTGGAAAAATGGTCCTTCCACGTTTTGTTCTGTATGTAGTTGTAATGTCCGTGTAAAAAAATGGTCCTTAACATGTTGTTGAGCCTGTAGTTTTGATATTTGTGTAGAAAGGTGGTCCAGAACTTTTTGTGAAGTCTGTAGTGTAATAATTATGTGGGAAAGTGGTCCATGATTTCTTTTGTGTGTGTGAAATCTGCAGTTTAATGTTCATGTGGGAAAGTGGTCCTTACGCTTTTTGTGAAATCCTTAGCTTAATGTTCATGTGGGAAGGTGGTCCTTACGTTTTTGTGTGAAATCTTTAGCTTAATGTTCATGTGGGAAGGTGGTCCTTACGTTTTTGTGTGAAATCTTTAGCTTAATGTTCATGTGGGAAGGTGGCCTTACGTTTTGTGTGAAATCTTTAGCTTAATGTTCATGTGGGAAAGTGGTCCTTACGGTTTTTTGTGAAATCATTAGCTTAATGTTCATGTGGGAAGGTGGTGCTTACATGCTTTTGGTGAAATCTTTAGCTTAATGTTCAGGTGGGAAAGTGGTCCTCACGGTTTTGTGTGAAATCTTTAGCTTAATGTTCATGTGGGAAGGTGGTCCTTACGTTTTTGTGTGAAATCTTTAGCTTAATGTTCATGTGGGAAGGTGGTCCTTACGTTTTTGTGTGAAATCTTTAGCTTAATGTTCAAGTGGAAGGGTGGTCCTTACGGGTTTGTTTTTTTTCTAAAGTCTGTAGTTTTGACGTTCATGTGGGAAAGTGGTCCACAACATTTTGTGAAATCTGTAGCCTAAAGGGAAAAGCGTGCCCTTAACTTTGTATGTGTTTGTGTGGGTGTGTGTGTGTGTGAGAGAAATCTGTAGTTCATTGTTGAAGAAGAAAAGTGAAACCTTACGTTTTTAGTGAAATCTGTAGTTTTGATGTACTTGGGGAACAGCGGTGGATTGTTGTATGTGTGTGTGTGTGTTTGGAGGCGTTTTTTTTTGTTTGTTTGTTGTTTTTTTTGTTCCTGTTGGTTTTTGTTGGTTGGTGGTGGTGGTTTTTTTGGTTGTTTTTTTTTGGTGTGTGTGTATGTATGTGTGTGTGTGTGTGCGTGCGTTGTGTGTGTGCGTGTGCGTGCGTGCGTGCGTGTGTGTGTACGTTGTGTGTGTGTGCGTGCGTGCGTGTGTGTATGTGTGTTATTTTTTGTTTGTTTGTTTGTTTGTTTTTTCGAAGCATGTATTTCCGCTACACAAAACAGTCCCGAAAACAACAGAACCCTAATCCAGTTGTCCAGCGGGGTAAGGAGACACCAGGCTCTCAATCCGATGAGCCACGTTCTTCAACAATCCCCGGATCCGAAGCAGCGACTTGAAGCGTGACTGCAGGGCTCTGACGTCACCAGAGGAAGGAGAGGAAGGTGAGTTGCCCTGACGTTGGCGTGACGTCATACCGATGTATTCGGACAGCCGCGCCCAGTTTGGGCGGCGGGAAAGTCTGTGTTCGCCTGTGACGCGCGTGTGAGGAGTTAACAAATATGATGATGATGATGATAGTAACGACGACAATAATAACAAGAAGACGAAGAAGAACAACAACAATAACAATAAGAAGAATGATGATTATGACAATAACAATAATGATGATAAAGTAGGCTCTCTCAATAATGACGATGGTAATATTGATAATGATGATAATACTGATAATGACAATGATAACTATAATAATGATAATCATAATGTACCTATATGGCGCTAACTCCCTGTATAATAAGATCACTTAGCGCCTCACATGAAAGAATACATAAACAACAATGCATTATATACCACACACTGAACAGCACATGAGCACACAGCAGGAAAACCAACCACCAAAATCTATATACCCAAAGACAATACAACATATTGAAAAACAACAGCAAGAGACGACAACAGACAAACTGGTCAGTATAAGATAGGGTGGGTGGGTGGGAGTGTGTACATTTTTAGTTTCCCGCAGTCCAGTATTGTATTTACATCACATTTCGTTACAATGGGTTTTTGTTGTTTGTGGTTTTTATGGTGTGTGTGTGTGTGCGTGCATGGGTGAGACGATAAACCGAGGTCCCGTGTGCAGCATGCACTTAGCGCACGTAAAAGAACCCACGGCAACAAAAGGGTTGTTCCTGGCAAAATTCTGTAGAAAAATCCACTTCGACAGGAAAAATAAATAAAACTGCACGCAGGAAAAAATACAAAAAAAAAAAAGGGTGGCGCTGTAGTGTAGCGACGCGCTCTCCCTGGGGAGAGCAGCCCGAATTTTCCACAGAGAAATCTGTTGTGATAAAAAGAAATACAAATACAAAATACGTACCGGTGTAGGTGTATATGTATGCTGCCTTACTTTGTGTCCCAATGAAAACCATCCCCGCACAATTCAGGCAGATGATGAGAATAGATAAATAGACAGACAAACAAACACACAACTAAACAAATAAATAAATGAATAAGTAAATAACTAAATAATTAAATGAATAAACACATAACAAAGAATAAACGAAATGATTACGTATTGTACACGTAAGATAATCATAAGTTGTCAAATATAATCAAAAATAGACAGACTTGGGTTCAAAGAACGAATGTCTGTATACAGCTGCGGCGAAACCATCGCAGAGAGACAGCTTTTTAATTCACTAATGGATGTAGGACCTATGACATTAAAGCTTTTTAATTCACTAATGGATGTAGGACCTATGACATTATTTCGCCGACATAGCAGTTGCAGCATGCATCGATTCAAACTAGCTGTTTATCATATGTCAGCGGTTTATATTTTCGCTCTTTCTCTGCGTGCGTTCGTGCGTGCGTGTATGCATGCGTGTGGGTGTTACACGTCCTTAAAATGAATGTAGGGAAGGTATGCCTAATTGCGAACAGCGTGTGATTGTGAACGGTTCGTGCACCGCCCCACTTCCAAGCGTTCTCACCACACACGTTTCACAATTTAACGTCTGCATCGATCCATTTCCAAGAACCAGTCAATCATCAGCTTTCCGACTATTTCCGCGCTCTTTCGTCTCTTCGCGCACCACTGCCGACCAAGCTGACAAACGTGCTCTCAAAATCTTAAGAATTAAGGGAAGCAAGTATTAGGCTTTGAACTAAGACATAGTTTGAAATAGCTGATTTGATTGGATGTGTTGAATTAATTGTGCATTACCAGTGCTGGGAGAATTTAAGACAGCATTCTCGTGACAGATCAGAACGTCAGTTTTGAAAAGAATCTCCAAAATTGTGTCATTTGCAAGAAGACTTAATATTGTCCACATGTAACCAAACCCATCGTTCACATTTAGACTTGACCTACCCTCAGGCACCCCTGCTATTTTAACCGTTGACAAATAGTTGAAATGAAGGAGCAGACGAACTTTTCCTGGTGCAACAAATGGAAGAAAGCCTTCAAAAACAGGAGAGCTACAACTGACGATCGTACAACCTGTTATCTGTACCACACATACGTTGAGCTGGTTGCTTCGACTGGGTTGTTCGCAATTAGGCCTATACACTACGCTATTTTCTAGTGAATGATACGATGCATAGTAGACAGACAGGCTATATATCATTTCCCCACATCCTTACCGGTATAAAGGATGCGTGGTGGCTCAGGCACCTTTAACTGGTTCTGGAAAGTCGGCAACCAGACTGGGAATCGCGGATGATCGCACACAACCAGTGTGGAGCACAACACGGCCACAGCCAGAATGGGCACGAACAGTCCCTGTGCCATTTCGGATCTGAAAATGGAATACTGAATGGGTACAAACACTAGAAACTGAGTGAGTCAGTAAATGGTGACAGACAGAGACAGAAATAGTGAGGGGGGAGGGGTGACTACAGATACAGAGACAGAAAATGGGAAGAGTGAAGAAGGAAGGGGTTGAGACAAAAAGACAAGTGGATAAAGAAGCAACACAAAAATGCACTTGATCTAGACTTTATTATACTTTATACCAAATTTTTCCTTTACAAATGTAAAATGCAAAATGTCACTCCAGAGTTTGTTGTTTTGGACATTATCTGAAAAAAAATCAATGTTCAACAGAGGAGTATGTAGATAACTATGCAGTACATAGAATTTCAGAACAAGTGGAGTTGATAAAAAGCATTGATCGATGTGCAAAATAGTAATTTGAGAACATAGATGTTCATTTTTGGTCAGATTACAAATCTCATCATTCGTATCTAGTTTTTATCCTTAATTTTTCGGCATACTTGTTCAGTTTGTTTTCATGGGTTTGGGGCTGGGTTTTTTGTTGTTTTGTTTTGTTGTTGTTGTTGTTCCTTTTCTCAATACTTTTATTGTTGTCCGTGTAATCTAATACAGAATATGTATTCGGGAAGCGTGTAAAGATGATGGGGCTAATTAATGTTCGTGATTTACAGGAGGCAGCCTTGAGGGACGTTGCTTTACTATCTTTTCTTTTTTCTTCTTTTTTTTGGGTGGAGGGGGTGTGGGGGAGGGGGGCGGTCGGTTGTTTTTTTTTAGGTGGGTTCTTTGCTTGCGCATGATCGAGTTATGGATTGGCATATATGTTGTATTGTATTTCTCTTTTTATCACAACAGATTTCTCTGTGTGAAATTCGGGCTGCTCTCCCCAGGGAGAGCGCGTCGTTACACTACAGCGCCACTCCTTTCCTGCGTGCAGTTTTATATGTTTTTCCTATCGAAGTGGATTTTTCTACAAAATTTTGCCAGGAACAACCCTTGTTGCCGTGGGTTCTTTTACGTGCGCTAAGTGCATGCTGCACACGGGACCGCGGTTTATCGTCTCATCGCAATGACTAGCGTCCAGACCACCACTCAAGGTCTAGTGGAGGGGGAGAAAATACCGGCGGCTGAGCCGTGATTCGAACCAGCGCGCTCAGATTCTCTCGCTTCCTAGGCGGACGCATTACCTCTAGGCCATCACTCCACATACATATGTATTGGAGGAAAGAAGAGATTAACCCCCAAAAGATTATGTCCATTCAAAATGTGAACATAACACTCATCGACTGTTTGCTTTATGTGTTGTATAAATGCAACGTATGTAAACGACATTACTACACGCATTTACACAAATACACTAAGCCAATTAAAAACACTGACATACCATCACAAACGCTGATGACTAAGTATGGCAAGAAAATGTCCATTAAATAAATGTCAGACAGATACTAGGAGGCCTACGTCAATATAATAGAGTTTATGCTTCCTGAATATTAAAAAAAAATTAATCAAATAAAATGATGATACATGTACACACACAAAAATGCACTTGATAGAAAACCATTGCCAAGAAAAAAATGTACATACATGGACCTGTGAACACATGTACAATAAATTCACTATGTGATTGTCCCAATATAGGCAATTGACAAATAACCACACCCAATTGCAGTCCAGTATCACACACACACACACACACACACAATCTACATTACCACTTACCTGGTCAAACAGAAGAAAAATTTCGAACAGAAAAAAGCAAAACACCTTCAGTTGAAAACCAGCCAGGTGGACTTCCCAAAGAATTCGAAGATAAGACAGAGCAAGCAGTTGGCTGTCAGGAGTTCAAAGCTTCAGTGACAGAATCTGCCATCAGCCCACAATCTTATGAACCAGCCCCGCCCCCTCCCTCGCTGGCACAATACCGTGGCAATGTTCTTTCATTAGCAGAGCTCTCAGATGACATTTACGCTCTCGTGTTTCGGAAAAGTGCTGACAATCTGTAGTCTATCCGTTGTGTGGGTGTGGGTGATGTTTTTGGTGGTGGTTTTTAACGAAATGCCCGTCTCCAGTCGCTACCTCAGGTATCTGGTCAGAGATTGCGCGTGTTTCTGACTTGGTCTCAAAAGTGTTTGAGCATTTCTTAGCCGCGTGCATTATCATTATCGCCGTTTTAAAAGTGTGTTATTAAACAATAAATATATCAGGACATGATTTTAAAAAGAATGAAAAAGACTTTCTTGTTTCTTGTTTACTTCCTTGTCCCTAACACTAACAGTCTCTTCCACCCCCTTCCCCCACTCCTGCCCTCTCACCCCCTGCCCATCTTCCCTCACCCTTCCCTTTCAGAACCCTTTCTTTCCCTCATACATTCACACTGACAGTTCTACTCACCCTGCTTTGTGTCCTTTCCTGTGACTTCTCATCACTTTCCTTTCCTGAACTTTACTCTCTCTCCCTCTGTCTTTCTGTCTGTCACTCACTCATTTCATTTGCCTGAAGAAGAGCTTGTGGCTCGATACGTCGCCTCTTTTATCCCAAGTAAGTCGACTTTTACCAAGATTTTTTTAGTCTACCTCCCACTTTCTTGTTTCCCTCTCGAATTCTTTGTATTCGCAATATGACATTTTGAAATTTGAGAATGCTGTTTAAAATTAGTACGATCAAATAAGCGGGGGTGGGGGGGGGGGGGGCGTAGTTACTGACAGCCATGCCCATGGATCGAGACGAGCAAGGTTCGGTCCTTCGGACTTATCAGCTGGATGTTACTGTTTTCTTCTGCAAAGACGAAACTCGGTTGACTTGGTCCGGGAGCTTGTCTTTTAAAAGGGGCGATAATCTGAGGCCTCGTCAGCATAGATGTTAACTGGTAAAATAAATGAGCTCACACACACACACACACACACACACACACACACACACACACACACACACACACACACACACACACACACACTTCCTTCTCGAATGAATGAATAGGCTAAATTGACGAATGATTTCGATGCTGAGACATATGGAGAAAAATAAAAATAAAACCAAAGTCTAAACCAACAATGCATTCTGCGAATTGCTCTAACTGGTAAATCAAAAGAAGATGCATGCATGACCTCTCGTTACCAGAAAATAGCAGCATGATAGTGTAAAATATGCACAGTGCTGTGCTATGCAATACAATTCAGTACAAAACCGGTTTCGTTGTTGTTGTTTTTTAGCCACAGAGGGCACAAACTTAATTCCCAACAAGTTTAAGATTACATCAGAACATTTTGAAATGGACTCGTGTTTTTTCTTTCGTTGTGTCTTTTTTCTTTAGGAAGAACAAATTTGTGTTTGTATGTGTGTAATGTGTTTTTGGAATATTATCACGGACAAAGGACGTCATAATCTAATTCATGTGCCGTATTAGTCACGTTGCAGTTCATGGAATGATTCAAAGTATAATATTTTAAAAGAATGCGGGTGAGAAAGAAGGGGAAAGGGAATTCATGTGCCGTATTTGTCGCGGGAATAGTATAAAAAAAAAATTGAAGAAACGCGTTCCAATTCATGAAATAATTCAAAGTATATATATATATATATATGGAAGAAGGAAGGGGGATGAGGAGAAGAAGACGACGACGACAGAAACAGAC
The DNA here is from genome assembly GCF_041734735.1 of Babylonia areolata. Taxonomy (NCBI): domain Eukaryota; kingdom Metazoa; phylum Mollusca; class Gastropoda; order Neogastropoda; family Buccinidae; genus Babylonia; species Babylonia areolata. The sequence goes on from NC_134883.1 coordinate 41,048,235, forward strand.
GAGAAAAATAATGAATAAATAAATAAGACGATGATAATTTCTTAAATGTAATGATGTACATACGTTTTTACTTGAAATGTTTGATGAACATTGCTTTATCATGTGATGTTGTAGCCTGTGTGTTTCAATTGTCATTCGTGTGTGTGTGTGTGTGAACATTTGTTTCATCTTTCTAGTTTTGATCTGTGTGTGTAATGCGGGGTGTTTCTTCAGGGAAATGCTTAGCAGGAACTTTTATTTTATTTTATTATATATATGTGTGTGTATATGTATGTATGTGTGTGTATATATATATGTGTAATGTCGCAGTAGTTTGCATTATTCGATTGTTGATCTGTGTTCGTGTGTGTATTGTGCCTGTAGGTGCGTGTATGTGTGTTTGTCACTGAGTGAGTGCGTGAGTAATGTGTTTGGGAAGCGGCTTGTGTTCGTTGGTGCATGTGTGAGTGCGTGCGCGCGTGTGTGCGTGTATGTGTGTGTTGTGTGTGTGCGCACGCTGTGTGTTTTGTGTGTTTGTATGTATGTATGTGCCTACGTATATATGCATGCGTATACGTGCTTGTGTTCTTTCAATTTCATTTTTTTTTTTTAAATACCTGTTGCATTTCTTGATTTAATCAACTGACATGACCTATTTTAATTTTTCTCTCTCGCCTATATTTCAAATTATATGCATATGTTTGTGTGGGGATGTTTGAGTGAATGTTTTTAGTGCTATTGTAAAGCGCATAGAGCTTCAAGAATATGCGCTATAGCAAGAAGTCTGAATAAATAAATAAATAAATAAGACGATGATGATGAAAGAAATAGATAGGAAAAAAAGAAAGGAAAAAACGATAACGAGGAGAATGATAAGGAGGAGGAGAGAGCTGAGTGTTTGGACTTTCAATCTCGGGGACCCGGGTTCGCATCTCGGTAACGGCGCCTGCATGGTGGGTAAAGGGTAGAAAATCTTTTTCTTTTCTTTTTTTTCCATCTCCCAAGTCAACATATGTGCAGACCAGCTAATGCCTGAACCCCCTTCGTTGTGTATACGCACGCAGAACATCAAACACGCTTTTATGCATGAAAATCAATTTCAGCACAATCACAAACTTCACATCACTTCCCGTTGTCTTTTCAGACTGCTATTAAAACAACAACACCAGAGAGTCCACCTTGTCTTCCCCATCCAGCTTTGTCTCGAAAACTGCCTCGATGTTTTTTCCTGATTGGAGCATGTAATGAAATAATGCATCATTGTCCATACTCCTGTGCCATACATAGCATGCAGGAAGTCACGATATCGTAGGTGGTTTGGACGTCTTTTGGACTGGGTGGGGACAGAGAAAAAGGGAAAGAGAGTTTAACACACTCGCTTGTATGCAGGGGAGCGCGAGCGCGCAAGCACATACACACACACACACACGCGCACGCACGCACGCACTGCAGATGGAAAGTGAATTGTTTTAAGTCCGAGCATCTCAGTAATGTTTCTTGCATCTGTGGTGCTTACACAACAGCCGATCATATACTAACTTGTGTCTGGGTTTGTTCCAGTGTATCTTTTATTTTCCTGTGTGCTAGCTGATTCGGTAGCGTAAGCAGCACTGACTTGAAGTTGTGTGCCTTGTGAATGGGAAGAGTTATGACTCTTTACTATTTGTTAATCATTTCATCTCCATGCCTAATTGTTTGTTCATAACTTGCGATATGTTAAAGTCTCATATCCCTGAACTGAAATCATCTTCAGTGTTGACAATATTCAGCAGTCCATTGCTAATGTATGACTTTTTCCACTCCTTATTTAATAGCCCAATTGGTTCGCTGTTATAGTTCTTAGTTTTTCATTGGAAAGATGTTATATTGTTATGCTTTTTTTTTTCTTTAAACAAAACTTAAATCAACCATTTTCTATATGTAACACACCACACACACACACACACACACTTTCACTGACATGTGTACACAGTAATTTCTCCCCCACCCCACCGCCCCCCCTACACACATCTTCCACATCATTTGTATTTGTCAGTGGCATTTCCCCCGTATCCTGATAAGTGGCGGGCGCAGTAGCTGAGCGGTTAAAGCGTGGGACTTTCAATCTGAGGGTCCCGGGTTCGAATCTCGGTAACGGCGCCTTGTATGGTTGGCAAAGGGTTGAGAATCCTTTTTCCGATCTCCAAGGTCAGCGTACGTGCAGACCTGCTAGTGTGTGGTCACAGCCCTGAGATGGCCTAAGTGGCTGGCTGGGCTGTAAACATAAAAATTTTAAATAAGATATTTTATTTACAGTTTTGAGAAGATTTTTTTGTTGAAACGTGGTGACAGCCCTGAGATGGCCTAAACGGTCGGCTGGGCTCTAAACAACATGAATTGAATAGACCTGCTAGTGCCTGAAACCCCGTCGTGCGTACAAGCACGCAGAACATCAAATACGCTTTTCTGCAAAACAAACCCATCAAGCAACAGGGAGTCCAACTTGTCTTCCCCATCCAGCTTTCTATCTCGAAAACCGCCTCGATGTTTCCTCCTGATTGGAGCATGTAATGAAATAATGCATCATTGTCCACACAACTCATGTACGATACATACCCATCGAGCTCAATATAATATACCCAGTGTACATACCCAGCATACAGGAAGGCACGATGTCATTGGTTGTTTAGGCGTCTTTGGTATTGGGTAGGGACACAGAGAGAGAGAGAGATTTACACCCACGCGTGCATGCACAGGAGCGCGAGCGCACATACGCGCACACACACACACACACACACACATGCGCGCGCGAGATTACACACATACATCTTCCACATCCTCTGTCGCAGTTCAGTGGCATTACCCCAGTATCATCCTCAATCGTCCATTACCATTTCGCCTACCATCTAATCCTGGTTCGCCTATTAGTTTCCAGTTCGCCTTTGTGTTCGTAATCAGTTGCTTTGTGTCTGTGCGCGAAGGCACGTTTATTTGTGTGTTTAGAAAAGAAAAAAGAAAAAACCCTCACTTTCTTCATTTCTTGCCCGGTTTCTGTGTTGACGTCCTGGTCTTTGTATTGAGATTTTTAAACCGTGTCTTGAACTTAGAATTAATTCTATTCAAATGATTATGTTCGGAAGTGATTATCGTGAGTGTTCTCATATTTAGCCCCTGTCTCTTTAAAGTGTTCGTTGAAGTTGATAGCGGTTGGGCGTGGTGCACATATGTTTATAAACTTTGATGAGACGGGGCTAAGATATGAAAACATTCACGGTGACCACACCATCGGAATCACGTGTGTGTGTGCGTGTGCGCGCGCGCGCGCGCGCGCGCCACTGTGTTATATAATCATAATAATAATGATAGTATTTATATAGCGCTGAATCCTGTGCAGAGACAAATCTAAGCGCTTTCACACCAGTCATTCACACGCATGCATAACTCTAAAACTGAAGACAAGGAAGAGGTAGGGGAGGGATGCTGTCTTGTGAAGAGGTGGGTTTTAAGGCCAGACTTGAAAGAGCTTGAGTTGGGCGAAACGGGAATGGTGGGTATGCAAAACGGGACAACAAACTCTCAAAGAGTCCATTGAGGGTGGCGGCACGATCAAAAAGTAGGCGACGCGGGAATAGGCGAATTGGACCTGCCACCATTACCCCCCGCACCGCTCATCCAGGGTCATCCAAACACAGCCACTCCCAGGTTCGTCTGCTGCAGTAGTCCGCAGGGACCTGTCTGCTAGTCCGCCAGAAGGCCACACACCAAAGGAGAACCTGCACTACTGCTGCTTCACTTCGGTAGTGTTCAGCGGTGACTGTTCTGATGAAAACATATGCCGGACACCACCCACTAAGCCCAAATTGATGATAATGATCGCTGTGTCGCGGAGCCAGAATGGATACGCGTTTTCTCATGAATGACGACTGCACCAATGTCTCTGAAATGAGTTCTTGGCGACGGGCGCAATGATGATGGAGTCTCCCGTCGGACCGACGGATGAGTAGGCAGGCAGGCTTATCTGTCTGTGTGTCCTCATATGAGAGAAGAGGCCGATTCTGGATGCGCAGCACTTCCCACCGGTGTTGCAAGGGAAAACGTCTCCAGAAGTTGAGCCCTGCTTCCTTCGCTCACGCTCCTCCTTAAAGGTCAGCGTTCTCTTGTTTTTAAACGTCTTTATCCACTAGAGCATAGCATCCTCCAGCGAGAGCGGTCAAGGGCATCAGTTTCCCAGGAAGCGATGTCTATGTCACAGGCTTTGAGGTTTGTCTTCAAGGTGTCCTTGAAGCGCTTGCAGGGTCTTCCAAGTTCGCGGTGGCCTTCCTTCAGCTGGCCATACAGTAGCATCTTCTGGATCCTGCTGTCATGCGGACAACGTGTCCCATCCAGCGTAGCTGGCACTGGATCAGCAGACTTTCGATGCTGGGCAGGCCGCTCCTCTCTAGGACCTGGAGGTTGGAGACCCTCTCTAGCCACTTTATGCCGAGGGTCTTACGTAGACATCTCTCGTGAAACTGCTCAAGTTGCTGAATGTGACGGCGATACGTCGTCCATGTTTCACAGCAGTACAACAAGGTGGTCAGCACAACAGCTCTGAAGGTTTTGATTTTGGTGCTGAGCCTGATGCTTTTGTTGTTCCACAGCCTGTTGTCGAGTCTGCCAACGGGGTCAGTGACGCATATCCTTCATCAACACATCCACCCAGCTTTCAGCATTAGCCCCCAGCCATGTTTCACAATCGATAAGGAAGAGCCCATTCTCAGAATAATTGACACTCATGTCCCCATTCAACCCAAATGCACTTGGCGCAACTATGTCCAGATTCATGCATATTCTGACCAGGTACACGTCTTCTGTGAGCTCTCAATTTCATATTGCCAGGTTGGGTGTCACTCACTGGAACCCCTCCCGAAACCTGGAGGGGGTCAGGCTGGTGTTCTCCTGACCCACTCCCGGGAGGGTCACTACCTTGTCGTGGTCGGGAGGCTTAGTGGCCAGTGATCGAGCGAGCTATGTCGGCGGGGGCATCAGTGCTTCTTGGGGTTTGGTGCTCTGATCCCAGGTCTTAATTGACAGCCTACATAGCCATCATAGCTGTCAGGGCTGAATAAGTGGTGGTTTTGTACTGATGCCCCTGATAGGGCTTCCCATGCCGAACAGGTCGTGAGTGAGGCCCAAACTAAACGTGACTCACTGTCCCTTTCGCTGTTCTCTATTCTTCTTTTTACTGCCTCTTTTCTGTCCTCAGCTCCCCATCAAGCCTTCTTTTCCACATTCTTTTTTTCTCTGCGGCCTTCTTTAGGCCCGCCGTGTTTGCCGTGCGGCGCGACCTGTGATGGAGGGGAATGAGATCCTGGGGATTGAGAGAGCACGCTGCTCTCAACACATCCCTTTGGCTCGGACCTCTCCTAAGACAGGCGGCACACATTGGCCCGTGTGTGTCAATCGGCTACCCCTTCGTGGGGCTGGGTCAAGACTGGCAGTTTAGTGGCTGACGAAGGTAACCCCCGAAGTGCTCGGTTCTCTGTCCCCGGGAGCTGGGCATGATCGGGGGGGAACACGTTGGAGCTGGACTGTTGGTCGTATATCCCTCCCGAAACCTGGAAGGGGTCAAGCTGGTGTTCCCTTGACCCTGGCCCCTAAGTTGGACCCCATGGTGGGTGGGTAAGGTAGGGATGAATTTACTTTTTTTCCAACATGACTTCCAAAAAATACACCCCCCCTAACTCTGGTAAAAGACGGCGGCAGGGAACGGATGACTCAGACTCCGATTCGGAGGTCGTTGAGACCTGGATTTTGGCCATCGTGGCTGGTGATGGAGGGCGCTGATGACGACAAGCCGTTGTCGGCTCTCAGCCCCTTCGCTATCCAGAAGGGCTTTCAGTGTCTGGCAGGATCACTGAAGTCCATCAAGAGGCTGAGGAGCAGAGCATTTTTAGTTCAGACGGAATCCAAAAGGCAGACACAGCTCCTTCTCAAGGCGACCACTTTCGTGGATAGGGCGGTGAAGGTTTCCCCTCACAAAGGCCTCAACTGCTCAAAGGTGGTCATCAGATGCCCGGAGTTGAAAGGTGTGTCTGAGGCCGAGATCAAGAGCGAGCTGTCCTCTCAGGGAGTGACCGAAGTGTACAGGGTGACGGTGAGGAAGGGGTCGGACAGAGTCCCGACCAACACTTTCTTCCTCACCTTCTGCTGCCCGGACGTCCCCAAGGACATTCAGGTCGGATACCTCATGGTCAGCGTAAGCTTGTATGTGCCGTCCCCCCTGAGATGCTTTAAATGTCAGAAATTCGGACACGTCAGGGACCGATGTAAGGAGGAAGAGGCGTGTGGCACCTGCTCGAAGGCGGCGCACCAGGGCGATTGCGTCAGTGCAGCCCGGTGTGCGAACTGCGGAGGTGGCCACCTGTCCTCATCGAAAGACTGCCCCGTCTGGAAAAAAGAGAAACAAATCCAGAAAGTCAAGACAGAAAAGAAAATTTCCTTCTTTGAGGCAAGGAAACAGGTGGAGGCCGCGTCGCCTAAGGTGTCGTATGCCTCTGTTGTCAGACCCAGGATGGTGGACGTCGCGGTCCAGACGACGTCCACAGGAACGCAGACAGACGACTTAACCGCCTCGTCGGAACCGTTGGCCTTGGGTGGAGACGCCGTGTCCACCCCTTCCCATCCTGTGCGGCAGTCCTCAGGGGCTGCTGGGCGGGAGAGAAAAGCCTCGGGCGGAGGCACGTTGTCCGCCTCCCGCCCCACCCCACCCCCCGGCACCCCTCGCCCCGCCTCTCGTCTGCCTGGCCCTCGGGCTGGCGGAAGTGGCCGGAAGCCCCCTTTACCTCCAAAACTCAAGGAGGGGAGGGTTGCGGCCTCGGCGGGATCGGGAGGGGCCGAGGTGGTGGATATTCCGACTCGGTCGGAATCCGAAAAATTTATTTCGAAAAACAAATACTCTATCCTGGCGGACCTTGAGCCACCGCAAACACAGGAGCAGGGGGTAGCGATGGAATAGGCTGCTGATTTATTATTTTAACCTTTTTTAATGGCAGTGATCCACTGGAACATCCGGGGGTTCCACGCCAATTTTCAGGAACTCCAGCTGCTTTGTCGTGCTTTGAAACCCTCAGTGCTGGCGCTGCAGGAGACTCTGCAAAGAGATGGCAAGGTTTTATCTCTCTCTGGTTTTAACTCCGTTTTTAAACCCGCTCAACCGAAGCAAGAGGGATTGACGGGAGGTGTCGCTCTTTTTATTCACAAGTCCCTTTTATACAGTACAGTTCTTTTAAGCACCCCTTTACAGGCGGTGGCAGTCAGAGTCACGCTTGAGAAAACCATCACTGTCTGCTCTCTCTATCTTCCTCCTTCCGTCCGCGTTCTGAGGCAGGACCTCATGAACCTGGTCGACCAGCTCCCACGTCCGTTTTTACTGTTGGGCGACTTCAATGGACACTCCCCGCTCTGGGGAAGTGAGATGACATCAGCCCGAGGTCTTCTCTTGGAAAACTTTCTTTCAGACATGGACTTGTGCTGTCTTATGACAAGTCTCCCACTTACCTGCATCTGTCCTCTGGAAAGCTCTCGTGTTTAGATCTGTCGGTCTGCGATCGTGTGTCAATCGGCTACCCCTTCGTGGGGCTGGGTCAAGACTGGCAGTTTAGTGGCTGACGAAGGTGACCCCCGTAGTGCTCGGCTCTCTGTCCCCGGGAGCTGGGCATGATCGGGGGGGAGCACGTTGGAGCTGGGCTGCTGGTTGTATATCCCTCCCGAAACCTGGAAGGGGTCAAGCTGGTGTTCCCTTGACCCTGGCCCCTAAGTTGGACCCCATGGTGGGTGGGTAAGGGAGGGATGAATTCACATTTTTCTTTCAACATGAATCCTAAACAAATACACCCCCCCAAACTCGGAAAAAGACGACGACAGGGAACGGACGACTCAGACTCTGAGTCGGAGGTCGTCGAGACCTCTGGTTTTTGGCCATCATGGCTAGTGATGGAGGGCGCTGATGACGACAAGCCCTTGTCAGCTCTCAGCCCCTTCGCTGTCCAGAAGGGCTTTCAGTGCCTGGCAGGATCGCTCAGATCCATCAAGAGGCTGAGGAGCGGAGCGTTTTTAGTACAGACAGAATCCAAAAGACAGACACAGCTCCTTCTGAAGGCGACCACTTTCGTGGATAGGGCAGTGAAGATTTCCCCTCACAAAGGTCTCAACTGCTCTAAGGGAGTCATCAGATGCCCGGAGTTGAAAGGTGTGTCTGAGGCCGAGATCAAGAGCGAACTGTCCTCTCAGGGAGTGACCGATGTGTACAGGGTGTCCACCCCTTCCCATCCTGCGCGGCAGTCCTCAGGGGCTGCTGGGCGGGAGAGAAAAGCCTCGGGCGGAGGCACGTTGTCCGCCTCCCGCCCCACCCCACCCCCCGGCCCCCCTCGCCCCGCCTCTCGTCTGCCTGGCCCTCGCGCTGGCGGAAGTGGCCGGAAGCCCCCCGCACCTCCAAAACTCAAGGAGGGGAGGGCTGCGGCCACGGCGGGATCGGGAGGGGCCGAGGTGGTGGATATTTCGACCCGGTCGGAACCTGAAAAATTTATGTCAAAGAACAAATATTCCATCCTGGCGGACCTTGAGCCACCGCAAGTGGAGGAGCAGGGGGTAGCGATGGAATAGGCTGCTGCTTTATTTTTTTATTTTTTTTTTTTAAAAAACAACCTTTTTAATGGCAGTGATCCACTGGAATATCCGGGGATTCTATGCCAACTTCCAGGAACTCCAGCTGCTTTGTCGTGCTTTGAAACCTTCAGTGCTGGCACTGCAGGAGACTCTGCAAAGAGATGGCAAGGTTTTATCTCTCTCTGGTTTTAACTCCGTTTTTAAACCCGCTCAACCGAAGCAATAGGGGTTGACGGGAGGTGTCGCTCTTTTTATTCGAAAGTCCCTTTTATACAGTACAGTTCTTTTAAGCACCCCTTTACAGGCGGTGGCAGTCAGAGTCACGCTCGAGAAAACCATCACTGTCTGCTCTCTCTACCTTCCCCCTTCCGTCCGTGTTCTGAGGCAGGACCTCATGAACCTGGTCGACCAGCTCCCACGTCCGTTTTTACTGTTGGGCGACTTCAACGGACACTCCCCGCTCTGGGGAAGTGAGATGACATCAGCCCGAGGTCTTCTCTTAGAAAACCTTCTCTCTGACATGGACTTGTGCTGTCTTAACGACAGGTCTCCCACTTACCTGCATCTGTCCTCTGGAAAGCTCTCGTGTTTAGATCTGTCGGTCTGCGATCCATCGTTGGTCCTGGACTACGAGTGGAAAGTGCACGACGATCTGCACGGGAGTGACCACTTTCCTGTCGTCCTCCGCCCCACAGATGGAGAAGGTGACTCTCTGCCTGACCGCCTGTACTACGACAAAGCAGACTGGAGTTTTTTTACCACCAAGATAAGAGCTGAGCTGCAGGAAGAAACAGTATTGAAAAGCAAGGACCCTGCTGACGCTCTGACTCGGATCGTTTTAGATTGCGCCAAAGCAGCAGTCCCATCGTCTACCTCCAAGCCTCAGGTCCCTAGAACGCCCTGGTTCAACGCGGAATGTCGGGAGGCCCGCAAGTCTCGGAAGAGAGCGCAGCGACGCGTCTTTCGGAGACCGGAGTCCGATAGCGTTCGAACCCATCAACAGCTGAGGGCGAAAGCCAGGTATGTTTTTAAAAAGAGCCAGAGGAAGTCTTGGAGAGATTTCTGCTCTTCCTTAACCTCCAACACACCCAAGAAGAAAGTGTGGAGGGTTTTAAAAAGAATTAAGGGCAAAAACGCATGCCCGACCTTCCACCATCTTAAACTTTCAGACGCTCTGGTCACAGAGAAGAAAGCAGTTGCCAATTTGCTTGCCTCCACAATAGAACAGAACTCGAGATCTGCTAACAAATCTGCTCGCTTTCTTAAAACCAAAAACCTGTCAGAAAAAACACCATGTAACTTCTTTTCCGACAACACAGAGAATTACAACCTTCCTTTCACAATGAACGAACTTAAATCTGCCCTTCAGACCTGTACGGATTCCTGTCCAGGAATGGACGAAGTCCATTATAAACTCCTAAAGCACCTTCCCCAAACCTGTCTGGACACCCTGCTTAAAGTTTATAACCACATCTGGGTCACAGGCTTCTTTCCACCCTCCTGGCGGAAAGCCCTCATAATCCCGCTGCCGAAACCGGGAAAAGACCCCTCGAACCCCTCCAACTACCGCCCAATTGCACTGACCAGCTGCGTCTGCAAACTGATGGAGAAGATGGTCAACGGTAGACTGATGTGGAAACTAGAGACCGACGGCCTTCTGGCGAAGGAACAGTGCGGTTTCCGCAAGCATCGCTCTACCGTTGACCATCTGGTTCGTCTGGAAACCACGATAAGAAATGCTTTCGTCAACAAACAACATGTGGTGGCCATATTTTTTGACCTGGAGAAAGCTTACGATACCACGTGGAAATTTGGTATTCTTTCCGACTTGCACAAGCTCGGCTTCCGAGGACACCTGCCTCAGTTTATCCACAATTTTTTACAAGACAGACAATTCCAGGTGAGAGTCGGCACCACCCTGTCCGACATTCACGAGCAGGAGCTGGGTGTCCCGCAGGGGAGCATCCTGTCGCCTGCTCTGTTCAGCATCAAAATTAATGACATCGTTCAATCCGTTCAGAAAGGATCGGACAGCTCGCTGTTCGTGGATGATTTTGCTTTATATGCAACCGGCAGCACGTACGCCAGCATCCAGCGACGGCTTCAGCTCTGCGTCAACAAAATCCAGTGTTGGGCAGAGGAGAATGGCTTCACATTTTCGTCCTCCAAAACTGAATGCATCCACTTTCATAATTTTCGCCAATTCTATCAGGACCCTGAAATCCGTCTGGGAACATCCACCATCCCGGCGGTCAAGGAAGCCAGATTTCTAGGGGTCGTCTTCGATCAGAAGCTGAATTTTCTCAGCCACATTAAACAGCTGAAAATATCTTGCCTAAAAGCCCTGAACATCATCCGAGTTGTGGCACACACGAACTGGGGTGCTGATAAGAGGACTCTCTTGCACCTCTACAGAGCCCTGGTCCGGTCCAAACTGGATTATGGAAGTGTTGTATACGGCTCGGCCAGACCGTCCTACCTGAAACTGTTGGACCCTGTACACCACCAAGGGCTCCGTCTCAGCTTGGGTGCTTTCCGCACCACCCCTGTGCACAGCCTGTATGCAGAGGCGGGGGAACCGCCTCTTTCCAACCGCAGACTGAAGCTGACCCTGAACTATTATTTGAAATTGTTTTCGGAACCTACAAACCCTGCTTACGATGCTGTATTCAACAACCCTTTCGATAAGAAATTTACAGACAACCCAAACTGCATACCTCCTCTCGGACTCCGCATTCAGCCGCACTTGGAAAATGCCGATCTGGATGTCGGTGGCATCTCAGATTTCTCTAAGTTCCCTGACAGCCCCCCGTGGACCTTTACAACACCTGAGGTCCGATTTGATCTGGCCTCGTACCGTAAGGACACCACCAGTTCTCTGGCCTACAGAACCTACTTTTCGGAACTGTGCCACAAATTCCCCACCTTTCAAGGCATCTTCACTGACGGTTCCAAGTCAGAGGACGGAGTCGCCGCATCTGCGTTCTGTCCCGCCTTTCCTGACCGGCCCTCAACAGAACACATCCTGTCTGACAGCTCGGTATACACCGCGGAACTGACTGCACTGGTCCTGGGGTTAAAAATGGTTCTCTCTTCCAAACAGAAGAGATTCATGATCTTTTCCGACTCCTTATCAGCCCTGGAGGCGATCGCCTGCAGGAATATCACTCATCCCAAACTGCTGGAATTTTATGAAACTTTTACTCTCGCAACGAAGAAAGGATACGAGGTTGTGTTGGCCTGGGTTCCCGGACATGTTGGCATTCGTGGTAACGAAAGGGCGGACCTGCTGGCCAGGAACGCTGTAAAGAAAGAATTGTCCAGATCCTTGGTACCCTATACAGACATGAAGCGGAAGGTCAATTCTTACGTTAAAGATCTTTGGCAAGAGAAATGGAACACCCAGATAGACAACAAGCTCTTCCAGATCCGTCCGGACCTGGGGGAGACCCTCCCTTCGGGGGTGAAGAACAGAAAGGAGGAATCTGTGCTGTGCAGACTGCGTACGGGGCACACTTTTTTTACTCATTCTTACTTGTTGAAGGGGGAGGAGGCCCCTCGATGCGTTCCCTGTGACGAGCCTCTCACCGTGAAACACGTGCTCCTTGACTGTTGGGATCTGCATGACGTTAGACGCAGACATTACACGGCGGTTTCTTTGAAGACTTTGTTTCGTGATGTCCCTCCGTGGGCGCTGATGGACTTCTTAAAAGAAGTGAACCTTTTTAACCAGATTTGAAGGTTTTAAACTATGGAAGTTTTTTTTTAACTTTGGAGTGGAAAGTTTGAAGTGGTGACTCGTTTTAATTGGTTGTTTTTTTTTATCCTTGTAGTAGTTATTGACGCGGCGATAGCCTTGAGATGGCCTTAGTGGTCGGCGAGGCTCTAAGCACCATAATTTCATTTCATTTACTCACTGGAACCAATCAGGCCAATGTGCAGCAGCAGTCGTCAGCTGACTGTGCCCAGCCTGTTCTTTATCCTGTCACAGACAGTATAACAGTGCAACACGTTCTGCAGGTGTCACTGAACGCAACAAGACAACTGGGTCAGGAGCTTGCCCTTGTCACGTTTGTCTTTGCAGTTACAAAGAAAGCACTGATGGACATTTGGTAAAATGAACGGTCCCAGAAGAATGCGGTATGTCTTGGTCCGTTTCTCTTCACTTGTTCTGGGAAAAAAAACTCACGAGAAGAACAGACTTTAGAGACATCATCGTTCAGCTGGGCATCTGCAACGGGGGCTCTACTGAAGCCTTTGTGGCTGGGAAACCACGACCATGCCATGAGAGAACACCTCAGTGTTGGAAGCTCTGGGGATACTTCATCTGTGACAGTTTCTCAAAGACTCACCACGTGCAAAGGAACACTCCGAGGACGCAAATAGGCATCTAAAAGTTCCCAAAAATGAGGAGGAAAAAACTACACAAGAATACCATTAATACATGCGAAGTACAAGAGGTTCTTGTGGCAAGAAATGAAAGACGGCACAGTTTGGTAGTGCACATGAACAACTCAGTGATATTTTCTATAATTCGAAAGGAATGATTAGAGTTGTTTTGTCTAAACTATCTGCTTTTTGTGTTGGCCACACGTTTCGCAACTGCCAAAGGGAGTTGATGGGGTTCTTTTTTTTTTCTTTTTCTTTTTTTAACATTGTCTGGATTCTTAAACCGCAACTGACGTTATGTGACACAGGTAATTGTGGACAGAAAAACTGACCAAACTATAAAGTGGATATTATGAAAAATCCTCCTGATGATGTAAGTGGGGTGTATGGACGCAAAAACAATTAATGATGATGTTTTGTTTTCCAAATAAAACATTGTCGCAAATTGCGTCGACGCGATATTTGAAGCTGTGGAGTTTGGGTCAGTAACAGAACGCCTGTAATGCTGGGGTACATTTTATCAGGTCATTCTTGATAGTAGAAGGCTGAGTGACATAATATGAAGCTCTACAAGCATAACCTCAGACAAATAGGACACTTCACTAATACCAGTAATAGCAACACACTATTTTTATTGATGACACACTTTCGCGACGATACAATAACGGTGCCTTTTTTTTTTTCAACCATACCCTGGTATATTCATACCGTAATTCATTTTTGGCAAACAGGTATATGAAAAATCCCCCCTACACCCCCCGCCCCCTCCCCAGGGTAAGGGGGGATTATGGTCACCCAAAGGTCTATTAGTTGTGGAGCAAGACAATGTAAGCATCCGCCAAAGAGTGGAAACCACCACCACAGTGAGTGTGTGTGTGTGCGGGAAAAAAGAAAAAAAAAGACAGCTTAGTTCCAACTTCAGGGTGGGTGGGGGGAGAAATATTTCACATCTGTTTTGACACATAATGTAAATATGTTGAGAAAAAAGGGTACAACTTAATGGACAAAATAATAATAATAAATCAATATCAAGAAGAATAACAATACTAATAATCATTGTTGATAATCGGCACTAGTTGGAAATAAGTTGGTTTTTTTGCACACACACTTACACATAATCAACATGTATTTGAAATAGTTCAGAGTTTAATTTGGAGCCCAATTGGCTCTTTGTTGAAATTCTACTGGTTTGTTTTTATTTCGTTTATATTCTTTTTTTAATGCTAATTGAAGAAACAGGGAAAGCAGTGATGATTTAAGACATGGGTGGGGCAGATGATGAATTTTGGTCTAAAAATCACAAATGTGGAGAGATGTTAAGCAAAAGAACGAACGAACACTCAACTTGAATGCAAACAGTAATGAGAAAATGTCTTGAATCTTCATCCACAAGGGATGCCATGCATCTAGAAAAACAACAACAAACAATTCTATAAATGTTTATTTTTTCCACTTCATGCTTACAGCAGCACTCAGATCCAAACTTTCTGTAAGTCTGCCATCGATTTCTTAACACTTCACAAGTCATTGTCCCAAAAACTCTGCCCTCGGAGAAAAGAATAGCAAAGAAAAAAGAAAGAAAACAAGAAAAGAAAAAAGACAACCACATACATAAACACTAGCATGCAAGCACACACACAGCATACACATGCAATGCACCTACACACACCAACATGCACACATACAAATATATGTACACATACACACGCATCCACACAAATATACACAAGCATATATACACACCAACACAAACACCCAAATGTATGCACGCACAAATATGCTTTTAAAAAAATGCATGTACAATTGTACATACACACGCAAAAATGGATGTAATCAAACAGACACACACACAGTACCCACACATCCATAAACACTCACACAAACTAAGAACCAAAAAAACTGAAGAGACATTTTCCATGGCCCATCGACATGAAGGTCAAGATTTCTTGGCTTTAGCTGCCTCCTGAGCCGCCTTTTTGGCTCTGACGATCTCACACAGCTCCTGTACAACAGAAGCAAACAGCATATCACTGAGTGAAGAACACAGCCTTTTCATAATACATGATGCTTGTGGTTAAAGCTCTATCATCGACAGTCTGACAACTTGTGCTCTCATCATTTATAAAAATATATATATACAATTTTTGTTAAAAATCAAAATCCTTAAAATACTCAACAGTTACTGTCAGTTTCAGTTTGTCAAAGAAACGTCACTGCGTTCAGACAAAAATCCACATTTATGCTACACCACATCTGCAGGGCAGATGCGCTTAGTCAGATCTTGACAGCATGCATATATATTTGCTTTACTATTAGAGAGGATTTCTTATCCAGAATTTTGCCAGAGGACAACTTTTTGTTGCTGTGGGGCTCTTTCTCAGTGTCTCATGGTGTAACAGAGAAATATCACCACTCATGAACGCCAACAGAAAAACACAGGCACGGGAATTGTCCAGGAGTTTCCTCTGACAATTGGCCGGGGTCCAGGGGCTGAATTAGGCCCCTGGTGGGGCGCAGGGGCAACACCCCTGGCTGAAAACAAAATTAGTGATTTTTTTTCTTTTTTTTTTAGAGGTTTTGGGGGCCTCTCCTCAAAGCTAAAAACAATAATTCAGTTTCTACTCTGACCCAAAACAATTTTATTTTTCCCCCAACCATACTGTAATTTTTTTTCCCCCTCTGAAATTGACTGTTCTTCTGCTGAAAATAGTGGATCCACCGAGCCCAGCCTGAAAAAAAAGCGGAACGACCCAACCCACCTTGTAGCGCTTCATGCAGTCCTTCTTGCTGCGGTTGGGGACGGTCTCAGCGATGCGGTCCCACCTCTCCGGGGTGTTGGGGCCGTAGGTCTTCATGGCCTGCTCCAGCAGCTTCTGCTCATCCGCTGTCCAAGGCGCCGGGTTCGTGCCCGTCTCTCGCAGCTGGGCCTCCGCCGCCGCTGCAACAATGTTATGTAATGATATAAGTTGACTGTGTTCTTGCTTGTTGATGCTCTTTTGTCTTTGATTGCATTGTAATCATGAGTACTGTTGAGTAATAAAAGACTATCAAAACTGACTGTCGTGTTTTTTTAGGTGGTTTTTTCTTCTTCTGGGTTTGCAATAGAGTGGTTAAAGCGTTGGATTTTCGATCTGAGGGTCCTGGATTTGAATCTCAGTAACAGCGTCTGGTGGGTAAAGGGTGGAGATTTTTTTCTGATCTCCCAGGTCAACATAATGTGCAGACCTGCTTAATGCCTGAACCCTATTCGTGTGTATACGCATGCAGAAGATCAAATACTCACGTTGAAGATCCTGTAATCCATGTCAACGTTCGGTGGGTTATGGAAACAAGAACATGCCCAGCATGCACACATCCAAAAATGGAGCATGGTAAATAAACAAAAAAAAGGTAATACATGTAAAATGTTACATGTATATCTGAGTGTGTATGTGTGTGGGGGGGTTGGTGGGGGGTGGAGGGGGGTGTGGGGGGTTGAGAGTGTGTCTGTGTTGGGGGTTGAGAGTGTGTCTGTGTTGGGTTGGCTTTTCTTGTTCAGCTGTTCCACTTGTCATGTTCATGGATGCCAACCCGTGTCAAGTGTTTGTTTGCCACTAACAGAGGGGCCAATCAGGAAATTTGGTAGGAACAAGGCATACACACACTCCATAGCTTAATCCACCGGGCACAGACCCTGTTTGACTGAGAAACAACTTGATTCAGCCATGTTCTCTCTTGTTCAGGCAAATAGTTAAGCTGATTGGTCCACTCAATGCCGTTTCAATGCAAACCACACGTGATAAGCTGAGCATCATCGCATGAGACCATGGTTAGTACTGACTGCCCTGGCCTCGTGATCGCCAAGCCTAGAGCGTCTGGGTAATGTTACAACAGGAAAACATGTGACCATGCTATGTAGTCCAAAATGAACTCGCCTGAACAATTCTGACGATGGCGTAACGTCAGAACAAACTGGGATCAAGCATAACAAAATACAGCGAAATCGTAACAGTTGGCATCTCTAGATATACGTTTACTGCCATCTTTTTTTCTTCTTCTGGGTCTGCATGCCGCAGCTCAGCATGAACTGGTCCACAGTGGGGGTAGAGGGGTGGAAGGGTGCAGGAGGGGGGTTTGAGAGTGTGTCTGTGTAGGACTGGCTTTTCTTATTCAGCTGTTCAACTAGTCACAGTTTGTTGGTTGATGTTTTCTAAACTTCAGGGGCAGATAAACTGGATAACGTTTACATTTCCACAACTGATGTATGAATACTGACAGACTTAACATAGAATGTAACCTGCGCTTGTACATATGAATGAATTTTAGACACGTTACCATGAGGCAACCACTCCACAGAGCAAAAAACTTCCGTTTCCATCCCACAGCAATTCTTCGTCTTCGTTCATGGGCTGCAAGTCCTACATTCACTTGCATGTACCCAAGTGGGCTTTTAGGTGTATGACCGTTTACCGCACCATGAAGGCAGCCATACTCCGCTTTTGGGGGATGTGCATGCTAGGTATGTTCTTGTTTCCGTAACCCACCAAATACTGACATGGATTACAGGATCTTTAACGTGCGTATTTGATCTTCTGCTTGCGTGCACACATGAAGGGGGTTCAAGCACAAGCAGGTCTGCACACATGTTGACCTGGAAGATCGGAAAAAAATCACCACCCTTTACCCACCAGGCACCGTTACCTGCGATTCGAACCCAGGACCCTCAGATTTAAAGTCCAATGCTTTAACCACTCTGCTATTGCGTCCATCAACTCATGCATGAATGCTGACAGGTGTAACAGAATGTTAACCTCCGCTTGTACACATGGATGCATTTTGGACACACTAACCATTAACCCTTTCGCCGCCAGTCAATTTAGAGTGTAAAATTCCCTTGTGCAAAAACACAGAAAATATGGTGTTTAAGAATAGCTGGGGATTCCCCCTGTGATGTGTAGAAGATATGGCTTATCCTACCACCGAACATAAAGAGCAGTAGGTTCATGGACAACAGACCCATGATCTGGAAACCCTTCAGTGACATGGGTCCTCTACCTAGCTGCTGCATAAATGCGAGTTTGGCAGTGAAAGGGTTAAGACACCCCTCCACAGAGCACAAGGAACTTCTGTGTCCATCCCACAGCAATAAAGGGGCCCATGATGGTGGTAAACCCCCACCCTCCACCCCCTAACACACACTCACTTTCCAGTCGTTTGGATGGGGCTTCCATGGACCCAGACGTGCTGGGCTTGTGGTCCTTCTCAAAGTTGCTGAAGGCTTGCTTGGATGCCCCCTGTCGCAGCGTCAGGTCTGCACACATTAAGGATCCCTTACATGTCATTCATAGCGGAGAATGAGACGTGCCTTTTTTTTTTCATCAAATCAAGACAGCTTGCTATTGTTCCCATTTGCGCTCATTGTGATAATCATCTGCTGACATAAAGCATGCTCTTTGTGATAAGAATCTGTCAAGATTTGGTCAAAATGACCTATTTCGTTTCTGTATCTAAATAAGATACCTTTACATGTTATTCATATCTGAGAATGAGATGGGCCATTTTTTATTTTTATCAAATCAAGACAGCTTGTTCCTGTTCCCGTTTGCACTCAATGTGACAATCATCTGCTGACATTAAGCATGCTCATTGTCAAAAGAATCTGTCAAGATTTGATCAAAATGACCTATTTCCCTTCCACATCTAAATCTGATATATCTTACATACCTGCCTTTGGAAAACAACAATAACAACAAAACAACAGCAAAACATGATTCATTGCCTCTGTTCATTAAGCAAAAGCCATGAACTACTACACAAGTTCACTGCACGCAACAAAAATAAAGACCAGTGCAGACAATGTAAAATGCCTGTTCTTAAACTGAAATTTTGGAAAACTGCTTCATAGCTGCATTTAGCACAAGCTATTTACATCTGGAAGCAAAATGTTTTATTTCGATCAAATCAAGTCTGCCTAAAGTTCCTAACATTCATCGGCATTAGGCATTACATGCATGAAATATTAGGTTTTGGTCAAACACGCATGTAGTCACTTTCTCTTATAATTTGGATGTCGGTACGTTTTCCCATGTCCATAGATAAATCGCAAATTTCCCACTCTGCAGTTATCTGGAAAAACATACACATGCATGCACATATACACATGCACACACAACAGCCAGGTTTGTGTGCTTGTACTCATGTAAGCAAATTCCCTTACGCCCTTCTGGATTCTGTGCACTTTTCTTGAGCAGTCCATGTGACCTGAATTAGAAAGAGAAAGAAAATCACAACCAATAATCTGCTGTAAGATACACCTCAATTTTATATGAAGTGTACACATGTATATAATTATCTTTACTTCAGTCATGATGATTATGTTCCTGGAGTGGGTTGCATGAGTGAACTCAACAGACAGCGCTAAGTTTGCTTGTAGTTCAGAATATTCCTAACTACACAGTAAACAAAGCCTTCGACAAGGTTAATCATTCCCTCCTCCTGCATAAACTGCACCATTATGGAGTTCGAGGCCATGTTAACAGATGGATTGGAGGTTTTCTACAAGACCGGAGGCAGGCTGTGGTGGTTGACAGTGCGAAGTCAGACTCGGTCGCTGTGAAATCTGGAGTACCTCAGAGCTCCGTTCTTGGGCCAAGCTTGTTCTTGGTTTTCATAAATGACTTGCCCGGAACTGTCTTCTCACCCACGCGACTTTTTGCAGATGACACCGCCGTCTACAGGCCAATACCACCTCAGATGGACATCCCTACAAAGCCGACGTAAAATCGCAAGGCTCACCACGATGTATAAAATGATTAACAACATGGTCCAGGTGGATTTTGGCAAATTTCGTAAATCCCAGGAACCAAAGTTGAGAGCACCTAAGAAGAGGGACAGAAGAGCACATTCAAGGCAGCTTGCTAGACTTCAGTGTCTACGGGACTACCAGATATACTCCTTCCTCCCGCGAACCTTCTCTGAGTGGAACGATACATTGACCGAAACTGTGGATGGAGATGCGTCTCCTGGCATGTTCACGTCGGGAGCTGGTGTGTGTGTGTGTGTGATAACCACCCCCTTGCCCCTCCTTTACAAGTGTCAGAATAATCAACTTGATGATTGTAGACACTCTACGGATGATGATGATGATAACTCCATACATTTAGGAACATACCTACCTCTAAGCAAACTTAGCACAACAAAGACTGCCTCACGCAACCCAGCCCAGATTCTTCAGGAAGTTGGGTGTCAACACAAAAGTAGTGGATGTACACAAAAACAAATCTGACCATTTTTCTGAAGCTCTTTGGCCTTGGAGAGAACGTCCCGGGCATTCTTGTTGCTGCCTGTCACGTGCTGACCGATGAAAGCTGCGATCACCTCCCACCTGTCCACACAGTGGTGTCAGAAAGACACAGTCATTCTTCAGTTCTCAAACTGTCAATGCAGTATCAGTATATGCACCCTCCCTTTTTCTTCAGTATGAAACCTACAGATCTGCAATCTATTTAAAAAAAAAAAAAACCAGAAAAGAGAACAATACCATCATGTTTTCATTGGTACATGTAGTGATTCGTGTAGTATTAGACTTTTCTTCAGTATAAAACATGCAGATCTGCAAATTTATCATAAAGAAACAAAAAAACAAAAACAAAAATCCCAAACAAACAAAACAATACCATCATGTTTTCATCAGTACATGTACTGATGCAGTGTTAGACTTTTCTTCAGTTTAAAACCTAACTGCAAATGTAAACAACAAAAGAAAAGAACAAAAAAACAAACACTATCAATACTGTCATGTTTTGATTGGTACATGTACTGATACAAAATAAATGCAGTTTTGTTCTCATTGGTACATGTACTGATGTAGTATTAGACTTTTCTTCAGTATAAAACCTACAGTTCTGCAAATCTATTATAAAAACAACGACAACCACATAGCAACAACAACAAAAAAACCCAAACAAACAAAACAAAAAACCCAAACAAACAAAACAATACCATCATGTTTTCATCGGTACATACACTGATGTAGCATTAGACATTTCTTCGGTAAAAAAATCTATCTGCAAATGTATACAAAAAAGAAAAAAAACAACAACTATCAATACTGTCATGTTTTCATTGGTATATGTACTGATGCAAAATCAGTGCAGTTTTGTTCGTTGATCCATGTACCGACGTAGCATCGGTGCTTTTGTTTTTCCTTCAGCACATTTCTTCCCAAAGGAGATGAAGTATAATCCTGTGTAAATGCACTGATATCATTAATGCAGAGTATTTACTCTTAATAAATATCCCATCTGTAAACACAGCAGACCATCAGCTCAAGGTCTTCGCTTGGAACGTACAGTTTTGGCAAAGCCAACACCATCTGCTCTAATTCGTAAATTCATTATCTTTCATTACTTCCTTAGTCTGATGCAGCCATCAACAAACAGAACACACAGTCAGCTCAAACTTCAAGCACCTGTCAGTTCTATTTATAAAAAAAAACAACCCATTTTGCTCCACTTAAAGGAAAGACGCATGATTAGAGGACCAACACTATGAACGTTTTTAACGATTTGCAACAGGTTAATATGGTATCAGACAAAATGAAAGGACCAAGACTGTGAACGTACTGAAACAAAGTACAGTGTCAGACACAATGACAGAACACCGTGGCCAAGCACATGAAACAGAATAGAATAGAATATGTCTTTATCACCAAGTGTACCGGGGTCACAAGGAATATTGGGGGGGGGGGATAGTACATAACAAGGTACGAACATAAATCGAAAATCATACACAAACACAGATACAGTAGAAATTAGGATACATACAAGTGCATATCAATATAAAAACTTGTGCATACTCACACATGCACACACACACACACACACACACACATGCGCGCGCGCGCACACACACACACACACAATCACTCTCTTTCTCACACACACAAACACATTTGAACAGAAGCCGCATATTACATGTGGATGGGGCTGATGACTAGATCTTCAGGTAGATGGTTGTTGATTGCACAATTCTAGTTATCATACTGGATTTGTTCGAGAGACAGGGCACTGACCGCTGTTGGGGAAAAAGCTATTGGCGAAGCGATTGGTTTTCCGTCCTTATACTTCTGTACCGTCGACCACAGGGGAACATCTCAAAAATCCCAAAAGCTGGATGTGATTCGTGAAACATGACGCAAGTGCCACAGAAACCTTACTAGAGCCCTGAAATCCAAGTCCACAAGACCCAGTATATCTCCCCTCTTTCTGAATTTGTGGGATGCAGCTCCCACCTTCACTCGTATGAACGAGTGGGCTTTTTCATGTACGACCAATTTTACTCCACCTTATAGGCAACCATACTCCCATTTCAGGGTGTGCATGCTGAGTGTGTGTTCATCTTTGCATAATCCACTGGACGCTGACATGAATTACCGGATCTTTAATGAGTGAGTATATCTGATTCTTTTGCAAGTAAACACACACAAAGGAGGTTCAGGCAGCAGCAGGTCTGCACACATGATCCTTGAGATGAGAGGAAAAAAAACAAAAGCCTACACCCTTAACCTCTAATGACTGTTGTTAAAAACACGGTAGAAAGTGGTGTTTCGAGTCATAAATCAATATCTAGAATAACCATGAAAAAAAACTGAAAAATAAATCTGGAAGTATACCACTGTGGATCAAATGTGTGAATCCTCAGCCTTTCAAGAGTTATTTCCCTTCTTTCGATCATGTCACCAGTAATGCCACAATGACCAAGGTCATAAATCAATATCCAGAATAATCATCCAAAAAAACTGAGAAACATGCATGGAGGTTTACCACTCTGGATCAAACGCGTGAATTCTCAGCCTTCCAGAGTTATTTCCCTTCTTTTGATCGTGTCATCAGTGACTGCCACTACGACCATGAATTCTAAGGGCAAGTCATGGGGGGAAAAAACCCACCACCATGCACCACCAATTCCGATTTCAGCCCCTCCTCCTCTCACCTGTCCCTGCCTTGGTGCCAGCAGGGAAGAGGTTGACGGCTTTGATCAGCCATCTGCAGCTCATCGTCAGATGCCACAACGACCATGAATTCCAAGAGCAGGTCATTGGAGAGAAAAACCCACCAACATGCACCACCCAAATTACAGTCTCATCCCCCCACCCTTCCTCTCACCTGTCCTTTGTGCCAGCAGGAAAGAGGCTGACAGCTTTGATCAGTATCTGCAGCTAAGGGGGGGGGGGAAACTAACCCACCACCATGCATTGTTGGATGCCACTACGACCACGAACCCTTATATGAACCCTCCATATGAACGGCGAAAGAGACGACGTTAACAGAGTTTCACCCCAATTACCATCATCGAAATATTGCAAGCTGAAGGCTCTTATACTGAAGAGGTGAATGTTGACAAAGAATACCACAATTCTGACGACGGAAGCTAAAGGTTGGGTCATTCAGACACCCACTGGACATCCGATGGGTCTGTGTAGAGGAGAAGAGAGGACTGGCCGTACTGAGTGAGTTAAAGGAAGTCATAGAAAGAAAAAAAAAAAAACCACCACCATGGACCACCAAGATTCCAATCTCGCTCCCTCCTCCTCTCACCGGTCCATGGTGCCAGCATGGAAGACGCTGACAGCTTTGTCGCTATGACCATGAATTCAAATGGCACAAGTCACGGGCAAAAAAAAACCCACCACACACACACCAATTCCAATCTCACCCCCCCTCCCTCCCACCCCCTCCTTCCTCTCACCTGTCCTTGGTTCCAGCAGGGAAGAGGTTGACGGCCTTGATCAGCATCTGCAGCTCATCGTCGGACCAAGCCTTGCGGTCCCCGCTGCCCCCACCTGAACCCCCACCGGAGGACGACTTGTTGGCGGCCTCCAGGTGCTGGCGCTTGTCCCGGTCCAGCTGATCCTGAAGCTCAGCCACCTTGGCCAGGAAGGCTTCCTTGGCCCGGTCCCTGTCCCCACAGCTCAGGCTGCTGTTCAGGTCCTGCAGGCTGCAGACATACACACACACACACACACATGTACACCCAATACAGACCTACACTTGCCCAGTAATGCCATTACAAGCCGAAAACAAAACAACTGGCTTCTATACAGTTGCACACGTCACACACACACATGCTTACACATGCAAGCATGTGCATACACACACACATGCGCACACACACACGCACAAAAAAACAACAAACAAACATCCCTTGTAGACAAACCATGACCTGGTTATGGACAACAGCTCTGATACTTTATCCACCTCACACAGACTCTCTCTCTCTCACACACACACACACCAAACATCCCTGCAAACACCAACCATTACCTGGTTAAAGACAACAGCTCATATAGTTTATCCACCTCAAACACACACACATACACACACATGCAAGTCACACACACACACACACACACACACACACACACACACACACCAAACATCCCTGCAGACACAAACCATTACCTGGTTAGGGACAAAAGCTCTGATAGTTTATCCACCTCCTCCAACATCTTGATCCTCTCCTCTTCTGATGAAGCAAAGTATTCATAGTCCTGCACACCAACACACACAGCACCACAATGTAGCAAAGTATTCATAGTCCTGCACACAAACACACACAACAACACGATGTAACAAAGCAGGCATAGTCCTGCACACCAACACACACAACACCACGATGTAGCAAAGTAGTCATAGTCCTGCACACCAACACACACAGCACCACGATGTAGCAAAGTAGTCATAGTCCTGCACACCAACACACACAACACCACGATGTAGCAAAGTAGTCATAGTCCTGCACACCAACACACACAACACCACGATGTAGCAAAGTAGACATAGTCCTGCACACCAACACACATAGCACCACGATGTAGCAAAGTAGTCATAGTCCTGCACACCAACACACACAACACCACGATGTAGCAAAGTAGTCATAGTCCTGCACACCAACACACACACAACACCATGATGTAGAAAAGTAGTCATAGTCCTGCACACCAACACACATAGCACCACGATGTAGCAAAGCAGTCGTTATCCTGCACACCAAAACACACTACACCACGATGCAGCCAAGTATTCTGTTACTGAATTACTCTTTTTTGTCACAACTGATTTCTCTGTGTGAAATTTGGGCTGCTCTCCCCAGGGAGAGTAAGTTGCTACACTAAGAGCACCACCTTTTTTTTTTCTTTTTTTTTTTTTTGGTTGTATTTTTCCTGCCTGTAATTTTTTATTTGTTTCTCCTATCGAAGTGGATTTTTCTAAAGAATTTTGCCATGGACAACGCTTTTGTTGCCACGGGTTCTTTTACGTGCGCTAAGTGCATGCTGCACACAGGACCTCGGTTTATCATCTCATCCGAATGACTAACGTCCAGACCACCACAGGGGAGAAAATACTGGCGACTGTGCCATGATTCGAACCAGTGAGCTCAGATTCTCTCGCTTCCTAGGTGGAAGCGTTACCTCTGGCCCATCACTCCACATAAGTAGTAGTCATAGTCCTGCACACCGACAGATGTAGCACCCAGGGACATGGCAACACTTGGAAATTACAAACAAAACAGAGCAGCACAAAACAAAAACAGACAGTACATGTTACCTTTGCCACCTGGCGCAGTGTTTTACGTTCCTTCCGCATCTGTTTCTTCAGCGCTTCCTTCTCCTTCTTGGCAGCGGCCGCCTGTGCTTTGGCTTCCTCCTCCTCCTTCTCCTTCCTCTTCCGCTCCTCCTCCTCCGCCGCAGCGCGGGCCTGTAGGGCACACATCAGCACTGGTTATCCAAGAAAAAGTCCGTCCACTAAAATACCACTGCTGACACAAGAATAGTTTCAGTTTCAGTTTCTCAAGGAGGCGTCACTGCGTTTGTTCTTCTTCTTCTTCTTCTTCTGCGTTCACTCGTATGCACGAGTGGGCTTTTACGTGTATGACCGTTTTTACCCCGCCATGTAGGCAGCCATACTCCGTTTTCAGGGGTGTGCATGCTGGGTATGTTCTTGTTTCCATAACCCACCGAACGCTGACATGGATTACAGGATCTTTAACGTGCGTATTTGATCTTCTGCTTGCATATACACACGAAGGGGGTTCAGGCACTAGCAGGTCTGCACATATGTTGACCTGGGATATCGTAAAAATCTCCACCCTTTACCCACCAGGCGCCGTCACCGTGATTCGAACCCGGGACCCTCAGATTGACAGTCAAACACTTTAACCACTCGGCTATTGCGCCCATCACTGCGTTTGGACAAATCCATATATGCTGGGCAGATGCTTGACCAGCACCAAAACCCCAACGCAGGCCTTGAGTGCGTGCAAACATATATTTTTGTATCTATTTGAAGTGGATTTCTTCAACATAATTTTGTCAGAGGACAACACTTACATGGTTGTCATGGGTTCTTTTTCAGTGCGCTATGTACGTGCTGCACAAGGAACCTCGGTTTATAGTCTCATCTGAATAACTAGACGCTCAGTTCAATTTTCCAGTCAAACTTGGGAGAAAGGGCGAGAAGAAACCCAGACCCTCACAGAGTCTGTATTGGCAGACGAGCGTCTTAACCATTCTGCCACCTTCCCCACTACAGGAATAATACACAAATATGAGGACAAGAATACAAATATAAGGACAAGGTACAAGAATAATATACAAACAAATATGAGGGCAACTGTAATTATTTCAACGTTTCCAAGCAACACTCTACAATAGCTATTAGGCACAAGTCTCTGAATGAGACAAGCTGCCAACTTACCATGTTTTTTTTGTTGTTGTTTGTTTTTTGGGGGGTGGGGGTGGGGGTTCTTGTTTCTTCTGATAAAAAAAACAACTTCAGATACAAACAAAATCATCTGCACTGGAGCAGCAAGAAGCTCAAAAATCTGTAGAGTATTGATCAACCATAAACGAAATACAAAATTAACTGTCTGCATACTAGGGTACACACACACCAAGAACTGTATATGTGTACACATTTTGTTCGCTTTTTTTTTTTTTCAACAGCACCGCAACTATACCATCTATGCTACAGCCATCTAAAACAACCTTACACAAAGCTAGTTTCTTTTATCAGTTCACTAATTTCCTGTCCTTTCCCTGTAATTAGATGATATATCCCATAGCAATCTGAATTCAACCACATGCAAATCTAGTTCATTAACTGGTTTAGTAACATTCTTGTTCTGTCCCTGTAACTATATGAACTATCCTACAGTAATATGAATACACTCACACGCAATTCCAGTTCATATGTCTGCTTATTAGGTTTCCCACTTGGCTTATATCAGAGAATGACAAAAGCTTACAGCTGGGGCCAACAGCAAAGTGAGAGCTGTATGATCAATGGTTTCTCCAGTGCAGTGGGAATTCATGTACAGCTTAGTCTTTTCTGGAGGACAATGACTCTCAAACTAGGACAAAAGACTGCAGTAGTTTTTTCTTAGCGCAGCAGCCTTGGGGACTAACTAACCTTTGGGGACCATCCCAAAGCCAACTGTCTCTTGCCCAAATGGCAGGGTAAATAAACAAAACGGTCAAACACATACAATGTCACATGTCTGTGTGTGAGCGTGTGTGTGTGTGTTTTTGTGCAAGCCTGAAACCTGACTGAATGACACAGGAAAACGAATGATAAGCACCCAATGGCAGCTGTCAGTCGGCTCAAGCAAGGTAGGCAGCCTGTTGTGCAAATGACTGTATTTGTAAAGTGCTTAGAGTTTGGTCTCTGACCGAAGATAGGCGCCATACAGGTATCTGTATCATCAAGTCTCCTGTCCTGTCTCTGACCGAAGATACGTGCTATATGAG
Source organism: Babylonia areolata (assembly GCF_041734735.1). NCBI lineage: Eukaryota > Metazoa > Mollusca > Gastropoda > Neogastropoda > Buccinidae > Babylonia > Babylonia areolata. Next base: position 41,076,016 of record NC_134883.1, read on the forward strand.
TATCTGTATCATCAAGTTTCCTGTCCTGTCTCTGACCAAAGATAGGTGCTATACAAGTATCTGTTATCATCAAATTTCTTGTCCTGTCTCTGACCGAAAATAGGCACTATACAAGTATCTATTATCATCAAGTTTCCTGCCCTGTCTCTGACCGAAGATAGGCGCCATACAAGTGTCTGTATCATCAAGTTTCCTGTCCTGTCTCTGACCGAAAAACAGGCGTTATACAAGTATCTGTATCATCAAGTTTCCTGTCCTGTCTCTGACCGAAGATAGGTGCTATACAAGTACCTGTATCATCAAGTTTCCTGTCCTGTCTCTGACCGAAAATAGGTGCTATACAAGTACCTGTATCATCAAGTTTCCTGCCCTGTCTCTGACCGAAGATAGGTGCTATACAAGTATCTATTATCATCAAATTTCCTGTCCTGTCTCTGACCGAAGATAGGCGTTATACGAGTATCTGTATCATCAAGTTTCCTGTCCTGTCTCTGACCGGAAATAGGCGCTATACAAGTATCTGTATCATCAAGTTTCCTGCCCTGTCTCTGACCGAAGATAGGTGCTATACAAGTATCTGTATCATCAAGTTTCCTGTCCTGTCTCTGACCGAAGATAGGTGCTATACAAGTACCTGTATCATCAAGTTTCCTGCCCTGTCTCTGACCGAAGATAGGTGCTATACAAGTATCTGTATCATCAAGTTTCCTGTCCTGTCTCTGACCGAAGATAGGTGCTATACAAGTATCTGTATCATCAAGTTTCCTGTCCTGTCTCTGACCGAAGATAGGCGCTACACAAGTATCTATTATCATCAAGTTTCCTGCCCTGTCTCTGACCGAAAATAGGCGCCATACAAGTATCTGTATCATCAAGTTTCCTGTCTGTCTCTGACCGAAGATAGGCGCCATACAAGTATCTGTATCATCATCTTTCTTGCCCTATCTCTGACCGAAGATACGTGCTATACAAGTACCTGTATCATCAAGTTTCCTGCCCTGTCTCTGACCGAAGATAGGTGCTATACAAGTACCTGTATCATCAAGTTTCCTGTCCTGTCTCTGACCAAAGATACGTGCTATACAAGTACCTGTATCATCAAGTTTCCTGTCCTGTCTCTGACCGAAAATAGGTGCTATACAAGTACCTGTATCATCAAGTTTCCTGCCCTGTCTCTGACCGAAGATAGGTGCTATACAAGTATCTGTATCATCAAGTTTCCTGCCCTGTCTCTGACCGAAAATAGGTGCTATACAAGTACCTGTATCATCAAGTTTCCTGTCCTGTCTCTGACCGAAGATAGGTGCTATACAAGTATCTGTATCATCAAGTTTCCTGCCCTGTCTCTGACCGAAAATAGGTGCTATACAAGTACCTGTATCATCAAGTTTCCTGCCCTGTCTCTGACCGAAGATAGGTGCTATACAAGTATCTATTATCATCAAATTTCCTGTCCTGTCTCTGACCGAAGATAGGCGTTATACGAGTATCTGTATCATCAAGTTTCCTGTCCTGTCTCTGACCGGAAATAGGCGCTATACAAGTATCTGTATCATCAAGTTTCCTGCCCTGTCTCTGACCGAAGATAGGTGCTATACAAGTATCTGTATCATCAAGTTTCCTGTCCTGTCTCTGACCGAAGATAGGTGCTATACAAGTACCTGTATCATCAAGTTTCCTGCCCTGTCTCTGACCGAAGATAGGTGCTATACAAGTATCTGTATCATCAAGTTTCCTGTCCTGTCTCTGACCGAAGATAGGTGCTATACAAGTATCTGTATCATCAAGTTTCCTGTCCTGTCTCTGACCGAAGATAGGCGCTACACAAGTATCTATTATCATCAAGTTTCCTGCCCTGTCTCTGACCGAAAATAGGCGCCATACAAGTATCTGTATCATCAAGTTTCCTGTCTGTCTCTGACCGAAGATAGGCGCCATACAAGTATCTGTATCATCATCTTTCTTGCCCTATCTCTGACCGAAGATACGTGCTATACAAGTACCTGTATCATCAAGTTTCCTGCCCTGTCTCTGACCGAAGATAGGTGCTATACAAGTACCTGTATCATCAAGTTTCCTGTCCTGTCTCTGACCAAAGATACGTGCTATACAAGTACCTGTATCATCAAGTTTCCTGTCCTGTCTCTGACCGAAAATAGGTGCTATACAAGTACCTGTATCATCAAGTTTCCTGCCCTGTCTCTGACCGAAGATAGGTGCTATACAAGTATCTATTATCATCAAATTTCCTGTCCTGTCTCTGACCGAAGATAGGCGTTATACGAGTATCTGTATCATCAAGTTTCCTGTCCTGTCTCTGACCGGAAATAGGCGCTATACAAGTATCTGTATCATCAAGTTTCCTGCCCTGTCTCTGACCGAAGATAGGTGCTATACAAGTATCTGTATCATCAAGTTTCCTGTCCTGTCTCTGACCGAAGATAGGTGCTATACAAGTACCTGTATCATCAAGTTTCCTGCCCTGTCTCTGACCGAAGATAGGTGCTATACAAGTATCTGTATCATCAAGTTTCCTGTCCTGTCTCTGACCGAAGATAGGTGCTATACAAGTATCTGTATCATCAAGTTTCCTGTCCTGTCTCTGACCGAAGATAGGCGCTACACAAGTATCTATTATCATCAAGTTTCCTGCCCTGTCTCTGACCGAAAATAGGCGCCATACAAGTATCTGTATCATCAAGTTTCCTGTCTGTCTCTGACCGAAGATAGGCGCCATACAAGTATCTGTATCATCATCTTTCTTGCCCTATCTCTGACCGAAGATACGTGCTATACAAGTACCTGTATCATCAAGTTTCCTGCCCTGTCTCTGACCGAAGATAGGTGCTATACAAGTACCTGTATCATCAAGTTTCCTGTCCTGTCTCCGACCGAAGATACGTGCTATACAACTACAAGTATCTGTATCATCAAGTTTCCTGTCCTGTCTCTGACCAAAGATAGGTGCTATACAAGTATCTGTATCATCAAGTTTCCTGTCCTGTCTCTGACCAAAGATACGTGCTATACAAGTATCTGTATCATCAAGTTTCCTGTCCTGTCTCTGACCGAAAATAGGCGCTACACAAGTATCTAATATCATCAAGCTTCCCATCCTCCCTTCTCTTACCCTTTCTTCCTCTTCAGCCCGCTGTCTGGCAGCTTCCTGCTTGGCCCGCTTCGCTGCAAGTTTCTTCTCCTTCTCCTCATCCTTGAACTTCTGGATGCGAGGGTCACAGGCATAGGCATTGTCTGAAAGGGACCACATCGCACAATGATATGTCTGTGTCAACAAAATAAAGCTTTCGCTACATTTGTGAAGTGTAGGAAATAATGGCAGAAATGGTTTCCCTTAAAAAGAAAAAAAAAAAAAAAAAAATCTCTTTATGTGTTTGTGTCTAAATTCAAGTTTCAATAAAATAACAAGGATTCTCATGAATCATGAGCACTGGGAAAAATTAGAAATCCAAGGAATGCATATTTCATATTTTCTCTGAATTCCCGTATCGTCTTCTGTTGTTGTTGTTTTTATAAAAGAAAGAAAATGTGAACCATTTTACACATTTCCTTATAATATATAAATGTCAAAGAACAAACTGAAAATGATGCATATAGAGTATGGACAGAACTGTTTCTCTACGTTTATCAAACATACTTACCATGACCAACTAGTGCCCCCCCACCCGAAAACCCTTGTGCTGTTAGATAATAATAAAAAATAAAAAAATTTAAAAAATCTGTCATCAGATCAGACCTGAGCAGGTATAACCTGTGTGGTGGATCAAAACGCTTTGTGGCCTTCTTTATGATTACTTCTTTACAGGATGATTCCCTTTTTGTTCATCTCTAGGGAAAAGGCAGTGAATTTAATCTCACTCTGCCTGTGGAATAAACAGTTTTTTCTCAAAAACACTGAGCGCTGGCTTGTACAAACTCCCTGCCCTGTTCAAAGGTGCTGTCCGCTCACCCGCACTCAGTGTGTGGACAGAGAGAGAGGAGCTTTGCCCAAAACTCAGGCCCCTGTCCCATGACCGACAGTATCAGTATCAGTATCAGCAGCTCAAGGAGGCGTCACTGCGTTCGGTCAAATCCATATACGCTACACCACATCTGCCAAGCAGATGCCTGACCAGCAGCGTAACCCAACACGCTTAGTCAGGTCTTGAGGAAAAAAAAAAAAAAAAAAAAATATATATATATATATATATATATATATATATATAATAAAATCTAAATAAAATAAATAAATAAATAAATAAAATAAATAAATAGATAAATATATAAAAATACTAATAATAATATTTATAACGCGCAAATTTTGATTAAGTCAACTCTAAACACATAGACAAAAAAAAACCCATACATAAGCAAGTAAATGTAAAACATGCAGACACACGTTCACACACACACACACACACACATGCATAACAGATATGCAACAAACATGCAGTTTCACAGATATGAAAGCATGATCATCAAATACACATAAACGTACATGAGCACCAACACACACACACACACACCCACATGACTGACAGCGCCCCCCCCATGACCTAACCGGGGTTCGGGACCAGTGACAGTGACAGTGACTCACCCACAAGCTGTCGTACCCTGGCCGTTTCCTCTTTCTTCAGTTTCTGGCGAGCAGCCTTGTTCTGCTTCTCTATCCAGCGCCTTTCCTCACGACTGTGCAGGGGGACACAATACAACGTAATCGCACTCAAGTAAAACAGTTTCATACACAAACAAGAATACTTCCAAACCATGGCCCTCGTTACGTACCAGGAGCTTTGTATACTCAGGTTTTAAACAAAGGAACAAAGACACATCATAACATTTCATTATGTATAATATCAGGGAGTTATATACTCAGTTTCTAAACAAAGGAACAAAGACATATCATAACATTTCATTGTCAGGTAGCACAATTCCCAATAAATGTTAGAAGCATCACAAAGACCTTCGAACAGATGTGTCCTGGGAAAAAAATATTCAACAAACTTCACAAAATGCAAAACCAGCCATACATTAAAACGGCTACAACTGCACATAATCCATAGAATCACCAGTACTGATGTTGTTCTAAATCAAATGAGAACAGAAAACAGTATCCCTGTTTCGAGCCTGAAGACTGAATTTAACATAAATTAAAACATAATTATTCTGGAGATGTGATCACGCCAAACTATTTTGGAAAGAGTTCCAAACAAACCACAAAAACATATGTGCGTCCATGCATACATGTGCATGCGTGCGTGCGTGTGTGTGCATGTGTTTGTGTGCACTGATGTAACTGAATCTCTCTGTATGTGAATGAATCTGGCTGTGCTTGTGTGTGTATTTGTTACGCATCAATGATTAAGAAAGGACCTGAAACAGATAGCAATCACCATCCAATTATCACCATAATTCATGAAAGAAAAAAAGACAGGACAGGACAAGCGAAAGGACAGAAAAAGAAAAAGAAAGGGAATGAAGCAAGCAAGACAGAGACAGGGAAAGAGAAAGAGAAGACGAAACAGAAACGGACCAAACAAGATGTGATGTGTGAAGATTCCAGTACATACACGCCAACTTACTTTTCTCCCTTTTCTTTTTCCTCTTCATCTTTGTAGGAAAACTCTCTCCAAGAATCAAACGCGTACCTGAAAAGACCAATTTATTTAAATAAATAATGCATGATAAAAAAAAGAAAAAAGAAATGCACATGATAATTCTTAAAATTTTCAATGTCTCCCTTTTGTTACTGACACAAGGAACAGCAACTACTGTGAGAGTAGCAGAATGTAATATAAAGAAATTTTTTTTTTTTAAAGATTTACACACACACACACAAAAAAAAAACACACAAAAAGGAAAAAATAAATAGGTGTTGAGAGTAAGAACAATGACACAACATGATGGGAATCTGACAGATGATGTTCGTCCTTCAGATTCGAAGATGACCATGGCTTCAAATATCAGATGGAAGATCGATGGCTGTGGGTCCAGAAGTGACTGATAAGGCAATATCTGGGCCCTGAAGGCTCGCCCACATGTGGGACACAAGTGAGTGGGCACTGTCGTGGCAGTGGATGCTGCTCGGGCCTTGCGCACAGCACACTTTTGTTGCGCCTCAGTGATGCACCCGGCTTCAGCTGCACTGGCTCGTGTGGTGATTTTAGCTGTGCCAAGCTTGACGGTCCAGAGCAGGTGTCTCCCACAAATTAAACAGAGACAGACAGCAGATCCTCATGAACACTACAACCTCCCCACTCACCAGAAGTTGTAGAAGGCGTTGACGTGGTCAAAGTCGGTGTTCTCATCCCCCAGCTGTGGTACCCTTTTCTTGTTGGACCACCTGCGCACAACACCAAAACCAAATCACCAACGATTATTATCATTATTATCAGTATTGCTTAAAGCCAAGTCAGCTATAAAATTATGGCCATATCAGAGTTGAAAACATCATTATCAGTATTGTAGAATTTGACTCCTCCCAACCCCCATCCCAAAAAACAAAACAAAAACAAAACAAAAAGCCTGGAAAAGAACTTTAGAACATGTACTGTCACATTCATGCACATAAACCTAAGGTATGATATCTTTCATGCTGGCAATTAAAAAAAAAACAGAAAAGAAAAAAAAAAGTGGAACCTGAACAGAAACATAATCAAATACAATACATAAAATAATAATCATAATAATAAAATGCATACAAAACCATAAAATGTCAGCATTCAAAAGTGACCCTCTAAAGATGGTGGTGTGGAACCCCCCACAGATTTATGGTAAAAAGGCAACACATTCTAATATACTATATGCAACACACAAGCAAAGACAGGCATATCTTATTTTCTCGTCCTAATCGCCTGGTTTCTAGGGCCAAGAAGTGGATAAGGGAAACAACTCTTCTTCACAGATGATGATTTCCCCCTGACATAGGACCCTGTTCTCAAACACAATTTTCAGTCTTTTAAAATGTTTGTTGTAGACATTTTAAGGGACCAGCTAAATGAACATGCAGTGTGTCCTCTCCATTTTCAAAGCACCAGGGACATATATCTATCTGTTATCAGAAACACTGAATAGACGGGTGCAACAGCCAAGTGGTTAAAACCCTGGACTTTCAATCTGAGGGTCCCGGATTTGAATCCCAATCGCGGTGCCTGGTGGGTTAATTAAGGGTGGAATTTTTTCCGATCTCCCAGATGTGCTGATCCACTAGTGCCTGAACCCCCCTTTGACAGTTTGTGTGTACACTATATGCATGCAAAAGATCAAATACACACATTAAAATCCTGTAATCCATGTCAGTGTTCAGTGGGTTATGGAAACAAAACCATACACAACATGCACCCTTCTGAAAATGGAGTATGTTTGCTTACATGACAAGGGTAAAAATGGTAATACACATAAAAGACTGCTCGTGGAAACGAGTGAAGGTGGGAGTCGCAGCCCACCAATGAAGAAGACCTAATATGCATGGATTCATTTGTGCTTATGTGTGTGTGTGTGTGTGTGTGTGTACGCCCGTGCGTGTCATCTGATAACAATCACAATGAAAAAAATCACAAAGAATTATGAATATCAAAAACGAAGGTTATCATATTTCTATCCCCTCACAGTTCTAAAAACGGAAAAGAGACTGTGGAATATAACAAACACATCCAATCCAAATTTCTTTGTCAGCATCGCCCCAGCTCTCTCTCATAGGCAGTGCCCTCACCTTGCATTGTGTTCAAACACAGGACGGAATGTAGCGAAGAAACTGTCCCTGGCCTCCTGGGAAACAGACGGCACTGACTCATCAAACTCGGGGTCAACACTGTCGAACGAACGACGCTTCGCTGGGTCACCCAGGATTTCATAAGCTGAGGACATGGAATAAAACACATAATAACAATAATAACAATAATAATAATCATAACAACAATTAGTATTAATATAGTGCTAAATCTTGTGCAGAGACAAATCAAAGAGCTTTCACACCAGTTGGTCACATGCATGCATAACTCTAGACTGAAAAAACAAACTGAAAAAAAAAGGCGCAGGGAATGGAGGCTATGTTGGGAAGAGGTGGGTTTTAAAGCCAGACTTGAAAGAGCTGAGTGCGGAGACCTGACAGAGGGAGCTCATCCCAAATATAAGGTCAAGAGACAGAGAAAGAGCAGCGGCCGACAGTGGAGTGTTTGATTATATATATACATAGATTAAAAAAAATAGTGTAGTGTGAGGCAATACAAGACAAACTCCTTATCAAAGAAGGAGACAGGCTAGCAAGTGCATACTTCTCTTACATCCAGCCAGGGAGAAAGACAGAGGAAAAGGAGCTGTGAGGATGGGAAGGCATGGGAGTGTGTGTGAGGGGTGGGGGTGGGGGGTGGGGATAGATGGGGGAGAGAAGTTTGTAAAGAACAATGTCATAAAAAATAAAGCTGGCAGAAAAAACAGCAGCAGACCCACAGACGAACCCGGGTGTGGCTGTATGTATGTGAGTGGTGTAAAAGTAATGCCACTGAAACAATGCAAATGACAGGGCAGCAACAATAACAACTACTAAAGAGAGCAGAAAAGCAGGAGACAATAGAATATTTCAGTGTACATGTAATATTACGTCTGCATCTGAATAACTCAAGCATGAAGGTGTGATTGATATGTCTATAGATACTATATGTGCTCATTTCTGTGTTTATGTACATGGTTGTGAACATGTGTGTGTGTGTGTGTGTGTGTGTGTGAGTGTGTATTGTGGGTAACAACTTGGAATGCCAGCTAGTACTAATTCTTCCATACAGTTTAAATCAGTCGGGGGAATGTGTGAATATTGTGGACCCAAAGTCAGATTTGAAGACAGATTCAGCTATGTCAAGTACAAATAAATTTCACATACATATGCACTATTTTCACAGGGGGAAAACGTACCTCTTGAGATACAAAGGAAATAATCATTGTCCCCATTCTCAACATGAAGTCCTCTTGCCCGGCGCTTGTCAGGATGGTGAAGAAGTACCTTCTGTCTGTCTGAAAAATGTAGCAGTATTGTGGAAGAAATCAGTCAATAAATCACTGAAAATCATCATATATTTCTATTTATGTAAAACAAACAGAAAACCTGTAGATGGTAAAGATGATAGCTTCTAGTTTCACAACTGTTGATGAAAAACTTCTCAGTATATACAGTACTAATACTATCTTGTACCATCAAACATGTACCATAAAAACACTTTGTCAGAAGGAAAGGGCAAAAAAAATAAAAATAAAATAAAATAAAATAAATAAATAAATAACAGTAAAAGAGCAAAAACTAAAAACAAAGAAATTCTTTATGCTGATTTCTGTATGTAACAACTAACATATCTGCCATGTTTAATTATTTTCTTAACTCAATTTTTTAATATTTTCTCCATGATTATTTTTGCATTATGTCACTATTTAGAAAGCAGATGTAATTTCATAAGAATGTTTTAATAATGTGAATACACCAACAACTCTTACCCACAATTTGATTTTGAAGCACAACAATAGAATGTTTTAATAATGTGAAAACACCAACAACTCTTACCCACAATTTGATTTGGAAGCACAACAATGGCAAATTTGAACTTCGGCAAACATAACTTAATCAAAAAATACTTTCGAGGATCACCACAGGCTTTAGTTTGACCATTTCTCTAGCTAATGGCAGATTATTCTAGAACTTTTCCACTGCCACCTGCATGCGTGCATGCATGTGTGTATGCATCAGTGCTAATATCAGACAGAATACTTATACAGCAAATTTCTCTAGAAAGAAATCGATGTACTCACAAACTCTTTTTATTTGGTCAGCTGTTGCTTTGTAGCGTAATTTAGACAGTCCCAGTACAGCATAGTGGTCTTGTTTCTGAAATAAGTGTTATATTTTATTCACATATAATTCTAATTAAGTAAATTATCCAGCCAAGGTTCATGTCCTACATGTAATTAAAAAAAAAGAGAAAAAAATTCAGAACAGGAAATGTAGTTGCCTGCTGACAATGAGTGCTAATATTATAAAGCATTGATATATTTTCAGTCCTTTTAAACTCACTTTATTGTTCAAATCTTCAATCAAAAATTTTTATTAATCAACCTATCTTAATGAAGTCTAGTGTTTGAGTATGTATGTTTGTATGGATCACAGGTACATCATACACATGTAATTCATTATAAATTCATCTCATGTGTATGTTTAAGTATTTTACTGTTACTGTTAGCGATAAAATATATCTAAAATTCTAATATTGCATTTTATCATACACTCATACCTGTAGATGAACAATGTTCATTTACATTACATAATTTACAATGTTTACCAGTTACTGAGATGCTTACAGCACAATAGCAAAACATACACTTTCGGAAATACTCATGCTGTATGAATATGATCATTTAATGTAATTTTTGTATGCAATCATTGATAAAAGCAGTACACCATAAACTTGAAAAGGAACTCCTGGAATTTTAATGATTTATTCCAGTTGTGAGTAGTAATATTACCAGCTTACCTTCCACTCTTTTGGGTTCAGGCCCATGAGCAAAGTCTGATCTTCCTCCGACTCCTCCACTTCGTCTATCTCCTCCTCCTCTTCACTGGAGGATGAGGAGTCCACAGACTGCCGGCCATGGACACGCTGCTGATAGGCACCAAACCACTGGCCTGTCGCCTCGACGGTGATCAGCTTACCAGCTGCACATCAACAAACATTAAATTACTGTATCATATCATGATTTGCATTGTATTGTATTGTATTGTATCGATATTGTATTGTATTGCATTGTATTCTTTGTACTTAGAACTAGAAGTATGTGTTTCATGTCCAACCCTGCATTTCATGAAAATCAAGGAGCATTGGAAGTTGTCTATTTCTGGCAGTAAGTAAAAGCACATGTTTCACATCCAGTGCACTTTCAACCCTGCATTTTTAATTTCATGAAATCATGGAAGCACTGGGGGTTGTCTATTTCCAGAAGTATGCATTGAAATAACAGTTCACTCCTGTCCAACTACCACAGCCACTTCCACACCCTCGGCTAGCATTTGACCTATTGTCTTACTGCAATGAAAGAAAAATCAGAACATTATGCAGGATGTCAGCTGATGTCTTATAGTTATAGGCCCTCAACTGGTTTAATCATTAATTCTTCAAAATAAATAGTCTGTCCAGTGTCTTAGCTAAAACAAATGAACACACACAACTGGTGAGATTTGTCATTTACTGATTTAGTGTTTACATTTTTAAGACTATCAACTTTATTCTTAAAAAAAAAAAACAGAAAAAAAATATATTGATACTCAGCTGAGTCAACAGAATAAAAAGAGCAGTTAAGCTCTAGGCAAAACACTGAATGAAACAATGAAAGTGGACGAAAGACAATGTCAGACTCAAAGGCAAGACTCCAAGAATCTAAAAAGTAAGAAATTGATGAATTACATTATTTATTAATTTAATTCGACTCAGTCTCGGTCCTCACTACTCTCACTATGACTTGGGCGAAATCAACAATTGAACAGTAAATATGATGTGCGAACTATATAGTTTAGTGTTGTATATTTTGCGAAATTATTTGTATTTCGTGATCAGCAGATCACTGACAGTAAACTGTGTAAAGACTGTGTATTCTTGATAATGATACTTTTTTTTATTTGATAGTCACGAAGACAATCTGACTTGAGAAAAAAGTGATTGAAAGAGTTCACTCACCTGAGAGTGCCCCAAAGACTTCTGAAACTTCGTCTTCTTCGGCGTAAGGGATCATTCTTATAGCTGGTAAGTATCAGATCGGTTTCCTTGAGTTAGATCCTGAAGTCAAGTCACTTAGTTTGTCCAGATATCGTTTGAGTAGCTTGTCACTGTTGACACCACGGGTTCGACATGCCGGCGGATCAACGACGTCTTTTAACCAAATCGTATACAATAAAGATAGATGATGTCACAATCAACGTCAAATCGCGGGGAATCAGTCGCGAAAAGAGAAACACACACACACACACACACACACACACACACACACACACACACACACTTCGTTATATTGTAGCCAAATTGAGTGATTTCTTTCGTAACTGAATACTGATAATCAGGTGTTCGCCACCCAGTCTTATGATTATTTTCAGTTTCACGGCATGACCTCAAGTCCAATTTGATCTAATAGGGACCGACCCTGATCAAAGCTGGAAGACCAGAGGAGACATAGATCAGAACAGACGACTGAAAAAGAAATATAAGAGAACGACTATTCCCAGGGGAAAGAACAGCAATGACCCGGTTGTCTCTTGTGGCAGACTTACGTGTCGCAGCCACTGCATGAGGCCGCCAGTCTGTGAAGACGGCCGTTGTCATTATGAACAGTAAGAAAAGTATAATGAACAGTAAGAAAAGTAAGGAAGGTATCACGCACAGTAAGAAAAAGAATCATGAGCAGTAAATGTATAGCTATCATGAACACGCCTTTGTTTTTTTGTTTTGTTTTGTTTTGTTTTGTTTGTTTGGGTTTTTTTGTTTGTTTGTTGGGTTGTTTGTTTTTTGTTTGTTTGTTTGTTTTTGTTTCTTTTTTGTTTTTTGTTGTTGTTTTTTTGTTGTTGTTTTTTGCTTTGTTTTTGTTTGTTTTTGTTGTTGTTTGTTTATTTTCTGCTTTCAGTTGTTTTTCTTTTCTTTTCTTTTTTCTTCTTTTTTTCTTTTTTTTTTTAATGTTTTTTTCCACACAGTTGATTTCTCAGCGTGAAATTCGGGCTGCTTTCCCCTGGGGAGAGCAGCGTCAATATCCACTACAGTTTCTTTTTATCAGTGTCTCAGTGCAAGTGTACGTCACTGTTTCAGTTTCAGTCAAATTTACTATTAATTTTGTTGTCGTGAGTTAATTTTCGTGTATGTATAACATGATTCAAACTGAGTAATGATCCCGCGGCTTCAACTGCCGGAGTTGACGCGATGCAATTACTAACATAACATGATCAAAGACTCAGTGTATGACATTCAGTCTCATTTGGCCCGTACATCACTGACTAAGGTCAGTGTCATACTCGACACCGAGCTGAGTACTGAATGGCCACTCGGTCAGCCATGATATGTCAGTTCACAAGCATTATTGGGTAGGCCTATGTCAACTTGCGAACGGTGCAGTCGAAGCGAGAGCTCAACGTGTGCACTGTGAAGCTAATATATGTCGATATCAAACGTAATTCGTTTGTTTTCAGTTGAAGGCTTTCTCCGACTGGTTGCACCAGAACAGTTCGTCTACTCATCAGTTCTTGTCAACGTTTTGTCGATGTTTGAAATAGCCGGGCTCAGTGCTGTCGATGTGGTGCAGGACAACGCGTTTCAGAGCCGTGTTCATCCCGTCCGCCATCAGAGGCCTCAGTGAACGAGTTCAGGGGAAGAACCAACGAGGTCTGAACTGGTGCCACCATCTGCCATTCCAGTACTTATTTAGATAAGTTACCCCCCACCCCCACCACCTTCCAGCGCTACCTCCCCCCTCCTTCCCTGTTTCCTTACCCCATTACATCCCCTTTCCCGGTTTATTGAACTGTACCCCAGCCCCCAGCACTTCCCCCGGCCCCAGCCCTCACTCCCCTCCTTCCCCGTTCCCTACTGACACCGCATACGCTTGCACGGTTCACGGAACTGTGACACCCCTCACCACCTTTATTATGTGCTAGATCGACTCACTGATTGTGTGACTGAGTGCTTTTGACTGAATTGATGGGTTGGTGCCTACTGTAGCTGCCTGGTTCAGTGAGCTGATTGACTTTTAATTACTGATGGTGTGCACATTCAGTTGTGACGTGTGTGTGCTTACTCTATAGAATTTAACTGTGTGCCAGCTGAACACACCAAGCATTTCCTTTTAAGGACAATGAATTATCTTGTGATCTTGAGGGTATATGCGAACGGGAAAGTCTAATTGCGAACGATTGTTTAGGGTACATGTAGACGCAGGTCTTTAACTCATTAGACAAAACATATCATTGAACATCGCACCAGACTGTTGTATTTTTGGTTTTGATCACACATGCACACAAACAGACATTTAAACACACACACCACACACTGTACACAAACACACGGTTTGTCGAGTCGGCTCAGTAACTGTGCAGCATCGTTCGCAAATAGACTAACGTCAAAATATCCTGTATGGTCCAACTGCAAACGACACTATTTTGCAGGTTCGTGTCAAAACTGACGTTTTGATCTGTCACCAATATGATGCTTTCTTAAATTCTCCTAGCTGTGATATTTGTTATATTGAAAAATATACGGTTGACTGATCACTACCTTTGGTTCTGTCAATGTTCACAGAGTTTCTGGGCTGACTTTAAAAAAATGTTGAAGGAAAAATGTTAACGCTGTGCTGAACTCAGTGACGTTAAATTAACTTGTGCTGTTTGCCACAGACAAAAAACAAACAAACAAACAAACCAAAAAAAAACCACAACAACAACAACAAAACAAAAACAACAACAACAAAACCCCGACATATTTGATCTCGTATTGCTCTTTGCTAAGTTTTATATCCGTCTATAAATGTAGATTCAGTAAATCCAAACCTACTATTAAAGCATACCAGGAGGAACTTAAGAAACAATATAAACGGGAAAAGTATGCACATTGTTTAGAATTGAGACTATATGAATGACTTTGAAAGGAATTAGTGGATTAATTATTTGTCGTTGATCGAATGACATAAACAAACAAACAAACAAAAAATAATATGTGAGTGTGTGTGTGTGGATATATATGTATAAATCTGTATGTATATATGGATATGTGCACATGATTATGTGTGTATGTGTGGGTATATATATATGTATATGCATGTATATATATATCTATATATATCTATATATATATATATCTATATATATATATATATATGTGTGTGTGTGTGTGTGTGTGTGTATGCATATGTATGTGCGTATGTGTATCAGTGTGTGTATGTATACATGCGTAAAATTACAAGTGTATATGTGCGAATGTATGTATGTTTTTGACTGTTGATGTTTATACATGAGTCATGGACTCGTGACACGTACTGTATATGTATGGAAAGTATGATGAAATGCCCTTTTCTTTGTGTATTATCCTCCTGTCAGAAATGTGCTCTTCCCTTCCTTTTTATGTGTCATGTCATTTTCTCCTTCTTTCTTCATTTTCTTCTCTTTCTCATTAATGCTATATTCAATATTCAGTATTTCTCTTTCCTTTTTATTTGTGTGTTGTTTTTGTTTTTAGTGATGATTTGAATATGTATTTATCTGTTTATGTTATTAAAAAGAACAAAAATCTCCCAGCACTGGTAATGCACATTCGTCATATCCGATCAAATCAACTATTTCAAACTGTGTCAAAGTTCAAGTCCTCACATGCTTCCCTTGATTTTAGGATTTTGAGAGCACATTCGTAACCTTGGGCGGCAGTGGTGCGCGACTTAAGAGAAGAAAGAGCGCGGAAATAGCCAGAAATAGCTGATGTTTGACTGGTTCTTGGGGATGTATATCCATTAAGGTATTAGAAAAAGTTCGGAGCAGACGCCGCTAAATTGTGAAATGCATCTGTTAAGAACGCCGACTTTGAAGTGGGGCGGCCGGTACTGACACGAATCGTTCGCAGTTAGGTACTAGTGGCGCTGTTCGCAACTACCCAAACCTACACTGACTATTTGTTGCGGCCCGTATGGCAATACCGAAGTGTTTGATAGGTACCTCACACCACACACACACACACACACACACCCACACCACCACCACCACACCACACCACACCACACACGCACACATACACACACACACACCGACGGCTGTCGTGGAAGACTCAATGTGGCTGTCAGTGCTGTGAGGATCTGGATCTGGTAGTGTACGTCGCAGACGCCACTTCTGGCGATATAGACGCGACAGAACTAGGAGGACGCATGTACCCAATAGAAAAAAAATAGTCTAAGAAGACCTGAGGAGAAGTCAGAGAGCGGGGACAATGGTCGATGCCAGCCAGACATCTTTTAATCCATCATAATACATATGCCACTTCAGTCCTTGATTCTCATTCTCACCATAGTTTGTTTTGCTTCTCAAGATCCTCGACCTTTCCTCTCATTCCCGCAAAAATTAATAAACTACTTTCAACTCGCAGAGCAACCAACAAAATCTAATGGGAGACAATCGGAACTTTATTCATCGGGATGGCTTACTTCCCTTGCTTCACTTCATTCGTTCATCGAGGAGAATCGGGACAAACAAACAAACAAAAAATATTATTATCATTATTAATAACCGTTTAGTTGAGGTACGTTATCACAGAGGTGATGTTTATGAAAACGCTGAGGGACAATGAATTTGTCAGGGTAGGTTTTATCCATTGCCAGCGCAACCGCTGCAAATAACAAGACCGAATACAAATTGTCGCCGCAGTAACATGATTATTAACACTGCATGGTAACCAAATAACAAATAAACACAAAAATGACAAGAATTCGAATGGGCTTGCAGAACAAACAGCTGCAGAAACAAATGTACACAATTTACGACCGTATAGTTTGATCGGTGAATGTCAGTATCCCCAACAGTATTGTCAGTCCTCAATGAAACTGATCACTGATGCAGACGAGAATAATTATTATGATCAACATCTGTTGTTTTTCTCTCATTGTGTGTTCTGATGAAATGAATAATCATTGTCAGCAGGTGGTCTTCCTAAAAGAAGTATTGCTCTGGCCGGGACAACCAAAGTATTGCCGCGAATTTTTCAATTCTTTAGTTCCATTCTGAGTCATGGTTACTGGTATTGACAAGTGCTGGCGGCAGGCTGGTCTATGTATTGATAACGAATCAAATAAAACTACAAACGCATTGATAGGTACAAACACAGAGACACATAGACATGGGTCTATTATTTACGTACATGCATTCGTTCTCGTGCATATCTCGGCCACACCCATACACAGGATCTTTTGTTGTTGTTGTTGTTTTAATATCAGTAATATCTCTTTTGAACTGTAACATTAGCATGTAATCTGCATGGAATGTAGGGCACATAATGATTGGCTGTTGATTTTATCATCTGTTATGTTTTACGCTGTGACAATCTTGGGGTATAATCTCAAGGCCTGATCTGCGTGTTGTGTTTATACTAAGAGTAGGCATTTGTCTTCTTTTCTTTTTTTTGGGTCTTTTTTTATATTTTATACAGCACACGGATGTGGTGTAGCGTTTATGGATCAGTCCGCACCCTTTGAAACCTCCTTGAAACTGAAACTGAATCTTTGTCAAGTTGCTGATTCCTTAATGTCAGATCGAGTCGCCAGAAGGAAATATTGCTTTGAATGATGTTCCTTTATTAAGTTAACTGTGTGTAAAATGGTATGGTTTGATTACCCATTTTTCGGTTATTTGTGGTATTGAGTCTGTCGTTTGCGTGAACTACGATCTTGGCACAGTCTTCGTTTGCGTGAACTACGATCTTGGCACAGTCTTGGCAACAAATTCAAAATGAGATATCAGTTGTGCATTGCTTCATGGTGTTATAAATATCATTATTATTAGTAGTAGTAGTATATTTTTTTGTATTATCTATTATTATTTATTTATTTATTTTATCTATTTATTAATTTATTTTTTATTTTTGTTATTTTCTTTTCTTTTATTATTTTATTTTTTTTTCTCAAGGCCTGACTAAGCGCGTTGGGTTACGCTGCTGGTCAGGCATCTGCTTGGCAGATGTGGTGTAGCGTATATGGATTTGACCGAACGCAGTGACCCCTCCTTGAGCTACTGATACTGATACTGATGGTGTTAAATTGCTTAGGCACTGAAAATGGTAGTATATTATTTCCTCCTCATGCAGCTAGTACACGGTGTCGATTTCCTGAGATGCGGTTTATGTTGTGCTTTTATTCCCTGGCAGAATGGTTAAGCCGCTCAGCTGCCAAGACAAAGTTTATGCGGGCCTGGGTTCGAATCCCGCTCTCGCCCTTTCAGTTCTCCCAAGTTTGACTGGAGAATCGAACCGAGGTCCTCTGTGTGTGCAGCACGCACTTGGCGCACTGACAAAGAACCCATGGCAACGAGAGTGTTGTCCTCCGGCAAAATTCTGTGGGAGAAATCCACTCGGATAGGTATACAAATAATATATGATTACGCATGCACTCAAGGCCTGACTAAGCGCATTGAGGTTATGGTGCTGGTTAGGCATCTGCCTGGCAGATAAGGTGTAGCGTATATGGATTTATCCGAACGTAGTGTTGCCTCCTTGAGAAACTGAAACTGTCACTCTCTGACTTCACTAACACACAAAGACACACACACACACACACACACATATATCATCATAAGCCCACGCCCGGTCTACACGGCAAGCGCCAACGTCCGTACTGATCTCAGTGATGTTTTTCCCCATACAAAATGACTTTGGCAGCCCTTCTGTCTGTCTATGTCCTGTCTGTCCCTGTTTCTCTCAACAGTTTTCTCTGTATCCCGGGTATCTCAGATCTCCGTGTGCTCGTACCCGTATGTCTCAGTTTCTCAGTGATTGCGTTGGTTTCGTTTTCATAGATTTTTTTTTTTTTTTTTTTTTAACGGCTGCACAGAAGTTTATGCTGTTTGTGTTTTGACTTAGTTGCACTTAATGTACTGATACTGGACTGGCTACTGACTGAATGGATACTTAGGCACACTAGTTAGAGCCGAGAGAGAGAGAGAGAGACTCGGATTCAGATTCATACGCACAGTTTACTCAATGTTTATTTCACACACACACACACACACACACACACACACACACACACACACACAGAGAGAGAGAGAGAGAGAAACTCAGACTCAGACTCAGATTCATACGCACACTCAGTTCACTAAATGTTTACTTCAGCAATAACCGACTGACCCAGCCACTAAAGCTGAAGAAGTAACAACGGCGGAATTTGGCGTAAACTGTATTGTAGATATGAATATGTAGCGCGAGCTAGCGCCGGTTCAGAAACTTACAATAACAGAAAAAGATTAACGCTAATCATGTTACTAAATGTCATCACCAAAGTCAATCAAAGTTAAACCGGCTTTGGACTGTAGGTATACTTCTTTGTTTCTCTATCTTGTACATGGAAATTAAATTAAATAAAAACAAAAATTAAAAAACCCATCACACTTCGACACAAAAGTTTCGACTGAGTGGTGAGACAATGGATGAAAATAAAGTTCAGAGAGAGAGAGACACAGATAGAGAGACAGACAGACAGACAGAGAGTATGACAGTGTACGTGTGTTTGTGTGTGCAGCCGGCAAGGGAGAGAATTTGTTTTCTGAAATGTTTTTGCGCTCAGTATGGACACCTGTGTAAACACACGCACACACCCTATTAAACCGTCTGTTGCTGGTGTTGCTGCTGCTGCTGAGAGAGTGAGAGAGAGAGAGAGAAAGAAAGAGAGAGAGAGAGAGAGAGAGTAATCTTCCTTACTTCTTCTTGCGCTTCATGTTGTTCTAACAAGAGCAGCAGAAGCTGAAACAGTGTGGGGACGGGAACATGAAACAGGAATATAAACAAGGCACGAACAAATAAAAAGCTGCCGGTTAACAACAAACAACAAAACGCCAACTCTTCAAAGCCGGCTTGCCACATCACTGCTGCTTCCACCTCCAACCCCCCTCCCCTCCCCCCTTCAACGAAAACATTTACTGACTGCTTTCCAAGAATCTGGTTTAGTTCGCCAGCCGAGCGGCAAAATACCCAAGTGACGTGAAGTTCAACTGGTGCAGAGGATTTGCAAAAAGACTGCGAAGGTGATTAATTCGCCTTCCAAGTGTTGTTTCATAACATGGTGATGATATGGCTTCCATTCCTCCCTCCTCTCTCTCTGCCGGAGAGGTGTAATGGTGTTTATTGTGTTCCTTCGGAATTAAAACCATATGTGTTATCATAATTCTTTATCGAAGATTCGCAACTGAGACCGTTCGGGACATAAGGGCAATCATTCCAAACATCGGACGTTAGAGTTACTTCCCATTTGTTAGCTTGAAATAAATGGAATTTGACCGCACTCCTGTCCCAAGTTGTTACTCAAACCCAACCCAAAGGCACGGTTTGAATCGGATCATAACCTGTATCCAAATCTCAGCTTCTCTCTGTATGTTGATGGCTAACAATATGGCCAACAAGCTGCCTTTTTGCATTAACTAACGAGAAGGTGCAAAAGGTGAAATGAAATCATACGTGTATATTATCTACACTTACAAAAGACGGCAGTGTCTTGAAGACAGCCTGGGGGACTGGCGCAACAGCCGAGTGGTTATCAAAGCGTTGGGCTTTCAGTCTGAGAGTCCAGGGTTCGAATCCCAGCCTTGGCTTCTGGGTGAGTTAATTAATTAATCAATTAATTAAGGGTGGAAAGTTTTCTGATCTCCCAGGTCAACAGATGTGCAGACATGCTTGTGTGTGTGTGTGTGTGTGTGTGTGTGTGTGTGTGTGCAGAAGATCAAATACGCACGTTAAAGATCCCTTTATCGGTAGATTATGGGAAACAAGACCATACCCAGCATGCACACTTCCTGCTTCCACGACAGCTGGGATAAAAACAGGACATAGGGCTTCGAGAGAACGTGGGATGCTCCAGTCCACGAACGCAGAAAAAGAAGGAGGATGAAGACATACTGTATAGGGTTCGACGGGCACAACAGCCGAGTGGTTAAAGCGTTGGACCTTCAATCATATGTCCCGGGTTTGAATCTCGGCAACGGCGCCTCAGTGGTGGGTAAAGGGTGGAGATTTTTCCCGATCTCCCATGTCAACATATTATTATGTGCAGACCTGCCTGTGCCTGAACCCCCTTCGTGTGTATACACAAGCAGATCAAATACGCACGTTAAAGATCCTGTAATGCATGTCAGCGTTCGGTGGGTTATGGAAACAAGAATAATCCAGCATGAACACCCCGGAAAAAGGAGTATGGCTGCATACATGGCGGGGTAAAAACGGTAATACACGTAAAACCCCACTTGTGTACATACGAGTGAACGTGGGAGTTGCAGCCAACGAACAAAGAAGGAGAAGTATAGGGTTCGTGTGTAGTGACATCAATGACAAGAGATTCAGTTAGTTCAAGGGATCCAACACAGACTGCAGAAAACAGGCGGCGGAGGGGGAGTGCGGAGGTGGTGGAGGGGGGTGTGGGGGGTGGGTAGGGGGGGGGAGGGAAGGGGTGTGAGGGCAGTGCCTACAGTGTGTTTTTCTGTTCTTCTGCTGCAGCACTGAGAAAGCATACCACCGTGTTGTGTGCTGGTTTTGAGGAAGGAAGACGACTGAGGCAGCAAGATTGTCATTAGCAATGCTCTTTTCATTGCAGCGGCACCCATTTCACCACAACACATATCGAAAGAGCCACATTTAAACAAAAACAAAACAAAACAACCCCCCCCCCCAAAACAAAAAAACCCAACAAACAAACAAAAAAAGAAATCGTTATAGAACCCCTGTGTAGGATCTCTCTCTCTCTCTCTCTCTCTCTCTCTCTCTCTCTCTCTCTCTCTCTCTCTAGCAATTTGTCTATAGTCTATCTGTTTAAAGCATACAGACTTCGATCAACTCTGATGTCGGAGAATTCTGAACAAAGTATGTTTCTTGTTGACATGACCGCGAATTATTTGTTGTTTTGTTATAGAAATTATGTTCATGTGTTTGCACCCCTTCATGAGGGGCAATGGCCTGTACTCGAATAAATTATTCTTCTCTCTCTCTCCCTCTCTCTCTCTCTCTCTCTGTGTGTGTGTGTGTGTGTGTGTGTGTAAACTGTCATCAGAAAAGCATCAAAGGGGCGCGCGCGCGCGCGCGCGCGCGCGTGTGGGTGTGTGTGAGCGCGCGCTGGTGTATGTATATGCGTGCATCAAGGAAATGGATGATATTCTGTAGTAAGCTTACATCCAGGCTCCTTGTTATTGCATTATGTAATAATTATTGTTCACAGCGTCGACCTGAAGTAGACGTCCATGGCATTCTGGTCCTCGCGATCACAGAGGAGCTACGCAACACCCGATGGTAATGATCAGAGTGGCTTCGCAGCTCTGCTGAGGACGTTGTTCGCGGCAAACGGCGCAGAGATAGACGGTCAGCGGCAGACGCGATATCCCGCTGACCGTAAAACAGAAGCTGACGATGAACCAAGAATTGTATAGGAAGCCGACAGAGACACAAGCTGGATCCCTGTATGGGTACATTACCTTAATACGAGAAGGCGACGTGGCAGAACCCGGGTAGCCTAGGCTAATTTAACCCCCGGAGTTAAATCAGCCAGGCCATGACATACCCCCTCCTGGTCGGAATATACCCCCTGTGTACACTTCGCTCACCCAACCAGTCTGTATCGCATTAACTTCAGTCTGTATCACATTAACCCTTTCACCGCCAAGCACAGACAATTTCTTAATTCCGTGTGTGTGTGTGTGTGTGTGTGTGTGTGTGTGTGTGTGTGTGTGTGTGTGTGTGTGTGTGTGTGTGTGTGTGTGAATATGGACTTATGTTTAATGTCCCGTCACACATGTCGGTGATTGTCCTTGGGAAAGACATTTTTTAATTCTTAATTTTCTTAGACAGTGAGATGTAAACACTGGGGTGGGCACTAGCTGCTCATTCTGCATTTGTTATTTGCCTATATGACCTTTTTATGTATTTTTTGTTTGGCTTTGAAGTATTGGGGGTTCCCCCCCCCCCTTTTTTTTACGATCTCTTTGTAATCTGGGGATGATGAATTAAACGGAAGGGCTGGCGTCTTCAGCATGGCCTAGTCTTATTTGCCATAAGGAGCTAAATGGTTGAAATACTTTGTCACGAACTGTGTTGTGTGGGTTGGTCTTGGTGGGTTTTTTTTTTTTTTTTAAATGTTTTATTTATTTATTTATTTATTTTGAAGATGTGACAGTTTTGTGTTGACGCGGTTGAGCATTTATATGGTTTGACAGTCCTGATATGGCCCTGAGCGGTCGGCTGGACTATAAACAACGAGAATAAGAATTGATGATGCTTTTGATTGTCTTTATGAATATGATGATAATTATTACTTTTTATCATCATCGTTATTATTATTATTAGGAAAAACAACACCAAACAACTGTCCTTTTTCCTTTGTAACATAGACACAGAGCACACAGATGTCTCCTCTCTCTCTCCCCAGCTCCCCCCCCCCCCTCCCCCGATGCCCACCCACCCACCCACCCCCCGACCCCCACCCCCTCTATACTCTCACCGCAACCCAGTGTTGTTTACCTTCGCAACCTGTCACAGTTCCATTGTTGCTCAGTTGCTGACTGCGTTGCTACAGTACCACTGCACTGCAGTGGAGGTCAAGGTTATCAAGACGACTGGACAGCACTGTCGGACGGACGTCTCGGCTGGTCGACTGACCACTGACTACAAACGTGGGGGGGTCCCATTCGCCTATTCCCGTTGTGAATGTGTGTGTGTGTGTGTGTGTGTGTGTGTGTGTGCGTGCGCGTGTGTGTGTGTGTGTGTTAGTGAAAGACAGAGACAATAATGTATAAAAACACGTGTGGCTGGAGAGAGGAGGAGTGTGTGCTCGTGAACGTGCTCGCGTGAAAGAAGTATACGTTCTTGCGAATGCCGGCTGTGAGTGTTGTGTATATAAAACTTTGTTATGTTTTGTTGTTGTTGTTGTTGTTGTTGTGTATCTTCATTGTTTTGTTTCCCATGTTGCTTAATGTGTACTTTTGTGGAAAAGGAATCAAAAACATATAACTGAAAAAAAGTATTGTCATGAAACCCAAAAGGAATATATATATATATATATATATATATATATATATATATATATATATATATATATATATATATATATATATATATAAAGACAGAGACAGAGACACAGAGAGAGAGGCTACTGTGTTACTCGATGTCTGTGTGTAACGTGCGGGGCGTGTTTCTGTCAGTGTAGTAAGCATTACGTGCGTGTGATGGTGTATATCATCAGTGTACCATGTTTTTTGTCTGTGCCTTTGTTTCTTTTTGTACGTGAATCGCTGACCCCGACATCGCTGTCATCATGTCATTAGATATTCTGCGCTCTCAGTGAAAGTTATTAATATATATATATATATATATATATATATATATATATATATATATATATATCTACATACATATATTTATATATATCTACATACACGAGTATACATACAGATAAAAAATCGTATATAAATATATATTCATAAGTGTACACACACACACACACACACACACACACACACACACACACACACACATACACACACACACCAATCTACCATATATATACACACACACAACACCAATCTACCACAGAAGGCCTCAACAACTCCAGTTACTATACAGCATCTTCAGGACAGTTGGGAACAGAAAAAAAAAAACGAAAGAAAAAAAAAAGACGGATATGATGTTTTCATCCACCGCATTCATTCAAATGTGTTGTTACTTTACTTCATTCCCATTCCTGCCATCCTGCCTGGTCCTCCTCACCTGTACAGCATGCAGCCATGTCTGTATTGTTGCAATGTTGCCCCCAACACCCAGTCCCCCCGATCCCCCCCCCCTCCCCTCCCCCCCCCCGCATCCCCCCCCTCCCTCCTTCCCCTCGTCTCCCACGTCCACCACTGCTGCCCTCTGGAGCGAAGTGGATTCAGAACCGTATAAACAGCCCAAGGAATTATTTATCAAAACTTCCGTTACTGACAGATTGTGTTTGCCAAACGTCGCTTCGACCCCCCCCCCCCCCGACCCCAACCCCTCCCCCCTACTCCCCCCTCTCTCCCTCCCTCCCCCCCTCCACTCTCCTGATAACACTGACAAGGACACACAAGGACAAACTACACCACAGCTCTATAGCACTCACTGCTTGTTCTGAGAGAACATGGGGAAGGGGGAGGGGAAGGGGGAGGGGAGGGGAGGGGAGGGGGGGAAAGAGAGTGATTTAGTAGTGTTTCCAATGAAAACAAGAATAACCAGTCTGGCCCCAAGAGTGCGTTCAGCTCACGTGAACGTTTAGTTAGTCAGTGTGGACCCTGTCCAGAAACAACGTGTCTTGTTTGTTTGTTTTTTGTTGTTGTTTTTTTCTTCTTCTGAACGTGTATGGATGGTGGAGGGAGAGTGGGAATGTTCAACATTGCCAGTCTATGTATGTATGTATCTATCTATTATTGTAGTGTAGTGTAGTGCAATGGTTGATGAGGAAAATGGCGGTTGTCACACACACACACACACACACACACACACACACACACACACACACACACACACAGAGTCTGCTATTTCTTAACCACTCTTGTTTACATGTGTTCCGCGAGCACACACAAATAAAAACAAAGCATTAAACATGGTAACAATAAGCGACTGATGTGTAAGTACTGTAAGCGCTGTATTGCATTTCAATGCTTTTATGTTTGTTTTTTTGTTGTTGTTTTTTTCATTTTGGTTACTTATTTGAATTTGATCATAGTAGTGTCAATGATATATATGAGGTGTGCTTGTCTGGTGTTGGGTATTTGTGCTGGTCAGGCATTGGCTACTCTTTATTTATCTGTTCTTTAGCAAATGTGGTGTGGTGTGGTGTGTGTGTGTGTGTGTGTGTGTGTGTGTGTGTGTGTGTGTGTATATTGATTATTAGTCAGCACTGTTTTACATCTTGGAACTGAAACAGAAACTCCTTTTTTGGTATGCCTTTGGATACAGTCCCCCACACCCACCCCCACCCCCAACTCAATTCCAAACCCTGTCTATTAAAAAAACAAAAACAAAAAGGAAACAGCAACAACCACCGCATTACAACGAATGATTCAATGAGTGGATAAGACAATGTGCACTCGTATGTAGACTACACGAGTGGGCTTTTACGTTTATGAGCGTTTTTACCCCGCCATGTAGGCAGTCATACTCCGTTTTCGGGGGTGTGCATGCTGGGGTACGTTTTTGTTTCCATAACCCACCGAACGCTGACGTGGGTTACAGGATATTTAACGTGTGTATTTGATTTTTCTGCTTGCGTACACACACGAAGGGGGTTCAGGCACTAGCATGTCTGTACACTGATATGTTGACCTGGGAGATGGGAAAAATCTCCACCCTTTACCCACCAGGCGCCGTTACGGCCGAGATTCGCACCCGGGACCCTCAGATGTAAGTCCAACGCTTTAACCACTCGGCTATTGCGCCCGTCCATTCATGCATTCTGTTCTGAGTTTACATGTTTCCACTGCCAGGAGCGAGAGAGAGAGAGAGAGAGAGAGAGAGAGAGAGAGAACTTCTGAAATCAAGTTCGCGGGAAAATTAATATCCAGCAATAAAACTTTGCCTGTTAATTAATTGAAGCACCGGCATGACAACTGCCTTTGATAGGTTAGCAAAAGGGGAAGGGTGGAGGAAGAGAGAGAGAGAGAGAGAGAAGAGGGAGGGAGGGGGGGGGGGGGACAAGGTCAACAAATTCACACACAGCTCCTTTTCGCATGCACACCTCATAACCTTTTCTTTACTTTCGTTTTTTTTTCTGTTCTGTTTTTTCGTTTCCTTTTTTCTTTTCTTTTTTCCTTTTTTTTTTTTGCTATTGTTATTGCCTCTTTTTTTTTTTTTTTTATATATATAATGATAGAGCAACATGGCAGCATAAGAAAGCAGATGGGGGGACTGGACTACAGGGCCAGCTAATGTTGTTTATTTAGGTTGTGTCAACAAGCCCCAGTCAACAGCGCCCACCCACATGTAGTGAGTGTCAACCCTGTGTGGCTTGGCTTGCATGTGTACTTGTTTGCTCTTTTTTCTGGGGGAGGGGGGGGGGAGGGGGGCCTGCTGCGGCCTCCGTCCGTCACAGCACGTGAATAATGCCTCAACTCCGCCATGTCTTCTTCTTCCTCTGTACTGAACGAACAACGCCACATGGTTAAGCCATACTGGTGCTCTTTTTTTTTCTTTTTGTTTTTTAATGCTTTGTAATTCTCACTTCCAAATTCAAGCCATGGGAATGAGGTTTTATCGCAAGGTGCTGAACATCAGCTACACTGATTACATCACCACTGAACAAGTGCGGCAAACCGTTAATTAAGAAGTATAGTTATGGACCTTATGATGGCCTAGAGGTAACGCGTCCGCCTAGGAAGCGAGAGAATCTGAGCGCGCCTGCAG
Organism: Babylonia areolata; assembly: GCF_041734735.1. Lineage (NCBI taxonomy): Eukaryota > Metazoa > Mollusca > Gastropoda > Neogastropoda > Buccinidae > Babylonia > Babylonia areolata. Next base: position 41,103,156 of record NC_134883.1, read on the forward strand.
GAGGTTGAGAACCTGTCCATAATGAACTGCATGTCGTCATGGGTGTGTGCAGCAAGCGCGCAGTCATCAGCGAAGAGGAACTCTCTCATCAGTGCCTCAAACACCCTGGACCTGGCATGGAGTCGCCGCAAGTTAAAAAGTTTGCCATCTGTGCGAAACTGAATGTAGATGTCCCGGTCACAGTCTTGGAAGGCGTCAATCAGCATGGCAGAGAAGAGAATGAAGAACAGTGTGGGTGCCAAGACGCAGCCCTGCTTCACTCCATTTACTACAGGGAACGGATCCGACATGTCAGTATTTTCCTGTACTCTCGCCTGCATGCCATCGTGGAAAGTCGCAATCAGCTGGATTAGGCTCTCTGGGCAGCCGAACTTTAGGAGGATCTTCCACAGACCATGGCGGTTCACCGTGTCAAAGGCCTTAGTCAGGTCTACAAAGACTATGTGGAGCTCCTTGTTCTGCTCACGGCACTTCTCTTGCATCTGGCGTACGGCAAACACCATGTCACATGTTCCCCTGCCTGAGCGGAAGCCGCACTGTGCTTCAGGGATGACTGTGTTGGAGACATGGTCAACCAGTCTGTTCAGTATGATGCGAGCGAAGATCTTGCTGGCGATGCAGAGGAGAGAGATTCCACGGTGGTTATTATTAAGATCAGTATTGTAATAAAAGACACATTTGTAAGTGGATAACACTCGGGTGTAAGGTCACAGGGTTCCTTTATTTGAACATACTCTCTCTCTCTCTTTTTTTTTCTTTTTTTTTTTAATTTAATCTTTTTTTCTGCATGCATATTTACAATATGAATTTATGTATTCATGTACATGTAGTATGCATATATTTGTGTCTATGTGCGTATATTTGCATGTACTCAATATGTCTGTACACACACACACACACACACACATATATATATATATATATATATATATATATATATATATATGTGTGTGTGTGTGTGTGTGTGTGCGTGTGTGCGTGTGTGTGCGTGCGTGCGTGCGTGCGTGCATTCGTCTGACAGTCTTTTCTGTTTGTTATATCTTACTCACTGACGTGGCGTACCTTAAGTATTATTGTCTTTTGATCAATGAAAGGCGCGACAGAAATAAACTCTTCTTCTTCTTCTTATTTTAGGGATGGAAGGTGGCAGAATGCTTCAGACGTTCGTCTGCCAGATACAGAGTCCGTGAGGGTATAGGTTCGAATCCCGCTCTCGCCCTTTCTCCCAAGTTTGACTGTAAAATCGAACTAAGCGTCTCAAGTGGTTCGGATGAGACTATAAACCGAGGTCACGGCGTGTACAGCACGCACTTTGCGCACTGAAAAAGAACCCATGGCAACGAGAGTGTGTTGTCCTCTGGCAAAATTCTGTAGAAGAAATCCACTCTGATAGGAACACAAATATAATCACTTGCATGCACTCAAGGCCTGACTAAGCGCGTTGGGTTATGCTGCTGGTCAGGCATCTGCCTAGCAGATGTGGTGTAGCGTATATGGATTGTCCGAACGCAGTGACGCCTCCTTGAGAAACTGAAACTATTACTATCAGTATCACCTAATACTCACTAAACAACTACAGAGAAACTAGTCAGAAGGGAACCAAACAAAACAAAATGAACAAAAGATTGTCGGAGATAGTAAGATTCGAACCACCAACCTGCACAGTCTCATTCAGACAGATGCGCTATACACTATACCCAGTGTTGCTCAACGGTGCAACGCCAGGTAACATGGAAGTAGTTTTTTTTTTAACCTGTTAACATGGCACGGAGACAGTGTCATACATGTACTCACTCTCAGGGAATTCGGAAAATACATGCGTTGTTGTTGTTGTTGCATTCATACAGAATTCAGTTGAAATGAAGGAATCGACATGCAGAATGAACAATGTGCTGAAACAATACTCTCTTTTTTTCTTCTTTTTCTTCTTCTTTTTTTCTTCGAATAGGCTGAGCACTAGAAAATTTGACTCTTTTGTTTTGCGTACAAGAGTTTTAACCCTGGAGTCAGAAACAAAACGAAACGAAAGGAAAATCGGTAAAATAATAATAATAATAATAATAAAATGAAAAAATAGAAAAATGCATGCATGAGCTGGAGGCAATGATATTCAATCTTCTTAGTATTGCACAACCAAACAGTACAATAAATCACACACAAACACACACACACACACACAACGTGGCACACACACACAACGTGGCACACACAGACACAGACACACACAGACACAGACACACACACACACACACACGCACAATGTGGCACACACACACACACAGACACACACACACACACACACACACTTTTCCGAAAAGCAAAGGGCAAAAACTACCTCAAGGAAGCATTTCTAACAACGTCACCTAAACCCTTCAATTCTCAAATCAATGGCCCACGTGTGTGCGGTTCGTCCGTCGGGATCAACGAGGACCATCTAGTCATCCTGGGGGTGGGTGGGTTGGGCTCTGTGGGTGCGCAGATGACTGGTCAGGCCAATCCGCGCCCGGAAGGTTCTGACGCAGTGTAGACAGGGGATGGTGGCGGCTGTCGGGGACTTGCTGGCACTGCTTTTCCTGGCCTGTCTGCGTTGCTCTGCTGCAGCGATTCTGTTGGCCTCACAGGATTTGGCGCATTTGTGGACAGCTGAACGCCACTTTGGTCTGTCCATTGCATTCAGCTCCCATGTGTCGTGGCTGATGTTGAAGGCCTTCAGAGAAGCTTGGCCCACATAATAAGGCGGACACAACAATAGATTTCCCAAACAGTGGATTTAGGTTATACGCCC